>NC_080688.1:50608129-50911160 GCF_030445035.2 Dasypus novemcinctus
AGTTTGGACCTGAATCTCAATAGAGTTACAACACCTACTCTCCAGTTCATTGGACTCACCCAGGACAACTATAAATAACAAGATGAGAGTGCAGACCCCTTATTCACAGATTCTCCCAGATGTCATCCCATAACCTCTTTTCTACCCCTTACCCCTTTTCTCTATAACAAACTAAGATTGCTAACCAACAAGTAGCCATACAATGGGAAGAGGACCAAACTAGGGTTCCCAGGGCCTCCTAAAGAGCAAATGAGCAGACAAAGAGAGCACAATGAATGGGCACAAAAAGCAGACAGTAAGCACAAACAATGAGGGGCGGGGTGGGGGGAACAAATAAATCTTAAAACACACACACACACACACATATGACTGTAGCTTCCAGGTGGCAACAGTAAGAAACCTAGGTCATTGTTTTGGGGTGCTGGAGAGTGTAATAGTGATAATCTTATGTATTTATAGTGCACATGTACAAACATTTTTTCCTCTCATCCTCAGACCACCTCTGTGAAGTAGGCAGGGTAGCTAATATTATCTCCGTTGTACAAAATTTTTTTAAGGGAAATGCATTTCTACTCTTTTCCCCAAAGACTACCTCACCATCCCTATGTTCTAGGTTGTATGGGTGAACTTTATGGAAAAGGCAAGAAGTTTTTATTGGACATTTCAGGAGAGTGGAATTCAGAGTGAAAGAGAGGGTCAAGAGAATTCCAGGTTACACATAGGCTTTGAGACAAACAGTGAGGACACTTGCTTGGCTAGCACAAGAGATTGAGAAGAATAAGACTGGAAACATCAATGTTTGAGACTGGTACCCTAGGCTAAAGAACCTGAATTGTATCCTGTCACAATGGAGGGCAGTGGTGAGGGGAGTGACAGAATAGCTGCATGCTTATGACAAAATAATCATGTTATTAAATATGCAGGTTGGATTTACAGGGGAGCTGGTCAGAAGCTGATGGGAAGTGATGATGATCTATGTTAAATTGACAATATTAGGAATAGAAGTAAAGGAACAAAAACAGGAGATGTTTAGGCAAAATAATAAATATTTCTGGAATGTTAATTTACAAGATTCTCCCTGTTATTCACATTATTCTAAACTTTCTATTAGGGAGTCTGCATTTTCCAGCAATAATCTTTACACAACTCCAATTTCACTCACAGCCCTCTTCTCTTTTGCTCACTGTTCTTTCTTGCCTCCTATCCATCTGTTCTTATATGAAAAGTAAAGTTAAAAGTTGGGGGTGGGGAAGAAGGAATAAAATGTCAAGGTCAAAGAGAATTTTTGTATAATAACACGAGGAGCAGGTCAAACCTGGCTTGAGTTTCCAATAGTTTCAGCATCTTTCCCACATTGCTTTTTTTTTTTAAATGTGCGATTTTTTTTAAGATTTATTTTTTATTTATTTCTCTCCCTCCCCCACCCCCCTGTTGTCTCCTCTCTGTATCCATTCACTGTGTATTCTTCTGTGTTCACTTGCATTCTTGTCAGTGGCACTGGGAATCTGTGTCTCTTTTTTGTTGCGCCATCTTGCTGCATTAGCTCTCCATGTGTGTGGCGCCACTCCTGGAAAGGTTGCACTTTTTTCACATGGGGCAGCTCTCCTTGCAGGGAGCACTCCTTGCGCATGGGGTTCCCCTATGCAGGGGACACCCGTGTGGCACGGCACTCCTTTTGTGCATCAGCACTGCGTGTGGGCCAGCTCACCACACAGGTCAGGAGGCCCTGGGTTTGAACCCTGGACCTCCTATATGGTAGGTGGACGCTCTATCAGTTGAGCCAAATCTACTTCCGCCTACATTCCTTCCTAAAAGGAAAGAGACTATACGTATAACCCCACAAGCCTCCAAACATCTTATCTTGGTTGCAATGTCGAAGCTACTCTTCTGTGTCTCCAAAGCACTTTGTCCTCCCATCCAATCCTCTGCTTCCACTGGAGCGTGGCGATAGGCCGCTTGAGGGGAGACCAGGACTTCCGTTGAGGAAGTACCTCAGGAAGTACCTGCCCCAGAATGGGTCTGTCTGCTGCAAAAAGTGCTGTGAGTGTCCCAACAGCCCTGGCTGTGTCATGGTATCACCCAGACTGCATGTTTCCTGGAAGTGTTTAAATGGCGCTCTCTAAATGCACATATTTAGGACCAGAGGGAGAACAAAGAAATGCAAATGAGAAGGGATGGCAGAAGGAGACCTTCATCCTGGCTGAGTTATTTCCTGGCCCCTAGGTGTCTCTACCCTAGGAGGAGAACTTGGAAACCCCATTGCACTGGTTATCATCCTGAGCCTGGAGGCTCTGCAGAGTTGCCTCAGAGGGTGCTGAAACGTTGCCTCAGGGGCTCCTGAAGAGGGGGGAGAAAGGGCTAGCGTCAAATGGGCCACCCTTTTTGGTAACTAGACCAGCTGCCTCTTAACTATTTAACATTGGCTTTCCCTGGTTGATTTCTTTTAAAGAAAGATTTCCACCACAGAAGAACAAGGGGACCAAAAAAAAGAAAAAAAAAAAGGTTAAAAAAATCTCTGAATAATTGTCCTACCATACCCTTGACAGGTGTAGTGACTTACTGAAAATCAGCCTCTGGATTCTGGTGTGTGTGTGAAGCAGGCAGCTGTAGATCAGCCTGTCAAGTAGAAAGCCGTTTCCCCCCTGCTCGCCAAGTTCACCTTCCATTTGCGGTGCTTTGTGATGTCTTCCAGGCTCTTATGCATTTTGTTGGGTGGGAAACTCACCCCTACACACATCTCCGAGAATAAGTGACCTGTAACCTTACTTAATGGCTTCTGACTAGCTTAGGGATAATTTGCCTTGCACAGGTCACCCATCCTTTATGGCCAGCCTAATATCCACCTAAGTGCAGGGCGGCCCTGTTCCAACATCAATAATCGACTGACGCATCTCACCCCTGGCCGAGGTCACATCAATAGCACTCTATGTCACAGACTCAATTACAGTGAAACCTTTTAGAAGCACTTTCCTTTTAAGACTACTCTCACGGAGATCCTGTAATTGAGGCTGAAAATGTTAAGATAAAAGAGAAAGGATTTTGCCTAACTGGGAGCTTCTCAGATAAATTCAGTGAGAGGAATTTCATTCATGGTAAGAGAAGGAGGTTATTTAGTTTTGTGAAATGAGCCTCATTTATCCTTATTTTCCCTCAAAGCTCCTCTTCACTTGCTGGCTGTGGGTACTTTATGGCATCAGAGGGTGATCATAAATAATAGGAAGATACATTTTTGTCTCTTAAGCAGTGCACTCTTCTAAGTTGAACACATTACCGCAGCATTATATTACTTGCCACTGAGATTCAGTCCTGGGGCTAGCCCTTGGCTTGAAGGCTCCAGCAGCTGCTGCAGAACCTTCGTGGTTTGGATGTACTGGAGATGAACTGTGTCTTTGCCTCACCCCCAGCACCCAACCAGCCGCAGGCAAAGCCTCATAAACACAGTGCGCTTGTTGGTTAGTGAGGGTTGTTTCTGCTCCCTTATATATGAGGACCCCTTCTTTCTTTGTCTTGGCGACCCTGATCTGCTCAGATGTTAGTATCCCAGAAGTTAACTGAAGTGTCTTACTTTTTCTCTCCTAAGAGAAATCTTACAGGAGATCCAGAGGCTGCGGCTAGAACATGAACAGGCTTCTCAGCCCACTCCAGAGAAGGCTCAACAAAACCCCACTCTGCTGGCAGAACTCCGGCTCCTCAGGTAAGAGAGGGAGCCCAAGTAATCTCAGGGAATATACGTGTTTGAGATCTTCAGTGAACTCTAGTTGGTGTCTAAATACAAAATCGTCTTTGGCCACCACAAGCTGCTGATGCTTGTTTGCTTTTATTTTTACTAACATATACCTAATTGCTGAAATTTGGGGCCTTTGGAAAGAGGCTGTTTATATTTTATATTTTCATTTGATACCAAAAAGAGAGAGAAAACAATGCTCTTTAGAACATAAATGAAATCCCATGGTTTGTATTATGTGATCAATAAAACAAGCACATAAAAAGCTAAATAATTAAACAAGTGTTAAAAACCATCATAGCTTTTTTTTTAGGAGGTACCAGGAAATTGAACCCAGGACCTTGTACATGGAAAGCAGTGAGCTCCACCTGCTCCCTGAAACCATCATAGCTTTTAAATTTTTAAAATTTGCCCATAAACACATAAAAAGGAGTTTGGTTTTCTCTACATCTTGATCCTTAGTAGCTTGATATACAGAACTTTAAAAAGTAGGCCTCATACCTTCTTATTTCTGCAACAGAATTAAAAGGCCTAGGGTTGGCTAATCTGTCAACATAAATTATTTGAGAAGTCATCTGGTTCAAACCCTGAATCTTAGTGTACTTTCAGAGTCAGAGAGCTAAGAGCAGCTTGGAGGAAGACTAGTTCTCCCCAGCACCCCACCCTGCAAAATCAAGTCCACATGATTTTGTGGGGTCCACGTCAGCCTGGCTTAACACCAGGCCCTGCAGATGGCAGCCACTCAAACATATTTGTCTAGGAAACAACACAAAAATTAAACTCAAAGACATTTCCACATAGAAAACTCATATTGACCTTTCTCAAGGTACCTCTAGTTTGCAAGGATTAGGTTCCTTCCATCTTTCAGCTTGGATGCTAAGGTGCATTCCAGGTGTATCGAACTCTGAATCAGTCTTTTTATAGAAAGTATAAATGCCTCATTTGTCAAAATTAGACTGTCATTTTCTTCCTCTGTCCAACAGCTTGAGCAGGTTCTGTGTGCCTGTGTTTTGATTTTACCAAGTCCCTTGATGAGGTTTACATATACAGTAATCACGGATGTTTCTGGGGGTTCCTACCCAGCCCTGTCCTTCTGACACTTTACACCTAGGGCTACAGAACACCTGGCCCCAGGCTCCTGCCTACCCTCTGA
Organism: Dasypus novemcinctus; assembly: GCF_030445035.2. Lineage (NCBI taxonomy): Eukaryota > Metazoa > Chordata > Mammalia > Cingulata > Dasypodidae > Dasypus > Dasypus novemcinctus. Next base: position 50,613,007 of record NC_080688.1, read on the forward strand.
CTGGGATTCAGTCTACCTCTCCCCAGACCCACATACCTGCTTGACTTGTGAGAAGGAGAGCTACAGAACCTACAGCTAGGGGGACTGCTGAATGTGAAAAGATTCTTTAATACCTTTGAATAACAAAATTATAAAATGGACAAAACAGAGAGATTCTTCCTTTTCTACCTATGTAGATATTTCTTGTCCTAGCCTGAAAGAGATGTATTAGAAGTCCTTGCACATCACCCAGACAAGATGAAAATGAAAAGAAGAAAATGTGGTATTTCATATCATCATACTTATTAGAGGGACTTCAAAGTGAATGCCTGCTTGAAAGTGTTTTTTTCCAAATAGGATTATTTTTACATAAGAGCCCCCAGCTCACAAGCTTAAATCTACTATATACAGAAATATCATTGAATTAACCATCTTGCAACTAGAGTAATCCTTCATCCACATGTCAGGGTGCCTCGCCTCTGCCTGGAATGTCTTTTACCTCTTCCATTGGCTGTCCTAGTTTCTACAGGAGGGATGGTGACCAGGGGTTTTTCATACGTATTTTCACTGGTTTCCCCCAGTTAGCTTTTGCTTTCGAAAGAATCTGGTTCGATTTGGATAATACAGTCTGGGAGAATTTCTTGATGTGCCTAGATCCCTGATGATGAGTTTTCCAACTGATATTTCTTCCCTCCTTTACATTGCCATGTTGGAAAACACTGATCATTCTAAACCATCCTCCAGGCCCAAGCTTGTGGGCATCCCCACTGCCTGGAGAACAGGGTTTCTCTTTCCAGTCATGGCCCCTGCTGAGCCCAGAGCTCCTTAAGGAGTCTCGCTCTGCTGATTTGCCTTCCTTGCTTCCATGTTCTGCACATGCTACTTGTTCTGCCTGGAATTCCCTTCCATCCTTGAAGCATATTTCCCTAGGAACTTATAAACCACTTATTTGGTGCTAGGCACTTTCACAGTTTTGGAGATTGAACAGATATTCTGACACCCCAGACTAAGAAGCCTGCTCTGGGTATTCTAAGTTTTATTCTTTAGTAATTTCAGACACTCTATTCAACAAGCTTCAAAATAAGGGTCCCTTGCAAAGTTAGTTTGGCCTTAGTCCTCACTGATGGGTGGCCAAGTGAAGCTGCAGGTGTAAAGGTGTCCATCCGTTACTTCTTTCACTGGTCTCTTATTGAAAACTAACAAGGGAAATTTCTTTCAATTTAAGGGTGGGGGAGAGGAAGAAGGGAGCTGAGCTTTGCTTTTTGTGAGTACATAGTTTATTTTTACGTAAGAGCACTACGAACTTTTTAAATGATCATGTTTCCCTTTATACTTGAGCTCCAAGGAAGCTGAAAGCCAAGTTGGTAGCCCAGATCTATTATTGGACTAGGATTATCTGATAGGCATTTCTGTGTGCTAATCTGACACTTACCATGCACTACAAGGTACATATTTTGCCCCATATAATTGCTAATACAAATGAAGATAGATGCTATTCCTAGCCTCCTTTTATAGATGAGGAAACAGATTCAGAGAGGCTAAATAACTTGCCCAAGGTCCCACACAATGAGTGGCAGAGGTGGAGTGCCTGTCTTTTTCTCAAACCTTGATCATCTAACTGGACCATTAGTTTCTCTGCCTCCAGTCCGTCTGCACTGTTATCAGAATTATATTTCCTCATTCAATCACTGACCCTGAAAAACTTCCCTTAGAGACTTAACGTCATCCAATGCCGGAAGGATGTGTTATCAAAACAGCTAAAGAACTGCATTTGCAAAAAGAATGCCATCTGCTAAAATGAAGAAAACATTTACTGAAACTGTGAAGCAACTAACCTCACATTACAAATCTCAAGAAAAACAAGTATAACTTTGCCATATCTATCTCTTGCTTTAAAAATGGCCTTGTATTTTATTCCCTCAAAATATTTTATTAATGTATATAAAATTATTCTTTGAAGAAATTCAAAATATATAAATTCAAATATAATAAAGTGACATTTTTACAAATCATAAAATGGAATTGTAATCTCTGATCCAAGTCTGTGGTTTCCAGAAATTTGAATTGCAGACACTAATTATTTTTTATTATTTTGAGAAACAACAGAATTGAGTACTTTTTGTTTGCCATATTATAATAATGCCATCTCTTACCAGCACAGCTTCATAAATGACAGTGTTTTTAACTTTTTATTTTGAAAGTATTTCAAACCTACAGAAAAGTTGTAAGAATATTACAACAAATTTCCTTCTACCCTTCAACTACAGATTCATTGACTGCTAACATTTTGCCCCATCCTTCTATATAAAAGTGTATATACATAAAGTACATAGGTATTTTTGGTGAGCCACTTGAGAGTAGGTTGCAGATTATCATTACCTCTTACCCCTAAATATTTAAGTGTATATTTTAATTTTTATTTTTATTTTTTTAAGATTTATTTTTTATTTATTTCTCTCCCCTTCCCTCCACCCCTCCAGTGTCTGCTTTCTGTGTCCATTTGCTGCGTGTTCTTCTGTGTCCGCCTGCATTCCTATCAGCGGCACCGGGAATCCGTGTCTCTTTTAGTTGTGTCATCTTGCTGCATCAGTTCTCTGTGTATGCGGCGCCACTCCTGGGCAGGCTGCACTTCTTTTCACGTGGGGCAGCTCTCCTTGCAGGGCACACTCCTTGCACGTGGAGCTCCCCTACACGGGGGATACCCCTGCATGGCACGGCTCCCCTTGTGCGCATCAGTACAGCACATGGGCCAGCTCACCACACGGGTCAGGAGGCCCTAGGTTTGAATCCTGGACCTCCTATATGGTACACAGATGCTCTATCAGTTGAGCCAAATCCACTTCCCTAAGTGTATATTTTTAAAAACAAAAATATTATCCTATATAACCATGGTGCCATCATCAAATTCAGAAGGTTCAGCTTATATCTTTTATGATCTAACATATAGTTCATATTCAAATTTTGTCTATTGTCAAATTTTGTCTACTGTCCTAAAATAAAGTATATTTTAATATACATACAGAATTAGAAATAATCTTAAAATCTCAATATAAAAGGCATTCCTTTAGAGATGACAACATTAATTTTATGTAAATGTAAAAAAAATTACTACTTAGTTGTTTACTTCTAATTTTTCATTGGAACAGTGGAGGTTGCACCACAGATTCATGCTAAGACCCACATTTGGTAACCACTGGTATAAACACTTACAGAGAAGACCCTACTAAATGAACATTTTTTAATGAAATCAATCAATTGCCTGAAAGCATAAATGTCATGTCTTGAGAAATGACTAATGTAAGATAAATGTATAAGTAAGATTTTTTTAATGTTGAATGATTCTAATTAAGGCTAGTTAACTTTTTCTGAAAGCTTTTAAATGCCCCTCTGAGTATTTCTTACCTACAATCCTAGAATTTGCTTCAACCTTCCTCCCAAAGTGCTCCTGTGACCAAAAGGCCTAAAAATCACAGAACAGCATCTAGAAGAGAACTGGAAATAAATCAGAAACACTATCTGTCCTTGTACCAAATCCGATTGTGTGTGCACTTGGTACACAACGTGCAGACAAAGCCAAAGGCAAACAGCTCATGGCTCTGTCATTGAAGAAGATTTTTGAATAGGCAAGACTTTCAAAATTAAAATGCTTAAGCCCAAGGAGACAAAGACTAAAATAAGATACCATTAAAACCTATAAAATTATGATGTGTCTCCTCCTCTGGATTCAGAAAAGAGGCAATTGTAGAGGAATTGAATGAAGGATTGCTTTAGCAATAAGTCGCAAGTGACAATATTAGCTAAAAATATAAACATATTCAAAAATTTGAGATACATTTATAAATTAAAATTTCCTAGGGAAGCAGATGTGACTCAAGTGATTGGGCTTCTGCCTACTATATGGGAGGACTTGGGTTCGATCCCTGGTAAAAAGCGTGTTCACATGGTGAGCCAGTGCCCACGTGGTGAGCCGAGTGCCTGTGTGGTGAGCCAAGTGCCCATGTGAATGCCCACACAGCGAGCCAGTGCCTGCACAGGTGAGTCACGCAGCAACAAGATGATGACGCAGGAAAAAGAGAGACAAAGGGGAGAGTCAAGGCAAGGCGCAACAGAAGCCAGAAACTGTGGTGGAACAAGTGCAGGAAACCTCTCTCCACATCAGATGTCCCGAGGATTGAATCCCAGTGAATCCTAGAGGAGAAAAACAAGAAAAGAAGACAAAAAAAGAGAAATAGATATAGAAGATCACACAATAAATGGACATAGACAGCAAAAAACAGTGGGGGGGGGGCAGAATTTTTCCTAATTCATTGTAGAGAAAGCCTACATGAAAGCAGATTTAAAATGTCTCATTTATTTTCCTAACCTGTTGTCCCACAAAATATTTTTCAGTAGTATGAGTCACTGAGCTCTGTGACATTTTGATGTTGTTGGTTTTTCACTTCAGAGTCCCAGCTCTAGCCCCACTTAATATTGCGTCTCTGCCTTTGAGACTAGGCATATACATTCATGCATTAATACACACATGGTTAAAGCATCCACACGTTTTTAAAATGTAAGTTCTAATATTTCAAACTCACATGCCTTTGGGGCAAGGGAAAAAGTTCATGTATTACTTATTCACTAATGCTCATGAAATAATGGATTTGAAATTGCTTTGAATAATATACTTTTACTTCAAAATGTGAACTAATGGATGGTGGTGATGGTAGCACACCATTACAAATGAAATATATATCTGAATGTGAATAAAAAGGGAAATGTTAGATTCTTAGACTGTAACAGAATAACATTTTTAAAAGAAATACACAGAACTACACTACACAAACTCTAAGTTAAACCCTGGATTTTGGTTAATAGTACAATTATAAACATATGCTATCATCAAATGAAACAAATGTTCCACCTCAATGCAAAGTGTTAGTAATAGGGTAGTATATGGGAATCCCGTATTGTATGAATAATTGATCTGTAAACTTCTCTAATAAAGAAAAACTGTGAACTATTAATATTCTTCTCCATACCAACTCATTTTTCCCCCTCTTAAAGATCATTTTGGTATTTCTTAGTGTCAATGTAATTAATAGAGTATAGACTGTCCTTAGTGGTTCCTATTCTTGCTGACAATTTAACTTGGCAGAACAAACACATACCCAATAGATTATTTTCAATTGTAGAACAATTATGTAGGAACTCCTTTATTCTGACTTTGCATTATAAAACATTATAAAACCAAACCCAAACAAAAAAAATAGAGATTGACTATAATGAGTAGAATATTGTCACATTTCACTTCTGAAAGGCGTCACAGTGCATATGCATGTGGTAGAGATTTAAAATGTACTTTTCTACATCAGTATTTTCTGTGAGATTTATTAGAGTCTTTGCATTTGGAGGATCTGTGGGATTGACCTTTTGCAGTTTGATTTTTGCTTATTTGTTGATTCATTGGAACCCATTGGCACAGAGTCCACTACATAGTCAGCATTCAGAAAACATTTCATTAAATGGTTCATTAATTTAGGGTAGGAATGGGGTAAATGTTTAAAAGGACTCTAATTCTGTGTAGGTTTAGTATGACTTCTAACAAATAAAAGTACACCTCAAGCTATGATTGTTCATTCATTTGAAGATGGTTCTCTGCCCAATAACCATGTCTAAGATCCAGAAATGCCCTTTTTCTGGTAGTCAGGTAGTCCCGCTAGAATGGAGAATGTGATTATAGCTCAGTGAACTGAAGGCTGTTTCTGATGACAACTTCTCTTTTCTTAGACAGCGCAAGGATGAGCTGGAACAGAGAATGTCTGCTCTCCAGGAGAGCCGGAGAGAGCTAATGGTCCAGTTAGAAGGTCTCATGAAGCTACTGAAGGTAAGGCATTTCAAACAAACCTGTCCTAGACCTGTGACTATGGCATTTGTAAAATGTTTTGCACATAATGTGCAATGGTTTTTCCATTTACTATATGTCATTTCCCAAAAAATGTTCCAAATTCAGTATAGAACAGTTCCTTAGATGCATTAAAAGCAATCAACTGTAGAGCTCAGTCTTATTACTGTGCTGGAGCCAGATCTCTGAGGACCTTCATGGGACAACTTCTTCTTGGCTTATATCCAGTTTCTTTATATCCTTGGAAGCAACAAAACTGGATTTATTTAGAAATATGTGACATTAAATAGTTTTTAGCAATTACGGGTAGATCGAACAGAGGCTAATAGCTAATTCTGAAAAGTAAGATCTAGACATTAAATAATCTTGGTGATTATGGTTGTATGAAGATGAATAACTGTTGATTTCAGTAAAGTACTTTATCTTATCTGTGTGGCTTTAGCAGCAAGCCACATGACTTCTGTGAACTTCAAATATAAACTGTAATATCTCCTTACTTTTCTGAAAGCAGAGTGTTTAATAAGATGATCTATAGAAGTCCTCTGTAGAGTGCTATAATCTATTATTATCATTGGAAAATGACATTCTTCCTTTAATAGAGTCTTCAGTATACACTGAAAATACATTTCAAATCAAGAGCAGACTAATGTTGGCCACACGTCCACAGTCCAGTAGAAGTGGCAGTACTGTGTGGTCAACTGCCTTATATGAACAAGCACGAACAAGTAGAGATTGGAACTGTGACATGCCACAAGCAGGCACCAGAATTTCTGATAGGAGAATAATTAAGGAAAAGTCCCTGACACAGCACACCTGTGAGACAGGATGACCTGACTTCCAGTCCCTGTTTCCCAACATCCCTGACATACCATCATTTGTTATTTTTCTATTACTCTTCCTCCCCTCCTGCCTTCCTCCCTTCCTCTCTTCCTCCCTCCCTCTCACTCTCCTTCCTTTCTTCCTTTCTACCTCTCTCTTCCTTCTTCCCTCCCTCCCTCCTTTCTTTTTTTCTTTCTTTGTACCTCTCCCTTCTTTCCTGTCTTCCTTCCTTCCCTGCTTCCTCCCTCTCTTCACTCCTTTCTTTTTCTCTTTCTTTCATTTATTCATTTGTTTTAATTTTTTTTTGAAATCCACTGTGCTCCAGGCACTTGTCTAAGTGCTCTTATTCTATGTATAGCATTTCTTTCTTTTTGTTTTCCTTACTCTGCTTTATTCGTTAGTCAATTTTTCCTACCATCAATGCCTTCCTTAACAGTGTTGAAAATTATATCTTTTTTGGGCAAAGTTTACTTTTCAGAGTATTAGACATATAAACCATGGCATTTAGTTTTTGTTGTACCTCAAATGGTAGGACAGGACTAAATAATTAATAACCCACTGCCGTTTTTGATTTATGATCTCATTTGATGACCAAGAAAAGCCCTCTCTACTTCCGTTTCCAAATATACTAAATAAAGAGAACTGGTGCCATCCTTCCCTTCAGGAAGCTTTGAAAACAACTACCTGCTCATGTTGCTATATTTCTGCCACCATAGTGATGTATAAGAGTCTGTTTACCACCAGCCATCTTAGTATAAATGAAACCCAACTGAGCACAGCCCATTTTTTCAAGGTGTGCATTTCAGGGCAATCACTGGGATAGAGAGATAGACTGTGTTCAAAGAGGATTGGGAGACAGGGAGGCAAGATAGGTCTTTAGGCGCAAATACCTAAGTCTGCTTGGAACTGTGACCACTGAGGTGGCAAAGTCCTGAGCTGTCATCAAGGCCATGCTGATGTTTCCCCTGCCCTGCGTCCCTTCATACTGTGTACATGCTCTCATTGGAACCCTGGGTAATCTAACTGTTATTGATTCAATCTTTCTGTAGGAAGAAGAACTGAAGCAGGGAGTAAGTTATGTTCCCTACTGCAGGTCTTAACTAACAGTGGAGGGGCCTGCCATCCTGCTGTTTTTCTCATTGCTTTTGCCTCTAATGTATGTTCATGCTTCAGTTTGGAAAGAAAAAAAAAAAATCATACTAATTTGCCTCCTTTTCAATGTAGTGCTTGAATTGAGATATATACATTTTAGCATTTTTGATAACTATTACTACTGTCGGCATCCAAAGAAGAGCTATTACATCTTATAGAAGAGGGAGCAAGCTGTAATTTGTTGGAAACTTTTCAGACCTTCCAGGGTCTAAATTGTAAGCCAGTCTCCTGCCTTTCTGGGTTGTTGATCAGACCCTTCTCTTAATGTAAAGACACCTGCTACAGTGACTGGAGCTACGCTGAGGTTCAAGGTTATGTTAAAAGCCCACAGCACTCAGGGGCTAACCTCTGCTTCTTCTTATGCTGTGAATATTCAGCTTCCATTCTAATGAAAGGATGTGGAACCTCCTTTGATTAAAATCAGCCAATTAAATCTTGCTTATGGCATAATTATTAAGCTCAGTTCCCACTGCTGACCAAAATGTGCTGTTCTTATGAAAGAAAAGATCATACTGAGGAACTGTTCACTTCCCATCTTTTCAGTTCTTCCCCTAAGCAGAATCCCTACCATTGGCTGAGAATAATCTCTAAAGAATAGGTAATTCCAGCCTTTCTCCTGTATCCAAGAGTTTTTCTGCTGTGGGAGGTCACAAGATTGTTACATGCATTCTCTCTGGAAATTGTATATGTGGGAGCTTTGTGGTTCTCACCATAGCCTAACTGGAACTGTGTCTAACTCTATGGTCAAGTTCACAAGCCAGTAGAGGGAGCAGTATAGTCAAAAAAAAAGAAAAGAAAAGGAAAGAGAATCAAAATTTTAAAATAAAAAATGCTTTAATTTCAAGTGCATGTACCAAGCTCTGTATGGCAATATAGCCCAACTCTGTCATTATTTTAAAATTACACATTATTTCCATGGATCAGTTAGAACCATGGCCTGTCCAGTTTTAACACATCTTTTAACTCTTCTGTATTCTTTCTTTTTTCTATGGCTCATTATGTGTGTTTGTATGTAACAGAGAATGTTTGCAAAATGCTAAACACATTTTACCCTTCATTCCCATGGTATGTAAAAAAGGAAAGTGTAAAGCAATCTGTAATGTCAGAAATAAAGAAAATGTATTACATTATTTTGCATTTTGTGAAAAAAATTACTAAAGTCAAACGTAAATGACAGAGTCCCCCCGGGAGATGGGCATGTAGAATTTATAGCCTGTATAATTGCCCACAAATGGATACATGGGGTATTGTTATTGTTCTTCCAACACACTTAGATCATGGTAGAGAAAAATGCCTTGCTTAAAGTGCTTCTCTTTGCAGACGGCCTCTTTTCTTTCCTGTGTCTTACTTAGTCTGTGCATAGAAAAAGGGAAGTAGGGCTCAATATAACCTTCCCCTCCTCGTGGGAGGGAAGGGCTGTCATCCTGCAGTCAGCCAGCCTTGCTTTAGCCATTTGCCTCGGGGATCCCTTCATGGCCATTTCCCAGGCAACATGTTCTTGAAAGGTTCCATGAACCGTGAAGTTCATAAACAGATGGATGCATTGAGCCAAACTATGCCAGGGCACATAAGAGCACCACACTCACTTTCCTCGCAGCTCCTCCCGAGCCCGCTCAGCAGCCCCAGCACCTTGGCAGGTCGGCCAGGTGGGCCAGCAGGGAGCACCGCTGCGGAGGTCCTCCAGGTCAGGCCATCCTCACTATCAGACTCCAGCAGTGCTGTGTCTGGGCGGTGGGAGAGTTTGCCCGTTTCACTCATTGATTTGTTTGCTCCTCTACTCAAGCCTCTGTTCAAAAGACATAAACAATGACTTCATAAGATAGATACAGAAAAATCAAAAGCTACAAAAAAGAAAATGCATATCTAAATCAAAAGGAAGAAGTCTGGCTCTGAGCTTTCTGGCAACGGGCAGAAGAGAACAACATACTTGATGGTTTTATCATAGCAGAAATACCAGTTCTCAAGGACCCAAACTTCTGTTGGCATAAAATATAAAATAAAGCCTTCTCTTAGAGCTCTGCACAAGGGGTCCTTAATAATGAAATGGACAAATGCAGTAGTACATTCTTGTGGCCATTTCTGATCCTGACCTTCAGTTAAAACTGAAGGCAGAATCCCATACATCCCAACCCCATAGGGACAGTTCCACCAGAAATAAATGCCATCTAATATATAGACTTCTTGGGGTAGAGCATGATCTAAGGAGAGAATTTAGAGGTTTTAGTCTGGCATCTGCTTCTAAATTCTGTTTTTGTTTATGACCCTTTCCCTTTTGGGGACTTTTACTTTGTAAAATCAGACTTAAAACACCCCAGACAACAAATTGTGCTTGATTTAATAACCTCTTCTTGCTTCATCATAAGTCTGTGTGATTGGTTCAATGTAGAATTTTATTATACTGATATATATAATTCTTACGTTTACTGTTCTTGTTAGAGGTAATGCATGAATTTATCCCCTTCGAGGAAAGAACATGAATTAAAAAAAAAAAAAAATAGTGCCTGTAATATAATATGATGATTATGGTATCACAAGCAATAAATTTTTTTTTTACAAAACTTGAATCAAAGTTATCCTACCCTCTTTCTTCTTTGTGTATTTTTAAGATTTATTGAAGGAACCATAAACAGAACACTCATAAAAAGCTGAATAATAAAAGCAGCTGGGGTATAACTGCAGTGACAACATGTTCCAGAGTTCCTGGTATAGTTCCAGTTTCCCATTCTAAAACCACATATCCTGACTCTGAATTCAGAAAGGAAGGGCTCAATAATATAATTTTTTAAATATTACTGGTATTAACCTGAATTTCAGTGGTCTCAACTCTTCATTCACAGATGTAAGATCTTGAGTAAGTTAATCAACTCCCAGGTGCTTTATTTCAAACATGCTGATAACATCTGTCTCATGGGGTTGTTGTATAGATTTAAATGATAACAGATGTGAACAGACTTTGTAAGATACTATATGAATGTCAGATGTAAGTATCTGACACACACAGGAGTATATATAAATTTTTAAAACTTATCCTGTATTTTATATGCACACATACTCATGCATTCACTTCTTTACAGTTTCAAAGAAAACCAAATATCATTCCAAATTCCCCCACACATCTCCCTATTTACAGCTGGCCCAGTTAATTTAGGAAATTGCAGTCACTTGGGTTCCTACTTCTTCTAAACACATTATGGAATATGAGCAACCAGAAATGACAAATGTTACCAGCTTGGGTTTCACCTTCTTTTATTTCCCTTGCTTATTCTCTCTGGTGGGTTCTGTAGAGCAGAAAACCAGTCAACAGTAAGAGAAGGTGATTTTCCCCACCATAGACAATCAGTTGCAATGTAAGACTATCATGTAGTGTTCAAACAGTGCCCTCCCAGTCTTTCTTGCTCATCTTTTTATTATTATTATTATATTATTGTGGGACTGATTAATTCATTCTGGAGAAGTAAAAAATGATCTCCCTGCTTCTAAACCTTAGAAGGCATCCCTCTATTTCAGGATAAATCCTAAGTTCCTTTTATGACATTGAAGGCCACCCCGAGACCTGGCTCCACCCGTCCTCAGCCTCCCCCAGTGAACCTGGAGCTTCAGCCATACTGGCCTGCCCACCAAATCTCCAATTCCCCCTCGCACTTCCCATGCCTTGCTCAGGCTATTCCAGAGGCCTGGAATGTTCTTCTCTCCTCTCCATACTCTTTTTTTTTTTTTTTTTTTTGCCTGGAAATCTCCACTTTTACCACCCATGTCAAATGACACCTCCTGCCTGTCCAGTCAGAATTAATCACCCGCCCTGAATCCCCACAACACTTTGTACTTAACAGTCCCTTCAAAAGGCCTGACTATAGAAATTACCGCCGGTATAACGACAGTCATTAAGTGTATATTGAAAGAAAGGATGAAGAAGGGGTTAAATGCTGCTAAACATTGTGTTTCAGTTCCTCCCCAGGCTGCTCACTGCCCCCAGGCATGGGGAGGCCGCTTTCTCTGCAAACCTGGGAGGCGGGTTTTCACGGCTGGAGGCTCTTGGTGCCACTCGCTCGTGTTTGTGGTTTTCAGCTCAGCGTTTCACCAGGGCTACTGGGTCAGCAATTAGACATTTGCTCCTTTCCTTCAAGCATCCCTCCTTTCTGTTGCCGAATGAAAACCAAAAACCTTCCTGGAAAAGTTCAGAAAATTCATGGATCTAGTCAGACTTTTTAAAAATTGATAAAACAGCAGGGTGAGGGTACTGAGGATAGAGTGTAGACATTATTCTTTTATTTTTTTCTCTAGAAAGAGAGCTAGTTTGAATTTGCCGAGTATGATGTATGCGTTCCTTCTTCCATAAAGCAACCCTCTTCTTGGGAATTTTAGATCTATATATTGATCTGCATGGACTGTTGCCCCTTAAGTCTTTCCTCCATTAATCACTGAGTGGTTTCCAGGAAAGGATGTTCATGGGGATTATTTCCTCTAACTCTTCTAAAGTTGTTAAAAGACGATCATGCTTCATTACCAGGCCTGACACTACCATTCTGCAGAGTCCCCACTGGTGAAAATGAAATTTACTGATATCTCTACTGATCTACCCCAACGCCAAGAGGCAAATCCCCTTTCCTATAAGAACGGAACAGAAAGGAAGGCCAGAGGTGGTGTTCCCAGCAATAGGTCCTAAGAAAATGCTTTGCATCAAACTGGACGGTGTCCCAAGAAAGAAAGATGGGGCCATGCTCACCCAGGGAGGCAGGGCCTACTTCCACAAGACAAAGAGCTGGGCAAAGACTGGCTATGACTCAGAAACTGCGAGTTGCAGGAAAGATGCAGCTGAATTTTTTCTTCAGTACAGAATCAGACTGCCTAAAAACGGGACCAATTAGAGATTCCATTCAGAGATGGTGGCTATTAGTCATTCATGCTTTGGTGTAATTTATATTCAGTCCATTGTATTTCCCTTACCACATAACCACAATCAATTATTTTTCTCTTAACATGAACCACTAATGGGAAATTTGAAGAAAGGAAATAGAAAGAAGAGGAAAAGTTGGTTTTGGAGACTGGGTACTAAGCAGAGAGAGGAAGGGCTGGGAATAGCTCAGACAGAGGTTAGCGGGAGAGCCCAGTACACTAGGAGAAGGGGGTACTGCCAAGGTGAGAGGCCCACCAGAAGGAAGGTAGAAGGGCTCCCTAGCGTGCGTCTCCCCAGAACTGCAAGACTGACTGTAGGAGCCCCGCAGGCTCTCTGACATGAGAGATGGAAGCGGAGCTGGTGATAAGTACAGCCCCAAAGAGCCACTCAAGCCTTGGAATACAGATCCCTAACCCTACATTTGCAAACCCTGGGTCCAGATATGATCCAGATTTCAAAGTCTTTCAGATTTTGGAAAGGCAAGTCAGTGCAACTACCATATAATTAGCTTCACATCCTCTTGGACCAAACTAGTTATGAAAGAATATGGGATTTTCAGAGCCTTGTGGATCTCACATGTGTGGCTAAGTGATGGTAGACCTGTAATTCTAAGCTGGCTGATGAATAGCCCATGGGCCCTTCCCTGCCTTTGGCACCCGGAACCCCTCGTCAAGACCCAGCAACTACAGGGGCTCCCCTGGCTCAGCAGGAGGACCCCAGGCCCTGCTCGAGCACCACATGCTGCTGGCCTGTTCCCTGTGCCTTCTCAGCCTTCAGGTGGCTACACATTCCTCCACTGACCCCAGGCAGTGATGGCTCATAGCACCCACAATTCTGGCAGCACCTGTGGTACAGGGGAACACCCTGGGCTTGCAGACCGAAGGCTGGAGATCCACTTTTTCTCTGCTGCTCACTAGCTCTGAGATTTTGGGTAACTCGGTTATTCTCTTTGGGCCTCAGTTTCTTCATCTGTAAAATGGGAATAATCATAGCTCACATAATTCTTTGGAGGACTAAGTGACATATCTGAGGTTAAAGTGCCTGTTATACTGCAAACTACGTATATAAACCTAAGATACTATTATTCCAACCCCTACATTATTAGGAAAATGAAATAAAACAGCTGTGTGAAAGGGTTTATACAGTGTAAACCATATACAAAAGTGAAGATTGTTTTATTATTGTAAATCTCCTATCACAGAGGAGGACCTGGCTTCCCAGGGTTGGGGGCACAACCCATACTGTGTAGCCAAGAGAAGCCAGCTTCCCACAACCCCCTCTATCCAACTTCCCATCGCCAGTGCCCACTCCCTGCTTTGATCTGGATCCTTGCTTGGTAAAGAGAACAGATAAGAAAGGCCCAGGAGCCCAGCTGAGGGTCCTGCCTTGAGAAGGATGGGCAGGAGGGACTGCAAGGGGAAGGCAACCCTCTAGGCTGCTGGCCAGCATCCTCTCCTGTATGGAACCTCCACTGGCCAGGGCCCACCACGATTCTCACAGCACTGGATGGTCAGAGCACCAGGGCTCGGACACCAGCCCTGCCACTCCAGCCCCATCTCCTGAGCAATTCCCTTTACCTCTCTGAGCCCCAGGACGTGTAGAATCCTAATACCTACCTCATATGGTTGTGGAGAGGAATGGGTGAGTTAATGTATATTAAAATCTTTTGTACATTGTCAAGTATGACTCAAATGTAAAGTTATTTATGATTGGAGTCGGAAGCTCAGAAACAGAAGGTTTCATGGTAACGGACTGAGCTCCCAAAATCTGCTGGGGAAAACCAGAGGCCTCCTTGAGCAGGCTGGTAAAGCATCGCAACCCTGAACAATTCTCTTCCTTGGTCCTGGACAGACCATTGCAAGGTACTGTTGAGAGTGAAAGAATGGAATCCTCAGCCCCTGGGCACCCCCTGAGTTACTTCCTGTGCTCGGTTCTGTTTTGCTTCATTTTTAATTCCAGATTTTTCTCAATACCTAGATTTTATTTTTGTGTGTGAGGCTGAACCCTGGAGAGCTAACAGCATGGCATTTTACAGGATTGATGTGTGTTTTAACTGCAAGCAGCTGAGCCTACAGTAAAGGTCAAAACGGAATGTTCCAGAGCACTATCCTCCTGGTGCTTGTCTGGTTGGACAAGCACCAAACAAGTTGGAATGGGGCGATAGCAAATCTCTGGGCACTGGTGTGAAAGAGTCCTCACTCTACCTGTCCAGCCTCAATGGACTGGAAAGGAATTTGTGGGAACTCCTAACCCATTGTATGTGCACTTGAGGGACTTGCATTTTCTTATCCCCGTGTGACTGACTTCCTTTGTTAACTAATTGTTAAAACTGGAAGAATATTTTCAAGGGGCCTCTTCCTACAAAGCCATAAAATTCAAGCTGTGACAACCTCAGAATCGTTTCACACCTGAGACTTTAGTTGTTCTCTCCTCACTGCTTTGTCATAGGTGAAGAGAAGGATATTTCCTATAGAGAGCTAAAAATTAGAAACCAGGATTTTCTTCTCTTCCCAACTTGAATCCCTGAACCACAGATTAATTTGACAAAATCAACTTTTACTGTCAAATAGGGATCAAACAACTTGCCCTTCCTTGAGTCTTCATTAGAGATTTAACTTGCACACAATTGCATGACATGATCTAAACTGTGTATTGTCCTCCAAAGATGATGCCAGGAAAGTAAATAAACTGCATCCATCCCAAATAGTCTCCAAGTTTATATTTAAAACTTTCTCCTGAATGTATTTTCATTCTACCTAGAACTTCCTTCAAGAAGAAAATATAAACACACCTTGTAATTATCTCTGCTTAATAATATCTTCATTAAATAGGCATATGCCCCACATATTATAGAACAACACTGTGTTAATATTCTTAGCTTTCAATATTTAACCATAGCTTCAGGTTCTATATAATAAGGTCCTAAATTATCTGCACCTTCAACCCAGATTTTAGGAATACCATCTCATTTACCTAGGATTACTCCCTGCTTTGGAATTTCATTGTCACTGTTTTGCGAGACTGAGACGCTGGGTTGGTGTGTGGCAATTTCTTGAGAAAGGAAATTAATGACTTGCCTTGTCTCTCCAGACCCAGGGCGCAGGTTCTCCACGCTCCTCTCCCAGTCACACGATCAGCAGGCCAATTCCTATGCCCATCCGGTCCGCGTCAGCCTGCTCCACCCCGACTCATACACCTCAGGATTCGCTCACCGGGGTAGGGGGAGATGTACAAGAGGCTTTTGCACAAAGTAAGTGGCTTCGTTTTTTGTAATGTTCTTGCTTTTGTGTGGCACTAAGTTATCGTGGTTATCTCCACCACAGAGTGGTGGAGAGTGGTCAGAGCTGCCCTGTATGTGTTCTAGGGCCAGCGCCTGGCCAGTGAGTCATTTTAGAAACTCCTACACTGGTCTTCTGCTTCTCACTTCACCATCTTACCTTACTTTGGCTTCTTTTGCCCTGCCTCAATTTTCAGTGAGTTTTTACCTATTTTAAGGGCCTGGAAATCCTCTCACCAATAATCTCAGAAAACTTCTAGATAACCCATTTTATTTTATTATTATTTTTTTTTATAAAGATTTATTTGTATTTATTTCTCTCCCCTTCCCCCCCCCATTATCTGCTCTCTGTGTCCATTCACTGTGTGTTCTTCTGTGTCCGCTTGTATTGTCAGGTGGCACTGGGAAGCTGCGTCTTTTTTTTTTGCATCATCTTGCCGCATCAGTTCACCGTGTATGCGGTGCCACTCCTGGGCGGGCTGCAATTTTTTCATGCGGGGTGGCTCTCCTTGCGGGGCACACTCCTTGCGTGTGGGGCACCCCTATGTGAGGGCACCCCTGCATGGCATGGCACTCCTTGCATGTGGCAGGACTGCATGTGGGCCAGCTTACCACACAGGTCAGGAGGCCCTGGATATCGAACCCTGGACCCTCCATATGGTAGGTGGACGGTCTATCAGTTGAGTCACGTCCAATTCCTGATAACCCATTTTAAAATTCTGGATTATCTCCTATTTACAAGTGATCTTTACATTAATGCCAACTCAAGCCTGAGGTTAAGCAATCCCAAATTTGTATCCCTGAGATGAACTGGAACGACTGTCAGTCATTTTATAGATTCCCTGTCCAGATGCCCTAAAGAGTTGAATCTCTGACTTTGTACCAAGGGCCTGGAAGATTAGGCCTCCAAGGTCAAGGGTGATTAGAGATGACAAATACCATTCTCCTACTGACTGCCACTCCCATTTACAAATTGCTGAGGTTGTCCCAATGCATGTGACCTTATTAAATTGGAAATTTTTAACACTTTTAGAAGGTTTTTCCTGCCACCACTTCTTAAATTTAGAGCAAATAAAACAAAAAATATAGATCCTCCTATAGACCTTTACCCTGCTTATCTCATTCCCAAAAGTAACCAATGTTTACAGTTAGTCTTTCCCAACTTTTTGCTTATATATGGATATGTGTGTGTGTGTCTATATATGTGTATGTATGTGTGTATATGTGTTAACACATTCTTTTTTCACACAAATTAGATCATGCATTGCATTTTGGTCTGCAATTTCCATTTTCTTTAGGCTATTAATATGAACATATTTCCAGGTCCTCCCATACAGATTTAAAGAAAATAAGGACATAGTTGACTACTAGTTTTAAGGCAAAAGGGAACTTAAACCAAATCAAGAGACAGTGAATAAATAAATAAATAAGTTAAAAAATAACTTGAGGAAACCTTTTCCAGCACATGTGACAATCAAGTTTCACAATGTCGATTATCCATAAAGCAAGAGGAAATCAAGGGCTGAAGTCTATTCTTCAGACCCCCTCAGTTGGAAAAGCGTCCCAATAAACTTCCTGCCTGCAAAAAAAACAAAAGAGGAGATCAATTTTTAAAAAGCCATCCCCAAAATAAGCCTAGGTGAAAGATAGGAACAGAGGAAGAAATGTAAATTGCCAATGAAGACATGAAAAAGTGTTCAGCTCACGAGTAGACGTAGAAATATAAATTTTAACAAATAGCACCTTTTGCCTAGCAGATTAAAGAAAAATTTAACATCCAGTAGTATGCAGGGATATCAACAGTGTGAGGAGTGGGTCCTCTCATCTCCTGGGTATGGGGATAAAATCTTACCACTTTTTAAAGGAAGACCATGACAGACACTTTGTTTTATTAGGAAAGAAAGGGAAGGATTCATAATACGGCTTTTTGCTTCTAAACATTAAGTGTAACTCAAGAAATTTTTATGGAATTCACAAAATAACTTCCCCTTTTAATTTTTAAAAGGAAATAATGTCCTTTTCCTAAATCATGTTTTATAAACATTTACAGTATTTTAACTCAATTCGAGCTTTCCATTATAATTAATGTTTTGCCTAACTACTTTGATTGTATTTAAATATATATATTAGTATTTTTAACTTATTATTACCTCCTGAGAAATGACAGGATAAAATTGTGGCTTATAGGCAGTCACTATCTTATAGTTTATACTACCTAAGTTCATTTTAAGTCAGTTCTTTAGAATCTTGAACCGTTTTCTCCAAAGATATTATGGTGATTGGTCCTCTGTACCATCTCCCCCCTTGTCCCAAATCCAGGCCAGCCCACAAATATCCATTTAACCTTTAGTGTACCAGAAACATAATAACAGCAATCCTTCTCTATCATAGAATGTACTTCAGGGTTCCAGGCATACATCTGCCCATGTCTTGGTAGCAGGAGCAAGAATCCTCACCCCTTTACTTATAGTCTCTGCATTCAGTGCACTGGTCTCCCACTCCCAAGAGGCACCCATAATGGTAGGGGAGCTCTAGGACCCCTGAAAGGAGGTGGAGAGTGGTAACAGAGATCAGAATCCAATGAGCCCAGCAGTCAGGGAGTGGCCAGAAATTGAGTGGCAGCTGGGAAGGCACAACTCTCATGGCAAATCCAGACTTCAACTGCATGGTGTTTCCTTAATAGAGTAACACATGGAATGTTTTACCCAGGACTATCCCAGTTGGCGCTGGGTGACCCTGTCTTGTTATTAACACTGCCCCTTTTCACCCTCAAAATAGTCCCAATTTGGACAATGAATTATATGTACACCCATCCTTGGCCCTGTCTTCTTATATCAGTGCCCTAAGCCAGTGTGTTTGTTCAGAAAAATGAACTAAACCTCTTCTGACACGGAGAAGTCTTTGGAAATTTTCTTACTTGAAGATGTCAATGGAAATGAGAAACAACAGAAAATTTTAGAAAGAAAACTTTGGTGTTTTGTTTTTTATTATTTCTTCTTCTCTTAAGGTTCAAGAAGAAATTTAAGGAATGACTTACTAGTGGCAGCAGATTCCATCACTAACACCATGTCGTCTCTCGTGAAAGAACTAAATTCTGGTAAGTTCTGGGTCCCGTCTCAGTCATCTGCTCATAACAAAGGGAGCCACGAATGCTAGGGACCATTCCCTGTTGGAAATCTGCTCGTCACACAAAAAAAATTTGTTAAAGATCCATGTGATATTTTGTTGATGTATTCGGATATTGTAGTAGTGTTTATATTTTGCTGATTAAAGACTATCAATGCAGAAAACACAAAAAAAGAATAAAGAAAAGTATTCAAATGAATCTATAGTTCTAGAATTGGCAAATAGCCACTGTTAATATTTTGGTGTGTTTCCTTCCAGCCTTTTTTTTTTTTTTTTGTATCTCTCTGCCCTCATCTCGTAATATATATCTGAAAATTTCTAGACAAATAGCTATGTAGATTTAAAACATCACTGAATTTTTTCTCTAGCTATACTTTTGCATCTTGCCAATAAATTTCTTCATAAACAATATTTTGTTTTGTAGAGATATGACGGGCCCCCTATTTGGGGTCATATTACATTGTGTCTAAATTTCCACTATTACAACTCTGCAGTGAGTATGTGTGGGCCCAAATCTTTGCTAAAATTTCTGATCACCCCCTGAGGATGTCATGAGCTTAGGTTTTTATTGTACTTAGTTGTTTTACATTTACTTCAAAAGATATTTGTGCATTCGTTTCTGAGGATATTATTTTAGCTGCGTGCAGTCAGGGGCAGTCATGACTCTCTTGCCGATTGTCCTGTTGTTTATCAGTGCATCTTAGTCAGGAGATGCGGAGGAGGAGTGTTTTGGTTTTGCAGTCTCCCAGGGCTAGTTGAAATGTCAGCTCCAAGGAGAATCCTCTCCTGGCTGTCCAGCCCCTCAGGTTTGTGTTGTCTCCCTTGTATTCCACGAGGCACTGGAATACAGGTGGGGGTGCAGGGGTAGACACGGCCTTGGCACTGGAATGACCTTGTTTGAAGCTCTCCATGCACTAGCTGTGTGGCGCTGTACAGTCTACTTAACTCCCCTAAGTCCCGGATCTCTTACCTCTAAGACTGGAAAGCAAGCCTGACCGGGTTGGTCTGAGTATGAGGTAATGCATAAAAAAACCACCTAACCCACAAAGCAGGCGTTCTTTAAATGCTGTGTGTGTGCACCCGTATGATTATAGGCTTTGGAATCAGACACATTTGGTTCAGTTCTTTGCTTGATACTTAATAATCTCGATACCTTGAACTTCAGTCCCAGCTTGCTGGGGTTGAAGTGAGATCGCACTTGCGAAGCACCTGGCAGGGAGCCTGTTCTTTCTAAGAGCCGGTACCCGCCTCCCCACTGTATAATGTCTACTATAATGATGTTTCATTTAAACAGAAGACCTAATTTTGAGATTATCATCAACCAGAGATCTTAGAGTACTTAAACATTTGCATCGTTTCTCTAACAGTTTTGAAACTATCTAGCAGTTCCTTGTACCTCTTCTCATCTTCCTTCTACACAAAAAGCACAAACCCCTGGAAGCAGTAAGGCAGGGATTAGCCATTGAAAGGGAGGCCAGCAGCAGGAGACAGTTAGGAGATCAGCCTGAGACAGAGCACCAGGCAGTGCCAGAGCCAGGATTTTATTTACTCACTTAGACTCTGCTAATTTGAAACACATGATCAATTAAATGAGCCTAAACTGAAATTTACCTTTGCAATATCACCAAAAAAAGAACTAAGAAAAATAATAGAGTAAAATTGCTGTAGACTCTTCCTACTTACACCTCACAGAATTTTAAACATGTTAACAGCATGAATATACCAGTAAATAATACCAGTTACTTGTAAATCTCATCTACTCCTTAAAGCAGACCTAGCAAGATATTTGTCTTAGGACTGTGGTCATATAGTTGAGATGACAACTATAAGAAATAAAGCTTAAATTTTTTTAAAAATCCTGATTAAACTTCTTAAAGCCTCTATAATTAGATTTAAGTATATAAATATATATTCCTAAACTTAACCTTTTAAAAAATATATTATTTTATTAACTATTCATAATTATGCTACTAATACATAAACTATTTTATTAAAATTAAAATAAGAAAAAATGAAAATAGTTTAGCAAGAGTTTCGGGCCTAAAGCAAGATACCTAGGAACAGAGCATATGGAAACTGTTGCTGCTATATGAAATGAAGAAATACCAAATAGGATGAAATCATGGTTCACTCAGCATGAACAATGGCAAATGCCGCTGCCTTAGCAGGATGACTAAAATGTAAATTTGAGGGAAACGGATGTGGCTCAAGTGATAGAGCTTCTGCCTACCACACGGGAAGACCTAAGTTTGATCCCTGGGGCCTCCTGGTGAAAAAGAAGAAGAGAAAGCGTGCCCACACCACAAGCCAGTACCGGCATGAGTGCCCACAAGGTGAACCAGTGCCCACGAGAGTGGCCGTGTGGTGAGCCAGTGCCTGCGCAAGTGAGTCATGCAGCAAAATGATGACACATCAAAAAGAGAGACAAGGGGAGAGTCAAGGTGAAGCGCAGCAGAAACCAGGAACTGAGGTGGCACAATTGACAGGAAACCTCTCTCCCCATCAGAGGTCTCCCGAATCGAATCCTGGTGAATCCTAGAGGAGAGAAAATAAGAAGAGAAGACAACACAGACAGCAAAAACAGCAGGGTGGGAGAAGAGGAATGGGGGGAAACAAATATTTTTTTAAAAGTAATTTTGAGAGTCTCCAGTGCTGTTAGTTTATACTCTTATAATGCTATACTACTTTGAAATATTAAGTGGATTAATATTTCAAGATCAGTATTTCCTAAAGCAGGATAATATTAAATAAAATTAACAATTTTAACGTAGACTTTCATAGAGGGGAAAATAAAAGTTATAAAGAATTAAATGAGTTACTAAGAGACAAAAATTCCTTACAGCAGTTATGAGATATTAAAGAAAATGCCAGATACAGAATAATTTTATGGTAATTCATTTCAGCATCAATTCTCATTTGGAAAAAAAATAAACATTTCTTTGACTTATGTACAAGAACTGGCTAATGTTATATACAAGACAGTATAATTTATGTTAGAATTCATCTAGCCTTGTATTTGCAGGTCACAAAGGTCTAACAAACCATTCTTTATTTCTTCAATTGTACCTAATAGAGGTGGGGAGTGAAACAGAAAGTAATGTGGATTCTGAGTTTGCACGGACTCAGTTTGAGGATCTGGTTCCATCGCCAACCTCTGAAAAGGCTTTTCTAGCTCAAATCCACGCCAGAAAACCCGGGTACGTGCATGGTGGAGCTACCACAAGCACCATTCGCAGTGATATGTGAGTACCTTCTGCTTGGGGCTTTTCTGTGGGTAATGGATCAATCTGTAGGGAACAATAACAAAATTAAAACGTGGTTGCATAGTGCTTTATTCTGGAAAGAGATGATGCAGATTCCCTGACAGCCAGAAGAGGTGGAAGTAGGCTGCTTTTCAGTTTGATATTTCAAATTTCATCCTCACATTGCCAGGGAGTATCAATAACCTAAATCAACCAGGCTTATTGAGAGCCAGCCTCGCCCAAGGTACTGTGCTACTTGTAAACAAATAGTGCAAAAATTGCTTCCTGCCTTCCAGGCACTCACAGATTGGTTCAGGAAATGTCAGTCTAACCTCCAAATTTACCATATCGCTGGTAGACACCCAAGTTTGCACATGCAGGACCCCAGGATTCTGGAGATGCTGTTCAGAATGGGTGTAAACAACACAATATAAACACTGGGTATGGGGACTCCAAATCTGAGATCCGTAGGGCGGTCTGGCAGGCTGGAAACTCAGAGAGGAGCCAATGGTTGTACTTTGGAGGTGGAATTTCTTCTTTATTCTAGAACCTTCAGTTCTTTGCTCTTAAGGCCTCCAACTGATTGGATGAGGCCCACTCACGTTATGAAGGGTCCTCTGCTTTACTTAAAGTCAATAGATTTTATGTGCTAATCCCATCTACAAAATACCTTCCCAGCAACATCTAGGCCAGTGTTCAAACAACTGGAAACATAGCCTAGTAAAATTAACACATAAAATTAACCATGGCACTTGAAATTCAAATAAGTAACGGTATAAAATCTCCTTATAAAAAAATCCAATTTGGGTGACTTGTTGAATGGTTACTATTTCATATAACAATGTATAAATCTGACCATTGAAAAAATTACTTTGGAGACATTTTCCCCCAGTTAGGCTTCTGCAGCTTGTCAGAAGCCAGCAGCACCCGTGACGCCCCACTGGACCTGTGACCCTGGATCAGTTAAAAGTAGTCAGGTAAAGGAAACCAAAGCTGAGAAACAAAGGCAAAGCAACGGCAGACCTGAAAAACCAGCTGGGGAGGGGGAGACACGGAGGAAGTGGGCCCTCAGGATGATGAAGCAGGGGCTGGGTAGAGAGAGAGTGCGTAGGCTGAAACGCTGCACAAGGGTGATTATGCTTGATGGGAAAAGTACTTCAGACTGGTCTAGAAAAAACTAGAAAAAAACTGGCTATTTTAAAGACCTAAAGAAGAAACTAACCAGAGGCCTCTCTGGTGTTTTGGCTCTCAACCCAAATAGTGAGGAAAAGACCAGTAATAATGTGGAATTATAAATAGACCTGGTTTGAATGCCAGCTATGAAGAAACACAGGGTAAGAGTAAAACAAAATAGTTATAACGTAATTGAAAAAGGCAGCATGCTGTTGGTTTTAATACCAGTTTGCTTTCTTTTCCTTTTGTCTAAACTTCACATTTTTTTCATTTATTATTCAAAATAATGAATTAATGGTCATCTATGTTATCAAGTAAATACATATCTATTCGGCTCCTTATAATTAAGAATTTCCATGGTGGTTACCTAAATTTCTCCTTGTTCCAAGGAGAATGCTTGGAATCAAGGAGATCCAAGACTATGACTTAAGCCCCCGCGTTCTTCAGGTCCCTGCATGCAGGTACCAGGAGCAGCCACCAACGCAGGCCACAGGAAATGGGGAGGGAAAGTTCTTAGGGCCTCACAGACCCATTTAAGCTGGCCACAAACCTCCAAAAATAACGAGAACATGTCATATGTATATAAATAAACACAAACGGTGGCATTTAAGTTCCAGCCCAGAAACTTCTATTTAACTGTTCTTTTATTTTAAGAGCTATTTTAATATTTGTACTATCCAAATATGTTCTGTGTTTTACCCCAAGAATATTTTAGTCATATGATTTAGGTAATACACTTATGTTCAGTTCCATGAAGAGTTTTTACATGTACTGGGATAAAAAGATGAAAATGGAATTATACCATTTTTATCTATTTATTTTGCAGTGGCATTGAACAATTTAAATGCATTTTTTTTATTCAGAGCTAGTATAAATGTTTAACATCAAGATCCAAGGGTTAGAGTATCTAGCTGATATTCTGAGACTTGCTTCTACTATAAAAATAAAGTTGGGGTATGTGTGTATGTGTGTACATAACAGAGAGAGTTAGTTCTTCAAGCATTATTTCACTAGAGGGCTCACTCGCGTTATAGAAAATGTTCTTGCATTCCATTAAAAAAAAAAGAAAGAAAAAAAAAAAACCTGATTGAGAAGAGTTTATATTCCCTCAAATGACACATCTATTTTTTTTTTAATTTGAGGAGCATTTAAAAGGCCAACCCATCCATGTAAACTCTAGCGATGATCACCAAACTGTCGTAGAAAAATTGCGTATGAGAATACCTTAATTGTATATTTCTCCAAACTTCCAAAGTTTTAAAAAGTTTTCCTTCAAATAAAAGAAGCCGATAGGAGTGGAAGTGAACTGGAAGACTAAGGAAAGATAGATGTGCCAACAAAGCTACAGTTCACACATAAATTCCTCTCAAACTTTTCTTCTAAGATTTGCTCCAAAGTGCCACCTGCGGTTTATTTCCAGGGTTACAGAAGACGGGGACCCCTATGTGCGTCCTGAGGATGAGAACTATGAAAACGACTCTGTCCGGCAGCTGGAGAATGAGCTCAAGATGGAGGACTACCTGAAGCAGAAGCTGCAGGATGAGGCCTACCAGGTACCAGGGTGCCCAGCCCCACCCCCACTCCACCCCCCCGGCCTGCTCAAGCTGGGTCTCTAACTTCACTCACAAGGTCAGGGCCTCCTTCCTCCTTCCAGCCTCCATTTCCAGTGTCTCAACTGTGCTTCTTAGCCCATGCACTCCATTCGGTAAAAATTTTAAACACTTCTTACAGCTGTCACTCCCCATGTTCTCTGACAAATTATGATCTGGAAAGTGAAAAGAGGCCTGGTTGGCTGAGGCGTGGTGATTAACAGATACGTTTTTCCTCATAGATGAAAATAAAGATACAAAGGGCACAAGGAAATTGAATAAGCACAAATATATCTCTTCCCTTCTGAGGGAAGTGGGTGCAGTGATCTTCTCCTGGAATCATTCGTTTCCCTCTGTGCTCACTTCATGCCAAATGTAAATGAACCTCACCAATTAATGCTGGGGCAACGGTAAGCAGGGTGTGGATAGATGGGTTTTTCAGACATACTGGAGCATATGAATCCATCTGAGAATTCACTGAACATAACACATGCAATTGGGAATAAGTGTAATTATTAACATCCCAAAGTCAATGCTGTTTTCGCCCATGGAGGTTGTTCTACTGCCTTGTTTGTCTTTCTTGTATGTTCCCTTTCCCTCTAAACCACCGGTGTTTTGTTGGGATTCTGGGGACTCAGGGATGTTTGCCTGCTCTGGGCCTGCTGTTCTCCAGGCCCCAGCGGGCTATTTCTTCATAACAGGCTTCCGTCCATCGGCCAGACCAACTTTCTCCACATTCTTACATGACCAGTGAACCTCTTCTGCTCTGTCAGTGAAGGAAAGAGAAATTATGTTCTGCTCGCCTATGTTTATTGATTAAGGCTTGAATTTTTTTCCCCAAAAGAATGTAGAAGAAAGGGAAATTGGAGCCTACCAACCCCAATCCAACAATACAAAAGAAAAGTTTTGCCTCTTTAGAAGTTTCCATTAGCCTTTGCAGTTTAAAAACTACATTTCAAATATAAATAAATATTAACCCAGTCATACCCAAAAAAGTGACTATATGTAAAGCAGGAGTTCTTAACCAGGGGTCTATGGAAAGATTTCAGGGGGTTCATGAACTTGAATTGAATATTCAAAATAACATTATTCTTGTTGGGACACAGTACAGGTGTAATATATTTACTAAATAATACACAGTATAGTGTGGACTTAGTAAGGGGTCCGTGGTTTTCACCTGACTGGCAAAGGGGTCCATGGAACAAAAAAGGTTAAGAACCCATGATGTAAACCCATGTCCCAATGCTACAGTTGTCAGTCTCCTTATATGCAGACCCATGAGACACATTCTTTCTTTGCTACTTCTTATGGGCTCTCCACAGAAGGGATTTAGCTTGGAATGAAGGCGCCAGAGCATCCCTGGGGAACTCTGAGGGATGGATTTCCTCCACATATCTCACCGGGCTCCACCACACGGAACAAGAGATATGTAGCTAAATAATCAGTGAACTGGTCGTGCAGTTAGACGCTCTTTTAGATCTCTTTTTGAGCTCATTTCCATTTCTGGACATTAGTGACAACAGCAATTGAAATCTAGAAGTTTTTGGTTTTTTTTAAGGGAGATGGCCTTTTACCATTCCATATAAAATATTCAATTTTTATTTATCTTAATGAATTGGGCATTTAATCTTATATAAGTAAAATGAAGAAAAAAATCTATTAATGGCTTAAGACCTACTTGGAGTTTTCACATCTCTGGTAAATCTTAAGCTCTTATGCAGTGCTTTATGAATCAATTCAACAGCTAGGAACTGCTTTATTTATTATGTGAGTGTGTGGGAACTACCAAGACTCAGAACTAGCTTTCCCTTCCATGCCTGCTAACTTCAAGTATCAATGGTAGGACAGGGACCTGGGAGAATACAACAGGTCTGTTTCTCGCCACTCAAGACATATGCCCTGGAGAAGGTTGAGATGGTTTTCCTTGGTGCTCTGTGAGCATATGATCATCTGATGGATCAGAACGTTGCCTCCATTCGTTGGACTCTTGCTCTGGCTTTGTGCATGGCTTCCAACAAAATAACTCACCAGCTTGACTGCGTCACAGACTTGACATGTCACCTTTCTTGTTTGTGTCCTTTGTCACCCACAGGTCAGCTTGCAAGGTTGAATGCAATATCCTTTATCACTCTCCTTTCAAGTAAGTATCCTCTTATTTAGGAGGAAATGTGGCCACTGTACACTGAATTCTGATAACTTGTACCTGAATTCACCATCACCCTCTCTTAGATGTTTCTATGTGATAAAATGTGTTCCTTTCCTGATGATATCAGTCACCCCAGTATAGGGAACATTTCATTCTACTCAAGAGCAGATTGGGCAGACATCTTTAGGTGTTGATTTTTTACTATATTCATTAGGAAAATGGGCACAAAAACCTCTGTAACTCTAGAGTTGCCACAGAGATCCTCTGTGGCTATGAAGCATTCATAACCACAGAACCAATCCATAGTGATACCCAACTTTGAATATCTGACTAGTCCTTGAGAAGGAAAAAATCTAAGCTTGTTCAGAACCTCTGGAGATGGGTCAACTCCTTAGTCATGTTTTACTTAGGGCCCAAAAGAGCAAAAGTATATACCTCAACAAGCAAAAGTAAAACCATGGATTATTACAGAAAACAAAAGAACCAAAACAACAGAGGAAAAATTCTTCAGCCTTATAGTTTTTGAATGACTGATTCAAATTCACTGTGCAATTTAGCAGGAATTAATATCAAAAAGCATTATATGGCATATGATCCCACCCCAAGGATCTAACTAAATACATGGAAAATTTTTGTCTGGTATTATCAATGTCTCCTCATAATATTCCAATAGAGAGAGACTGACACTTGGCTAGCAGATAAATTTAATAGAGTGGTCTGCAGCATAGACTCTGGACTCTAACAGACCTGCTTCAAATATGGGTTCTGCCACCGCCTAGCAGTGTAAGCCTTGGTAATTATGAAACCTCTCTGAGCCTCGGTTTCCTCGGTACAACATGGGTTATAATATTTACCTCATAGAGGAGTTGCATTAAATGGGACATTGTTTTTAAAGAACTTAGCATGCTGGCAGGCATATTATAATTTATTATGAATATACTACATACAAGCCTGGCACCATGCTCAGTGCTTTATGACCAATCAATTCAGTAACTGGGAACTGCCATATTTATTTTGCGAGTGTGTGGGAACTACCAAGACTCTAAACTAGCTTGCTCTCTCAATCTTTATAAATCAGTTCAGGACTCAGTTAATGTGCAATAATTTGATATACCATGTGCTACTCTGTCCCATAGATATTGATGGTCTCTCTGGATCCCGCTAGTGGCCATTTACTTATCCTTCTCCCATTGAATTTCAAACTAACACTCCATTCAGAGTAATCTGGTTGCATGGGCCCAAGGACTGAAGGCTAGGTTGGTTATACAAGTCTTTTCCAACCATGGAATCCTTTAGGTCTACAGTGCAATTGGCAGTAAGCTCCATCAACTCTGGTTGCCAAATTGTAAAAGGCGTATATATAAATCCTAATGACATATCAATTAGTGAAGAATACATTCTAGCTCAAACACTACTGACCCCTGTCTCAAGCCTCCAATTAAGATTAAGCAAATAAAAATCATGGTCTAACTGCGATTACGAAGTATACTTGAAGAGCTATAAGACCCTTCTGGTAATAAGGGGAAGGATCTTATTGACCCACATTCTATTCTACTTCCCTTTGATTTGAGAATGTTATACCACATGCTCTCCTGATTCATTCTGAGTAGAGTGAAAAAATTCCCTGGGGCTGTTTCTGAAAATATTCACTCCACGTACAACAAACCTAGTCCCAAAGGAGAAAGTCTTTTCCTTTCATAAGAGTTATTTTTCTTAACTCCAGCAATTTGATCATTTTCATTCTGTACATTATTTAAGCATTGGCAGCTAGTTCTTAGAGAAAAAAAATGTAAGCATAATAAAACACCCTTGACATAAACCCAGACAAAAAGTGGCATTTGTTTCTTGTACCTAAAAGCCAAAAAATGCACTACTCTGAAAGTTCTTAGGCCATTGTTTTATCATTGTTGCAAATCCGGCAGTGTAAAACTAAAACAGTTGTGGCCTTCTGCCATTTACTGCCTCCGCTAGCCTACCTAGCTGCCATTCCACATGAACCAGCCCACCATAATTCAGCCACTTAGGCAAAAAGTGTTGAAAACCTGATAGAACACAGCAGAAGCTACTGGCTTATCATCTTTTCAGCTAGCTCTATCCTACTATAATTTTCCTTAATGTGGCCAGGAAATATAGCTGAAATTTTAGAACAGTTATACTACTAAAATTGTTTTCTTTGGACTCTCTGATTGGGCTGCAAGAAGAGAGAGTATCCCAAAGTATAGGCACCTCTTACCCACAGGTGCTGAAGCCGAATTCCTTGGATAAGTTATTAGCCATCACTGAGGCAGGCAGAAGGTGGGAGCCAGAGAAATAGAAGGCCCATTCTCTGCCCAAAAACACCTTCAGGCCTACCTGAAGATCCATATACACTGATCAACATACTAAAAAGAGTGAATAGAGAAAAACTTGATTTACTGTTTTTCAACTAGCCACTTTAGAAGAAACAGCATACAGAGTCAACCAAGACTCCACTTGGACCACTCAGGTCTTGAATCTGTCCCTCTACCATCCTCTGGCCACATGGTTCCACATTGGCCAACCACATCCTAACCTCAGATTTGGGGGGACTGGATAATCAAAAGTGGGTTTATTTATAATCCACATGATATTCTGAGGATGGATCAGCAGCCTCATCTCTCTTCTATTTGGGCTGCTTAAACCTTCTGGATGCCTTCAGGGATACTTTACACAAGAAAGTCAGCCTGCAGGACTTCTTGGCCTCTCTTTGATAGCTCACAAGGTCCTAGGACATTAGTTCCTGATTAGGAAGGGAAAGGAGCATGTGATTGTGTGTGTGTGTGTGTATGTGTGTGTGTGTCAGGGGGCAAGGGGGATCCTGTGCTTCATAACCCTAATTTAGAGAACAGTTTTCATCTCTTAAAAAAATTACACATTCCTTATTCCCAGGCAAGCTATAGTCAGACAGATGATGAAAGTAACATGAAAACTGATGATGATGGAGAGTGCTGCACCCACACAGAGGAGGAAGACAGCAGCCTGGCGGCAAGCTCGTGGAAGAGAGCAACCAGCACACGCAGCAGCTCCTGGCAAACCCCCCACCCCCACAGATGTGTTCTGCTGACTGCAGTGCAGCTAACTTTTTGTTCTAAGATTTGTAGTTCATAGGTGTGTGTTTTGAGAAGGAAAAAAAAAAAAAAGACTTTTGTTTCAAGCTAACTTACAGCTACATCTTCTGTAACATGGTTCACCCCGGTAAAGAACACAGGCTGAGACCCATGCTGCTGTGACATAGGATGGCAGTATTAACAAGCAGTTTAAACCTTTGCACATGATATTGAACCTGTTCAGTTTACAATGACAATATTAATACTGTTTATAGCTAGAAGTTTGATTTCTGGATTCATGGAGATTTTAGCAAATCAGTTTATTATACACTGTACATTTTTTCCCCCACAGCAATTGGGGGGAAGAAACAACCACTTGCAATTATTCACTAACCCTAATGGATTTGGTTCCTGAGTGTACAGACTCAGAGTCCAGAAGCCAAGAAGTGTTCTTGGCTTGTGTAGTCTGCAGTTGACTGCAAGTCTCTGTGAGCAGTGACGAACCAAACACACCGGGATAATCCATTCTTTGGGGCTTCTTTCCAACTTGGGGTTGTTTTCTTTCAAGAGAATCGAACAGATCAGCCATAGAATTTAGTGTAAATAGTTTTTCCAAATAGATATCGTATTCAAAAAGGCAGCATTCAAATTATATAGAATCTAGTTTTTAAATCAGCACAGATCTTCTTAAAACTGTGAACTATGTTTTGAAATACTCGTTACTAAAGCTGTTTATAAACCACAGGTGCCATAAGATCCCCAAATGGACTACAGTTCCTCTGCTTCCATGGTCTTGTTTCCTCTCGTTTTAGCTTGAGGGCGCATGTCTTCAGCAGCACCGCTCCTCACAAGCCCCCCTATCAGGTTGTTTGGAGGCCTTCAGCTTTAAATGTACAGGCTTAAAGTGCGCTTGCCAATGTTCGCTCTCCTTTTCTTTCTGAATGTTTATTGCCTTAGCTGGCCACCTGGCGTCCTGCATGCGGCCTTCCGTGGTCTTGTGAGAGGAGACAGGCTCTTCCAGGTGGAGCTGGGATTTCACTCTCACTGAAAAGCTGGTGTGCAAAGGAAGGAGGACGGAAGACTCTGCAGATGGCTCTTTTTGAGGGCCTTCTTTAGAGATACCTAAAGACCGCCCTTCGGGGTTCTGGGTAAAAGAAAAAAAATCTTCTCCATGCGTCAAGATTTGATGAAAAAAAAAAAAAACCTGCAACATTTTTGATACATTAAACTTACAATAGGAGCTTCTCTGAAATTCCTATTTCTTTAAAAGAAAGAAGCTGCTATCATTTTAGAACAGTGATTGGTTCTCAAAATGTGGGCCATTAATATCTGCATCACCTGGAACTTATTAGCTTCAGATTCTTAGGTCCAACACGGGCCTAAGAACCTCTTGTGGGGTAGCCCAGCACTTTGTGTTTTAATAAGCCCTACAGCTGATTCTGATTCACGGTAAAGTGTAAGAACCATTGCTTTAGAATAAAGTTAGATAACAAAATCCCTGGAAAGGCCTTATTCAGAATAAGCAAGAGAGGTTCTAAGTCATCCTTAAAACTTCCGTGATTGGATTTTGCTTCTAAGGCGGGCCAAAACTTTCTCCTGCCCCCACTTACCCGGTCCTTGATTGGAGGGTGCGCAGCTGAAAACAGACGTCCTGGCCATCATCTTCAAGCTCCCTCTTCAGAGGGAACTACGATGTCCATGTCACTTCATTTGGTTGGAAACCATCTCCTTGACCGCCCTTTGGAACAAAATTGCTTACCTTGGGAATAGGAAAGAGTTTGGTAGGCATTAATGAGGAGCTCATTCTGTCCCTTGTTGGACTAATTCCCTTACTTCCCTCCAGGGAACCAGCCTGACAAAAGCCCCTGAAGACAGGTGGACACCAAAGTGGCAAAACTGCACAGTTCTCACATTTCTTTGCACAGATAGATTTTTCTGTCGGTTTTGTTGATGTCTTAACATTCATCTCTTTTCCACTGCCCATCCTCTGTGAACCCATACCGCTCTAGATGGAGCAGGTGGCCACTGGTGCCTCATACTCAGTACTTAAAACCACTACATCTCAACTACCTAAATCATAGCCAGGTGGTACCTGAACTCAGAAATCAGACCCTGCAAGTGGCACTCAGCCACTGACTGGACTGAGCTGACCTGTTGTCACTTTGTGTTTCTACATCAAAAAGTCTATTTAAGGGTTGGACTGTTTTGCTGATAACCTTCCCCCTTGTCATAGCGTCCCTTGCCAACTCCATCACACAATGTTGGTACCATCATACAAAGCCATTGCAAGGACTCTGGAAACTTCTCCAATGACCAATTTCTGACTAACCAGCCACCTTTTCTTTCTCTTAGCTCCACGTCAGCACTGAGACCAGACTCAAGCACCCCTATCCTGTAACCGAGACAAAATGGCATGTGTTGTTTTGGGTTTTTGTGGTTTTGGGTGGGTTTCTTTCCTTGGCTCTCCAGTTTTACTTTTGGGGCCTGTTCTAAGTGCAAACCCAGCAGGTTTCACCTGTCCATTAGATACAACTATATCTTCCGGCGGTTGTTCCTTGCTTGTTCCACATTGAATTGCACATCCATCTCCATCAGTGATGATGGTCTATTAATGAGCACTGTTCTAACAAAGCCGACCCTCCCTCAAAGCACCATGTAAGGGGGGTGGGGTGAGGCAGAAAACTACTGTATGGGATTCAGGAATCAGTTGTGGTTGGTCAGGGTGGAAGTTGGGGTAAGTTTGGTTGAGGGAGATGTGTGGAAGAATGTGAAAAATGGGTTCTTGAATGATCTACACTAAGGCAGGGAAGGTTCATTTGTAAGTAGTAATGTGAACTGAATTGCATTAAGAGTGTGGCCTTTGTTGTGATATACTGTGTATTTTCTTATATGCATGAGCCAAACTGTTGCAACATAATTTAGCATTGATGTCTGCTTTTATTTTTATCATCTTTGTCCACCCTTCTTAGTTTTGGCTGTTAACTGTAGATAGACCTTGTACATAGGCAACCTTGGGTTGCTGCAATCACCTTGGTTCAATTCTGTGCAAGGAGCCACAAACAAGAACTCCACTGTGTCCTCAGAAGAAAGGGCATTTTTACTTTTGAACCCAAAAGAAAAAAAAAAATCAAATGCATTACATCTTGAGGCTAATTAACTACAAGAAATTTTTAATTATGACTACAGTAATTTGACACCATTTGAAATAACCAATTCAGAGACACTAAAGATTTCACAATATTCCTTGGTATTGTAACAAAACTACTATTGTATGGGTTTTTTGTATTGCTGTTAAGTATTGTTTTGTGTGTATGCGTGTGTGTTGGAACCTACTGGGGACATGTTATATTTTGAAGTGATTAAACTATTTAATTGTGTGTCTATATTTTGGAATGGAATTATTTCTTCATTAAAAATGTTTTTAAAAACACTATATCGAGTGTTTTATTCCTTTGCTTCAACTAATATTTCCTAAAGCAACATGGAGTCAGTCTGTTCAAAGGAGAAAGGCCAGTGCTTGCAGTGTGAAAGCACAATGTGTTGATTGGGTATTGAGCAACTGAGACGAAATAGCTACCTTCCCTGTCTTGGTCACAATTTTTTTTAAATGAGATGCTATTCTGCTGTTTACAGAAAGCCTTGTTATAATCAATATGGGGGTGCATTTCATCTGCAAAATGGAGACAACAATAGTACTGACCTCTGGAATTGTGGGGTGTATTAAATGAGATGCACATAAAGTCCACATCTTGGTGCCTGACATATTATCTAGTGCAGGATGAGTTAATGTCACCTGGACACACAGCCCAGTGACCACTCCCAATGCACAACCTGAAATCTGAATCTGAAAGAGCTTTCAGCTCCCGCCACCTGCTTGTGCAAGAGCAGCCCTCCCCTGTGAAGCTCCAAGATGTGCTACCGAACATGAGTCACTAGTCAGCTGCTTTTTTCATGGAGTTTCCTTTTAGGACCTTTGGTGACGTTCCTGCCTGCATGTCTCAGTAGGAATCATCTTGGTCTATGAGAGGGTCTCATAAGGCTCACCTAAATAAAGGAGTTGGGCTGTCTATGGTTCACCTTTATCCCAGGAGGGTTCTTTGAAAATTTGCCCACCTCTTCCCTAGATACCAGCTGTATAAATAATGGTTTATAGGGGGAGGTGGCTTTTTAATCTACCCTACTATAGTTTCCCCAAAGCAGTGTGTGCTGACATGCCCTCCATAAATTAATGAAAGTCCACTCAAGTGTGCAGAGAGGAGTCAGAGACCTGCAGCAAAGTGAATTCTGGGTCCATCGAGCTGGAGAGAGGGCTCTTAGCCTTTTTCACTGGAAATTATTCCATTTATAATTCCCTATATAACCCCTGCAATAAAATCTTTGCAGTCCTTTGCAAAGAATGGTGACGTCCCTCCCTTTGCCCTGCTTTAGTCACATGGTCTATCCCAGTTTCTTTGTTTTCTGCCTCCAAGAACTCTGCAGCCCTGTAGTAAAGGAGACCCCAACGTTAAATAAACCTAATGTCAGAGAGACTTTCTAAGTGTGGGAAGCTTTCTACGTCATCCTCATACTTCCGGTTATTCTGCCCCAGTGTGATGTTTTATAACTCACACACTGCTCAAATGACCTGACCATGTCTTTTCCCAGCCTTAAAGCCTCCTAAAGCTCTCCCACTGTCTGTTATCAGACTTCAGAATATGACATATAAGGCTTTCCACAGTTGGACTCCTACCTACCCTACAACCTCGTCTTCCCCAATCCTAGCACCCACACTGTAATTGCACTCAACTAATGGTTATTCCCAAACTTTGCTACTTCTGTGCTTTGTTTTTGCATTCCACTCTTTCTGTATATGACTATTTTAACAGGATAACTCTGGCTGTTGTGTTGAGAAAAGACAGTAAAGGGGAAAGGTGCAGGACTAAGGAAACCAGTCAGGAGGCTTCTGCAATAATGCAGGCAAAAGATTGGCTTAGGGTAGAGCAAAAGTGGCCATATGCTACATATATTTTGCAGGTAGCGCCAAGGTGTTTATGGATGGGTTGAAATGTGTGTGAGAGAGGAGCCAAGGATGATACAATTTGAGGCTTCCAAACTGGAAGAATGGAGTTGCAAAACTGAGGAGAGATGACTTTGGGAAGAGCAAACTTTTCAGGTAGAAGTTCAGGAGCTCAGTTCTGACGTTATACATTTGAGCTGCCTATTAGACATCCAAGTGGAAAGAGGGAGTAATGTTTGGGAAATCTAGGCCTGGAGCTATCCATTTCAGAGTCTTCATAAAAGGGATGATAAAAGAAACTGGGAAGGGGTGATCAGAAAGGCAAGAAGAAAATCAGGAGCTGTGGCATCCTGGAAGCCAAATGATGAAAGTGTTCTAGGGCAGAAGTTGTGCTCAACTGTGTCCCATGCAGCTAATAAGTCAAGTGAGATAAGAGCTAGGAACTGACCCATTGTATATGTATTGAATCAAATTAACTTGATCACATACAAAGAATTTCTTCAGCTTTCAATTTCCCAGCTCCCAATTTCAAATGAAATCCTGAGGAACTGAGAGGAAATTCATGTTTGTTTTTCCTCTAAGGTGTTGAAGGGAGTTCTTGTGCAATATAATAAATCCACAGAGTTGTCTCCAATTTCCATCTCCACACTCCTTTACAACCAGCTCCCTTCCCTCATTCCCATTTGGGGAGGTCAATACACAAAGACAATACTGACAATTTACAAATTGTTATAGGCGTCATAACAACCATATCAAGGCAGAAATCATTCCCCAACTGACTCTGAAAACGAATTTTGAATGAAAATAGTATACTCTCTGTTATTTTTGAATGAGGAGCCATTCTTTTATTAATTTTGGAAGTTCATCTGCCTCAATTAATATTTAAGAGGAAGAAAGTATAGGACTCTTCTCTGATCTCTGGACTTGTAAATATAACATTTAAAAAACTGCTTTGCAATTTTATAGCAATTTGTGTTAGTGAGACACTATCTATTGATTGCTTCCAGAGCTAAATTAAATGAAACAAAGTTTATAACGCACATAGCAAGGTTCTTGAACCTAATGAAAGCTCAAAAACATGTCAGTTCCTTTCTTTTGGTCCCCTATGGAGTTTACAATCTTTATTAATAAAATGGGGACAATGATTGTTTTCAGAAAAGTCATACAAAAAGAAATTTAACTTAAAAATAAATACAAGGAAATCTGTTCAACCTCACTAAGAAGGAAATGAATGAAAATTAAAACAGTAACATAGCCACCTAAAACCTATTAAGTAAACACTGATTTTTTTATAAAAAAACAGACAATATTAAAGTGAAGTGTCTGCTGATGAGAATATGCACTTGTAAAAAGTTTGTGGGGAGGACAGGGAGGAGTTGAAATTGTTCATACTTTGTTAATCATCCGATAATACCACATCATGGACACTCTCTTAAGAATATTAAACTTTCAGAAAAAGTATAAATAACTTAAAAATACAACAGAAAAAAATAGTTACTGAACTATAATATATCTTAACTATGCAATATTTTGTAGACAGAATAATTATGAACTGATGAGTATGTGGAATGGTGGAGTCACTCTGAGAAAGTCTGGCAGTTCCTCAAAGGATTAAACACAGAATTACCATATGACCCAGAAATTGCTCTCCTAGGTACATACTCCAGAGAAATGAAACAAGGCCACTCAAAAACTTGTACACAAATGTTCATAGCAGCATTATACATGTAGCCAAAAAGTAGAAACAACCCAAATGTCCTTCAATTGATGAATGAATAAACAGAACTTGGTATATATATGCAATGGAATATTTGATAATAAAGAGGGATGAAGTGGGGAAGTAGATGTGGCTCAAGTGACTGAGTGCCCACACCCTCCTACCACATGGAAGGTCCCGGGTTCGGTTCCCAGTGCCTCCTAAAGAAGATGAGCAAGACAGTAAGCTGATGGGACAAGGAGACACAATGAGAGACACATCAAACAGAGAGTGGATGTGGCTCAAGAAATTCACACCTCCCTCCCACATTGGAGGTCCTGGGTTTGGTTTCCAGTGCCTCCAAAAAAAAAAAGAAGAAGAAAATGAGCAGACCCAGAGAGCACACAATGAACAGAAACAGAGAGCAGGCAGCGAGTGCAAATGAGTGGGGGGAGAAAGAAATAAAAATAAGTCTTTTTTTAAAAAAAGGAATGAAGTACTGTTGCATGCTACAACATGACTAAAACTTAAAACATTATGCTAAGTGAAAGAAGACAGTCAAAAAAAAAGACCACATATTATATGATCCCATTTATATGAAATATCCAGAATAGGAAAATCCATAGAAACAGAAAGCAAATTAGTGGTGGCCCAGTGCTGGAAGAATTGGAGTGGTGTGGGATGGGAAGTGACTGCTATTAAATACAGGACTTCTTTTGGGGAGTCATGAAAAGTTCTAAAATTGTGGTGATGGTTTCACAAGGCTGTGCACATACCAATATCAATTGAGTTGTACCCTTAAATGGGGGAATTATATGATTTGTGAATTATATCTCAATAAAGCTGTTATATAAAACATGACTATGAAGAGTTTTTAATAACATGACCAAAGACTTGTATATGATATGAAAAATCATGAAAGTAGGATTCAAATTTTTATATGGAATAGACAATTATGCAAAAATATGCATAGAAAAAGAGTGAGGCTTCCAAGTGACATTTAAAAGGCACAAATTTAGAGAGAATGGAAGAGGAAATAAAATTGTGGAACCTGGAAAGCAAATGAACATGTGATTACTAACTTATCAGATCTGAGAAAGCAGAATATTGTGCTGAGAACCAACCAGAATCTTAAAGGCTCAGGAATTGGACCAGGTGCCTCTGAAACTGGGGGAGAACCTTAGCAGGACTGGTAGAAAGCCTTTGAAGAAACAGTTCCTGTATCTTCTCCTCCTCCCTCCACTGAATGACTCCTTTCACCAGGGTGGAAAACTGGAGGTTCATACTACAGAAAAGATAAAACAAAGGCTCAGTTCTAAAGGCTACCAGGCATAATTAAAGTCTGGGTATTGTACAAAAGCAAAGGAATTTAGTTATAATATGAACACTAAATTCTTCCATCTGGCTTTCCCCTAGCAACATCAGTACACTGGGACCCCAGCCTTTACTCTTCAAATTGAAGTTGAAATGGCCTTGTTGGGAAATCTGAGTAGACCAAAAAGAGAGACCTAAAAATACTGACATGGGCCCAACCAGACCACCCTATACAAAAGCTCATGTCCAACCAATCCTACTCAGATTGTAAGCCTACCAATCAACTATTTTGACTCCCTTTTTAAAAACATGCAGAAAAACCAAGCAAAACCACACATTTGAGTAAGGCCTTTAACATAAATGATAGGAACCAAAACATAGGGGGAAAAGAAAACCCTCTAGAAAAAAAACATACTATGCTGAGGAAATTAAGCAAGATAATGCTAGCTTCTAAAACAATCAAACCCATATAGAATAATGCCTTAAACAAAATATAAAGGCCAAAATGGGAGTTTCTGATTAGCAGGCAGCTCTCCCAAAATACTGATTAAGGAATTGAGGCTCCTTCCACCTTTTGTCTTTTTTATGTTTAACAGATGCTTTCAATTTTGCCAACCAGCTAAAAAGAGCATGGGAGATTTTCATGGACTTGAGCTGGAAGGCATAACATCATTTTTGCTCATATTTCAAAGGGTTAAAACTCATTCATATAGCTACACCTAACTGTAAAGGAAGCTGTGAAAGGTGGTCTAGTTATGTGCAAGAAAGGCTGAGAAATATGATCTAGCCATGTACATGGGAAAAGAGAAAATAGATTCATTGAGGAAAATTCCCCTAAGAAACTATTATTGATATCCTCTGACAGAGAAAAAAACAAAAATATTTCATCCATGAAACAGGAATAGACAACTTTAAAGAGAGAGAGAGAAAAAAAAAGGAACATTCAGAGGTCAAAACAACCTTTGGGAAATAAAAAACATGAGAAACTTAAAGGGTTAGAAGATAAAGTCGATGAAATATCTCTGAAGGTTGAGCAAAAAGGACTAGGAGAAGAAAACAGGATATGAAAAGAAAAATTAGAGGGTCCATTCAGGCAGTTCAACATCCTAAAGAGGAATTTCAGAAAGAAAACAGAGAAAGTGTAGAAGATGAAATCATCAGCAAAATAATTCAAGAAAATTTCCAAAAACTGAAGGAAATGAGCATCCAGGTTGAAAGGGCCCACCTACTGACCATAAGTTAATATATCATCCACTCGTATTTCTCCTTGTGTTGGATCATGTTGGGATGACTGCAAGAATTTTTAGGATCTGCCTAAAAGGAAGTTAAATTGCAGTTTATTTTCAGAGGCACAGATTTCTGAAGTACATAGTCACTTCCGTGTATAGCTAAGTTATTACTAGCCATCCCAGTACAGAAACAGCTTCCAGGAATGCTCCTAGTGCCATTTTACCCACTTCTCACCCAAAGGTGCAGGCCAGGGGGCATACCATGATATGAAGTAATCTTTTAACACCCAACACCAGACATATTCTGTAGTGAAGGAAAAAATAGGCTTATAATGTATGGCATCTAAAGCTCATCTGTGGAAATTTCTTCCAAACATCAAATATATAAAACTGTGAATGGAAAGAAATGTAATGGACAGGAGGGAGCTATTATAGATGCTTGTCAAGCTGTTAATGAAATTTTGTAATTTGTATTTTTTCCCAGCAGGTTTCCAACATTGTGTCATGTCCACGCCCATTTGTACAAATCCTAGATTTACCCATTTGTACCTAGAAAAGAAAGAAAAAAGAAAAACAATATGATTATTAACTGCCAAGTTGCTTGAGAAAAGAGTAAGTAATCATAGTATACCACATAGTTCGGTTTTGAACCTCAGCTCCTAAAAGCACATGCATAAAATGCAATTTTACATTATTATTACAACATAACTCTACCTGTAAGATGGGGGATGGAAAGTGAACATGATGAAAGAAGGGGAGAGCTAAATTCACATATTCCATAGTGAAAAGTCTGTAAATAATGCCTAAAACTTATAAAACAAGTAGAAATACAAACAGGTAAGAGGTAAATAGCAA
The DNA here is from genome assembly GCF_030445035.2 of Dasypus novemcinctus. Taxonomy (NCBI): domain Eukaryota; kingdom Metazoa; phylum Chordata; class Mammalia; order Cingulata; family Dasypodidae; genus Dasypus; species Dasypus novemcinctus. The sequence goes on from NC_080688.1 coordinate 50,653,443, forward strand.
GTGAAGAAGCAAAAAGTTGAACTTAGTTGTTTCTGTGAAAGGGACTTTGAGGAAAATGGCAAATTTTTTAGACCATGTAAGCATAATTTTGAAAAAGTTTAAATGGTAGAAATACTTTAAAGTGTTAACTGTTGGGGCACAGGTGTAGTTCAGTGGTTGAGTGCCTGCTTCCTCCCATGTGTGGGGTTCAATCCCCAGTAACTCCTGAAAAAAAAAGGAAAAGAGAAAATGTGTTAACTCTGATTTCTTTGGAAGATGAATTTTTGGATAAATTTTTTATTTTTAAATATTCATTCCTCCATCTGTATTTTTTGCATATTCTAAAATAAATATGGGTGACTTTTATGATTGAAATATTAGCTAAAGTTTAAAAATAGCATGGTTTTATATCCCAAAAGGTTGTTAGAATTACAATTTTTTCGACTACATGGCATTTAAAACTTTATCTTCAGATAAAGAGTAGGTGAGGTTTCCCTGAGGTTAAATCACTCCTCCAATTGATAGAAAATTTGCATATATTCAACCCTTGTGAAAAACATGCCAGATCCCACCCCTTGCCCTCATTTTTTAAACTATCTTGCCTTTTCTTCCCCCTTAATAACAACAAAATAAATGTCTCTCCAGGAAGGAATGCAAGTTTTAGGTAAACACTAAAAGATCAATGGGTAATTAGAACACTCTGCATGGCCAACCAAATCTAAACATGGGAAGTCCCTCTCCTTCCAACATCACTGCATGCCAATCACTTTGCCTCTCTGCCAGAAATGTGCAAGCAGCTCAAAGTCAAAAATCTATACACACTCTCCTTTCTTCTCTTCCTCTTTGCCTTCTTCCCTCTCCCTTTCCCTTTATTCTTTCCTTCCAAATTCTAGATACTGAGGTGAGGGGATGGGGATCCTAACATTGATGTAATCCTATGCATTTGCAAAAACTGTTTTATACACATTTAATCATCCCAACACCCGTGTCAGGCAGATGATGAAATTTCCTCCTTTAAATGAAATAGAAAATTGACAATCATTGAGTGATTTGCCCAAGAATACCCAGGGAGGAAGCCAGAACTGAAACCCAGATTGTATCGTCACTATCGTTATAGCAGGAGCTCAATAAATGCAGGTCAGCCAAGAGTAACTTGAGAAGCACCTGGGATACCCAACTTCCAGTTAGTCCAGATTATGCTCCCTCTTGTTTGCTCAGCAATTAGTGCAAAAGCATCCAGATGGATAACCTGGGGAATTCTCTCTGTTGTAAAAAATATCTGCAGACAAGGCAGAGATGAGAAGACACAGACAGCATGCCACCAAAAAGGAAACAGAAGGGAAAACACAAGAAATATCTCACTCCTGAGGAGATGGTGCGGTTCTGGGAGGGCTTTCGGGAGACAGGCTTTTCCCTCTGTCCAGGGCTAAATCGACTTCAGCTCGCCTCCACTAGATACAGCATCAGCCAAGATGAAGATATGCCCAAGGAGCTGTGCTCAATTCCTTGGCTTTAGTTTAGTTGAATGTGGCTGTCTTCCGGTTGCCCTAGCAACACATATTTAACTTTGAGAAGTTTTGTTTTAAACATTATTTGAGCTTGTAAAGGAGAATTAGGAGAGCAGGAAAAGGTGAAAAGAGATTTTTTTCTGAGACATCAGACCCTGCAGCAAGGTTGTGATGTTCTACGGAAAACACCCCCTTAAAGACTCCTCCCATAAAAACCAAGAGTAATAGGGGGCAGGTCTGGTTGTAGAACATTGGAGAAGCTTATAGTAAGAAGCTTTTGCCTTGTTTATAACCAGTTTGGGAATAATGGTCCTCTGAAAATCTTTACTAAAGTCATAAATATGGAAAAAATGCCCTTGAAGTGGGGAGGTTAATATATGAGAAGAGAGAAATATTTCCCCCTTATTGAGTTGCAAAGAGAACAAAGAAGCCTCCTTGTTGGAAAAAGATTAAAACATTTTAACAGGATAAAAGAGAGAGTATAATTTTACCAGAAAATCTAAACCAAGGCAAAGGAAATATACTGGAAACTGCATGCAAAACTTGGCTTACTGGCTCTCATTTTCTACTACAAGGAAGTAGACTTTTTCAACTGCAGAGACAGATGTTTTCCAGCCATGAACTCTCAGTGACATATATCATGAAGATCTCTGTATAATGAACATTGAGCAGTGTAATGGACAGTCTGTGACTGATTTTTTTTCCTAGTAAAGCACAGAGCTGTTCTTCATATCACCATTTAGCATAATGCTAAATTGTAAGTCTGTGAAAGTGAGTTGAGTAAAGCTAAAAGAATTTATTCTAGGACTATAGGTTTATCCTGAACTGGGCTAATGAAAGAATAAAGCTTTGCAAAGAATTGCAGGTTTACATCTTTGACTTGGCAGACTCTAAGCCCATGGAGAGCAGGAGTCCACCTTCATTTGGAACCCATCACCCAACCCATTGCCTCGTGTGAAGTGGGTACACAATAAATATAGAAGAAATGAAAAACACAGGCAGGACCCACTGTTCCTCCAGCTGCGCTTCTAAATATCAGTAGTCATTGATGGCATTTTTAATGGGAGCTTTGAAATAGACAATGACTCTAGAAAGCCCAGAAATGGGAGCTTCCTGAGGCAACCCACCTGTTCCAAAGTTCAGGTAGAAGTGATGTTTGTTCTGAGAAGTGGAGACACTGATTTTTGTTCTGACTCCCAGGCTGCAGAAATATCTTATGGCAGGGCTGGAACCTCAGAAAGTCATTCAACAGTTTGCCTGGGAGTGACCCAGTTTTAGCACTGAGTCCTGGTCAAATCACAACAGTTGGTCACCATAGAAAGCAGGTAGAGAAATGTTCAAACCGTCAGGTATGTAACAATTCTCAGTTGACTTCCATTTCGAAAGCATGTAAGATATTACTCTATAGAGGAAGCCTTTAAGGGCAGAAAATATCCATTTAACATGATTGTATTTTTTTTTAATCACAGCCTTAATTTTCTTCAGGACCTCACCCTGGTGTCCTTCCAGGATTCATTTGTTAGCAAATTCACTTTGGGTTTCCTAAAATGAAAAAACCTGTGGGTTCCCTTTAGGCTTTCTAAAATGAGATAACCTGTGGGTTAAAGAGGATTAGTGCTGCTTATCTAATGCAGAACAGAGTCTGTCAAAAATACTGAGTGGAATTTTGGCATACCTAATATTGAGCTTTAAAAAAGAAAAAAAATGTGATTAGCTATGAGAATCAATTTATATACTCAGAAATTTTAGCCATGTCATTAACTTGCCCTCCCTTTTTTTTTTTTTTTTTTAACAGAGATCATTCATTCTATCTAAAAGCAAAATCGAATTCTTAAGACATGAGTTCAGATGTTGGCCAGGCCCATTCTCACCCACTGGGAATCTCAATGTAGTGTGGAATAGACTCTGGAAGGAAACATATAAACTTGGAGTCTATAAAGACTAAATACAGTCTGGTCCATAGAGATTTTTCCATTGTTTTAAAACCGAGACAAATAAATGCTATAAAAGTTTGTAGTCTCAATTATGCAAAAAAGAGTACTGCCTTGATATTTCTGGAACAGCTATTAACCTCTTTAGAGTGAGATTTACAAAGGACATTATCCTGCAATTTCTGAAGAAATCTGTTCTAACATTTTTTCATTCACTAAATAATTAGAAGTTTGAAATATGTAACATTCTGACAACTCAGGAAAACTATAGACCATTCCACAAATTACATGAAAGATCCCTAAGACTTCCTAAGTAAGGTGCTTTCACCAGTGAAAGAACTATAATCCTTATCAGTAGCTATTTACTCAATCAGTTCAACTGTTACTTCCAATAAAGCCATTTGGGGCTGGAATTTTCAGCAAATATAAATCAGTCTTACACCAGTTTTTTTTTTTAATAGCTTTATATTCCACATAAAATGCATCCCTTGAATGGAAAAAACCATTGAAATTCTTGATATTTTTTTATCTGAAGCAATATTATCCTGATATGTATATCCATTTACTATAATGGACAAATACCACAGTACTAACTTGGGGTCCAGCATTTTCTTGGTTTATAAGTCATTTACAAATATAACAAATATAAAACCCCTTTTGGAGTTTTATATTACAATTCTACTATTTGGGGCTGAAAGATAGTTTACAAATCACAATGAGAAAGACCTGAAGTTTAGATTTGTATGCTAGGCAATATTCCTAATATTAGGAATTATTATGATGGTCTTTAAATTACTCATCCATGGATTGATAGAGGAGCCACTTTGTCAGGGTGGGCTGAGGGAGAGGTGGAAGTGGTTACCTGACTACTTCTTCCTGAGTGTAAGTAAATGGGAATGTCTATATTTTAAAAATGAAAAATGCCGGGAAAGAGAAAGAAATGTTTTGGAATAATCATGTTTATTCTCTCAGAAAAGGTATATCCCTCGTGAATTGTTCATAAACATAACCTAAATCCTTGTATTTTCCAGAATCAACATTTCCTGAACAAATGTAAGAGGATATGTGATCACTACCCCCTCTCTAGGAACATCTGTTTCCAAAGAAATTTTGGCAGAGTTTATATGTGACCTCAGAGATTACAATCTGGCAAATTCTTGCCCTGGCATTCTTACCTCCAGGGAAGACTTGTCTAAAACTATGCAAGCCAGAGCTTGAAATAGGTTACTGTACATTCTAACTGGGAAATAAACAAAAGTTTGGGAGCAGGAAATACTCAGAACTAGAGTTTTGCAGAGTCCCTTAAATATTTATATTCAACATTCCACAAATTGTCCACTTGGAGAGATGTTTGGGAAAATAAAATAAAATAAAATTCCCAAAAGAAACATTGCCATTCATGATCTTCCCCAGCAAAAAATACATTGAGGAACTGACTAACTCCTTTAATAGCCACCAGGCTATTTTCTTCCTTTATAGACCAAGACAATCTACATAATTCACAGAATAGTTAAACTTCAAACATTTAATTGGCTGATCAGGATTTCATAAGGTATTATTTTCAGCTCATCAGCTTTCATTGGGTCTTCCAAAAGTTAGACAAACAGGATTTTCAGTAGATTACCTAGACCAGCAGTTCTAAAAATCACTTTTGACTGAGAAGATTCATTATTGTGAGCATTTTTAATATGGATAGAAAGAAATGGAGTTTTGGTTTGGTTGTAACTCACAAAAATAATGGTTTAAGGAAATCCAACTCCTTCAAGTCAAGGTTTGATGTATAAAGGAGACTTTACCCTAAAATAATTTAAACCAGAATTAATGAAAGGCTTCACCAAAGTCGAGTGAAAATTGATTTTAATGGCAAAAAAAGGAAGAAAGGAAAATGAGGAGAATGTACTATGTGTCATTGCTTTAACGCACAGGAAGCAATAATGACTCTTCCCCAACATTTATTCTTTTTCCAGGTAAAAACTGGGTTGTTTCAAGAACTGGGTGGTTTCAAGAACTGGATGCAACTTAGAGATTTTTTACTGTATAACTTATAATCATTTTATTGTATTTCAACTGTTGAACCTTTAGGTTTTTCTATGTGACCACATTTCATGAAGTCAGATGATACATTAAATAATAATGCAGCATGAGGAATCAAGATATCTGGGTACTAGCCTGGATTATCCGTCACTAGGCAAATCACTAAACTCATTTTCAACAAATTTCTCATGGACAATACTAATGCCTTTAGCAAGTTCTTTCCAGATTTATTGTAATGATCAAATAAAGTAATATAATAAAATATGAATATAATGATATAGTAACTTATAGTCATATAAATGAAAAGCATTACAAAAAATAAAATTTATCATTAAAATATACGGTGGTATCATACTCATCAGTTCTAGCAGTTTGTCTTATGTTCGGAAGCTTACTATGAACAATTTTCTTCACCTCTTCTAAGTGAAGGGTATTGGTTCATTTCCATGAATGACAATATTCTTTAGTTTTACCATAGAAAAAATGCGTCAGTTCTGTGGATGCCAATCAATACTGTAGTGACCCTTGACTATTACCAAGTCACCACCACCACTCCATCACACTCCTCTCTAGTCCTCATTCATCAAGCAGTAGATAATTGCAGCAGCTTCCTTTGCTGTGCAAGATTAGGTTAGCTTTGTTTCCCATAAGCCAGAGGCTCAATATAACTGGTAACCAAGACACTGAAACAAACTCCACAATGATCACTTTCCCATTCTCCTGAGATTTGACAGGAACTGTCCAACCAGACCCACATACACACAAAAAAAATGAGAACACAGGAAAATCTGACCCAATGACAAAGGAATGCTGTCCCCCATCCTCCAAGTAAATCCAAACGTGTATCTGGTTAGAAAGAGCTATCCAGGAGTGTCAGCCGGCTCTGGTGTCAAGGAGCCCATTGATCTGTCACTCACCAGCTCGAAGGTTCAGACAGGAAGTCAGAGGATATAGTAAAACGGCTGGAGATTTCCTTAGGAGTGAGATAGTGCAAGCTGGCTCCCATTCCATGGCTGTGGGCCTTCCTTTTAAAGATAAACAGCACCGAGAACTGAGAATGATTGCCATACTTAAATGCCAAATAAACACAAAATGACAGGCACAAACTTTTGGCTTTATATTAAAGCTTGGTTTTTCAACAACCCCTTTTGTTGCCTCTAAAGACAATGGCCTCAGTGTTTCTGAGCCAGCTCCCTGGAACTCTGAGCAGAGCCTTTCTTGCCACACCCCAACCCTGCTCACTCCACAAACAGGGCGAAAGTCCCCTTTGGGTTCAATAACAAGCCCTTTCCCTCCCCCTGGCCCATTGCTGTAGGAGCGCTTGTTTATTGAAGCTAAAGAACAGTGGTATATGAAACTTGGAATTTGCAGACTAAGTCCCAGGGTAGTTGAATGAGGGATGTGCTCAGTGGATTCTACTTGGATGGGAAGTGGTAGCTTGATCGCGAGTTATGCACTGTACTCAGTCGGAGAGATTTAAGGATTTGCCAACTTCATTCATTCACTGTATTTTTAATTTTTAAATTGTATTGAGCATTTTTAATTTATGTCCTTTGGAGTAGCAATAATTAGCTTTAGATGGAATCAGAGGGTTTTTTCTTCTCTTTTCAGTCTGGCAGTTAAAACAAAAAATTCTCTTACCTGTTAAGTATCTCAGCCTCAGCACAAACGTAAGGATCATCCAAATGGGAAGCTGTCCGATCATGTACGCCACCTAATCCCCAGACAAAGCCTTTTTTTGAGGATCTCCATCAGGGTTTTCACATGTCTGCTGTTGAAGCACTTATAAACACTTGGCGTACTTGTTTCTTATGCTTGCTTCATCATCTCACAAAGGATTCCCCTCTGCTGAGTTTTTAACTTCAAGGAAGACAGTAAGATTCAAAATTTATGCTAATATTTTAATTATTACAATTTATTTAATATAATTAATTTCTCAGTCTAATTATTTGCTTCAATAAGCTTAATAAATCATAAGAGAAATTATTTAAACATGGCAGCGTTCATTTACAGGGTTTCTGTCGCTATCAAATTTGTGACCATATTAACCTGTTGACCTTCATGTCCACTCAGTGTTACCTTTACTTTTTGTTTTTTTGGGTTTTTTTTTTAAAGATTTATTTATTTATTTATTTCTCTCCCCTCCCCCCCACCACCCCAGTTGTCTGTTCTCTGTGTCTATTTGCTGCGTCTTCTTTGTCCGCGTCTGTTGTTGTCAGCAGCACAGGACTCTGTGTTTCTTTTTGTTGTGTCATCTTTCTGCGTCAGCTCTCGGTGTGTGCGGTGCCATTCCTGGGCAGGCTGCACTTTCTTTCGCACTGGGTTGCTCTTCTTACGGGGAGCACTCCTTGCACGTGGGTCTCCCCTGCACGGGGACACCCCTGTGTGGCAGGGCACTCCTTGCGCGCATCAGCGCTGCACCTGGGCCAGCTCCACACAGGTCAAGGAGGCCCGGGGTTTGAACCGTGGACCTCCCATGTGGTAGACAGACGCCCTAACCACTAGGCCAAGTCCGTTGCCACCTTTACTTTTTGTTTGTGGCAAAAAGGATGGTTACAACACCCAACCATTCCTTCTATTTCCATAATTCGTTGCAATTCATGATAAGCTTTAATAGCCATTATTATGCTCAATCTCCAAAATCATTCTTGCAAGGGCATTATTATCATTTCCATTTTACAAATGAGAAACCTGAGTCTTAGAAAAATAAATGATTTACTAACAGTCATGGTAATAATGTGATATAATTGGGATTCAAGCCCAGCTCTCATTATGAATCTAGTCTTCGTTTAGGGGACGCATACTTCACAGGTAATTGGAAATACAAATAATACAATATTTGCAACATACCTGGTGGAGCTGGGCTTAATGCTGTTTTATTGAGGCTTAAGACAGAATATATGTATTCTTCTTTTCCACACCTCCTTACCTAATCACAGTGCAATAATGGGTCACTGTAAGTTTTATCTGAAGAGGTCATACTCAGCGTAGCTCTATTAACTTATGCATGAATTTACATATTTATTTTTGTGTGTATTGATCTGCTTACTTATCTATATTAGGAACAACATTATTTTTTTCTATTTTAGTTGTACTAATATATCAGCCCAGGTAAACTTGATATAACTACAGGTCCAACATTTAAAGCACAAGAAACTATAATGCAGCCACTTCACAAGTGTGTGGTTAAGGATAACAAATAAAAATTAGTAGGGCACTTAGCAACCACACTGTGTTTTATATATATCCATAGTGGTTTAAATGAAGCATGTTTGTCCCTCTCATGTTAACCTATTTCCAATTCAAATTTCACTAGCTATGCACTTCTTTCAGAATTTGTGAGAGAATCATAACATTCACTTCAGAAATGCATATAATTCTATGCAGCAAAATTATATTAAAAATAAAAATAAACATTCTGCATGACTAAAACTCAGTTAACTGCATCCTTAAATGAAGCTGTCAGTTATGGAGATAATTTACTACCAGAAATTTTTAATATCCACTGGTGAAGTTCATAAATGGAGAAAAAAACAAAAGCTGACATGCATTCTCTGCCTATGTGTTTTCTGCATGAAAGTGCAAACCCAAACCGAATTTTGGATCTGGTAGAACTGAAGGAAGCTGAGGTTTCTACATGGACCCAGTGAACTATGGATCAGAAGCTTCATTGACAACCAAATTCTTCTTTAGTGTATACTAAAGTGTTCTCTATATATTGTTTTCCAAAACAAAGCCATGAGCTAGGAATCCTCAGATTCAGTCACGCTGAGAGCTCTGAGCTGAGGCAAGTGGTTGCATGTGGGTAAAGTGCACATTTACAAAATGAAACTCCAATTTCCAAAACAAAATATCAAGAAAGGAATAGAGAGGGAAAATCCAGATGCTTGCTAGACTTGTCATCATTGTTGACATAGATTTATTACATCTTTGGACCTAGAGAAACTTTACAAAGTCAAGAAAATATTCCCTGAACTTGGCCCATAATTGACAGAGCAGGGCAACAATTCACCATTAAAGCAGTGATACCATCATCTGATGAAGGAAGGGACTGAGGACACCATCACCTTCTTTGTTATTAGAATTCCTCTTTTCCTAACCACTTCCTTTCAAACTCAGATGGATTATCTCTGGCTTCTGGGACTACCAGCTTTGTGCTTGCTAAGGAAAATATAAAAGTATTTGCAAATATAAAGGAAAATATTGAGAAGAGTAACATTCAGTTAGGAGATGCTAGGAAGATCACTCAAACATTGTTTTGAGATGAAAAAAAAAATTTACTACAGAAAGTCAACGAGTTTTTTTCAGAACTGTTTCACACACTCAAATTGTAAATCTAGGTCATTTGTGCCATTTGTATTAATAACGCTAACTCAAAAAGGTAAAATTGGAGCCCTACATGTCTACCTTTTTCATAACAACCAAATCCTAGTAAAATTGAATTAAACTTGACTAGACAGTTTCAAAAAGCAGGGGAGGGGAAGGTGGTAGGATATGAATGTAAACCTCTCAGTGTTCCCTCGAGGGCACTTGTGTTTGATCCTTGTGTCTCCAGCAGTTTCCTATTATCTTTCTTTTCTTTCTCAGACACTTTCTCTTCAGAAATTCCTGTAACCCCTCCTCTCCCCCACCCTCCTTTAGCCTGTTTTTGAAGAGTTGTTTCGGAAGTTTTTGAAGTCAGTCTCTGCTGAAGCTCTGGCTACTCTATCAAGTATAGTGTTCTTGGTTAATGAACGTTTTGGGAAAGGAACTGGGATAACCTAATGAAGTCTTGGTGGGTTTTACTTGTTTGTTTCAGTTAAATAAAACTAAACTTCCTCTCCCCTGCCCATCCCCCCGTCACCATATAGGGATAGGAGAGTTAAACCGATTAAGACTGATCTTTTAATTGCATTTCCTTTCCCAGACGCCACTCCCAGCAAGGTAGTAATCCTCATCACCAAGCCTCTTATGCTACTTGACCCAGCGCCTCCTTGCCTTTTTCTCGCCAAGGGTTTCTTCTCCCACTCCCCCGTTTCCTAGGGCTTCCTCAACTGCGGAAAGCATTCCTTTGATCAGAATTTTACTCTTGGTTTAATTAGAAGCCGGATGCACACTTCCATATCTGGCACTTTGCTCTAAAGCTGCTCAAGCTAATTCCACTGCCCAAAGAAGGAACACAAGGATATCAAGGAAAATCCCTGCCCGTTTTGCAGCAGAGAGCACTTTCTGACATCTCATCCTGAAACTCTGAAAGAATCTCCCATAGGGAAGTTTATCTACACACACACACACACACACACACACACACTCATCTGGTTCAGACTAGAAAGATTTAAAGAGAATTGGGAATTCTAGTGAATTTTTATAGGAAATATATTTTTAAAACAGATAACAATTAACTTTGTTAATTAAATAAAAACTTGGGTCTTGATCCTACTCTGCTTCCAACTAGTATCATCTTTGAATACTTGGCTTCATACAGTTAACTTCAATCCCCATCTTTGACCTGAGCTTCATTCCGAGTCTTTCCAGGTTTTTGGACCTAATCTATTCTAGTATCTTTTCTGACTTGGCCTTTCCATCCTGCTCCAACAAATTTCATTATATTCCATGTTTCCATTTCTTACATCACAAAGGCTGGCTCTCACCAGGGCGTAGTAGACTCTGCCTCAGTTTCCCCCACCCCTCAAGTAGGATAATGTTGGAGAAAAATGGCACATACTGGGACATGGAGACTGATATGACCACAGGCAGAGAAATAATTTATTGAGAAGCTCTCCTAATGGACAGGATCTGAAGAACAGACGTTAGCCCCCCTGCCAGCATGATGGGGGTCTGAGGAGAGACTTCAGCCCACTCCTGGAAGGGGGGGACTTGAATTTATACAGAACTTTCCTAGGAGGGGAAATGATAGTTGGTGGGAGGGGGTTGAGGGTTCGAGTAAGGGGCAGGGACCAATAGGAAGCCCTAGAGGTGAAAACTTTCTCTGATAGTGACTAGAAGATAGTAGGTTAGGGAGTTATGGTTTTTGGGCATGCTGCAGGAGCAGATGTTTCTTTGATCTGTAGGGATTTTATCTCCCTCTGATATGCAGGTAGGGAAGGCTTCCATTTCCCTTTACTCCTGTCTCTATGTGGTATCTTTATTTAACCTGTGGGGAAGTGCCATGCCCTTGGACATGTAGGCTTATGGGGGATGGGGTTAGCCTTTCCCCAGTGCATATCAGGGGAAACTGAGCTACAGCATGTTAATTATTGCAAGCCTCCAACAGATAATGCATATAGTTCATCAGGCATGACCCTTCTGCATGCAAAGGGGAGAGTTTTCCTTATACAACAGAGACAAGGTATAGGCTCTGTACTCAGAGGCCCATAAGCACAGAGAAGTGAGGAGTGGAGGAGGAGCCACTGCGCACCTCAGCATAGAACTGGAGGAAAGCATATCTTGCCCCATTGTGGGGTATTTGCTTTTCTGTCACACTCTGTGCACCTACCCATCCTCCATACTGTTGAAAGCTCCCCAGGTCACCAAATTTGCCATGGAGAATCCCCTGAGAGGTTTTTCAAGTCAAAAGGAAAATCTCAGGCTCATATCCAGGGGTTGGGATTGAGATCCAAGAATTCCCTGCTGTGTATGAACTATAGAAATAGACAGAAGGTTGCCACTTGTGGAAGCTTTAACACCATTTCCTTCAATGACAGATAATTATTAAAAAGAAAATACTGGGGAAGCGGATGTGGCTTAAACAACTGGGCTCCCAGCTACCACACAGGAGATCTGTGGTTTGGTTCCCATGCCTCCTATTGAAGACAGTGAGCTGGCATGGCAGGCAGGCAGAGCAGTCTGACACAAGATGACACAACAGAGGCACAAGAGGAAAAACATAATGAGAGACACAGTAAAGCAGAGAATGGAGGTGGCTCAGGCTATTGGGTACCTCCCTCCCACATCGGAGGTCCTGGGTTCAGTTCCTGGTGCCTCCTAAAGAGACAAGGAAGACAACAGATACAGCAAGTGCAAACAATGAGGGGGTGGGGAAAAATAAATAAATAATAAATCTTAAAAAAAAAAAGAAAGAAAACATTGGAATGCTACTAACCAAAAGCCTGGTAACAATAAATTTTTGAAACTTATCTATGAATGGAATCATCAGCCACCGGATAATGAAATCTATTATTTTTGTTAGAATGGGGATTTTTTAAAAAAAGACTAAGTATACTTTAGTCTGGAATAAGTTTAGCCTTACAACACAGCTCTCTTTTTAGAGAAAAACACATGAGTGTATTGTCATGTGAGGAGAACTTTGACCTCGGAAGAGTATTTAGGCATTTTCCCAAACAAGCTGTTGATTTCCACATAAAATTGGCAGGAAGAGAGCCATCTGGGATAAAATCTTATGCACATTGTCTCACTGTAAGAAGAGTATTTCTGTCTTGTACCCCAAGAAACATCATATGCAGCTAATAAAGTTTATTTCTCAACAAACCACAGATTTATAAGGCACCCAGGGTGGTTTATTGGTTTTAACTATTTCAAACATGATTTTCCAAATGAGCATCAGATGCAACAGTTTACTTACCTACCTTTAGGGTTTCTGTAAAACGCATCCTTTGTTCCCAGACCCCACGGTACCCTAAGCAGTGAGCACCCATCAAAGCCCTTGACAAGGAGTTTAGATATCTGAGTTCTAGTTATCAATCACTCTATCATTAACTTACTACGAAATATTGTGCAAGACATTTACTATTCCTAGATGGATGGATTAACTAAGATAATACTAGCTGCTATAACAAGTAAACACCAAAATGTCATTGGTTGTAGAAGACACAGTCTTGCAGGACAGTCCGATGTACGTATCCCTGATCAGCAGGCAGCCCTCGTGTCCATGGTGATTCAGGGGCCCAGGCTCTTCCTGTTTGGTAACTCCTCCATTCCATAGAGCATCAGAGTCCACTGCTTCAGGCTAGTGGAAAGGCAGAGAGAGCATGGAGAAGTCCTACCACTTTTCAAAAGCCTGGCCTACACGTGACACATATCCTTTCCACTCACATTCCAAAGGCAAGAAGAACTAGCCATGCGTCCATACCTGATTGCAAGTGTGGAGGGGAGGAGAGTGCTGAGAAATACAGTTCAGCCTGGGACGGCATGATTTGGTATGCATGACTGTAAATGTTTTTGCCGCACTAGACTCTTCTTACTCATCTGTGAAATGGTAATAAGACCTGGCCTGCCACCCCACAGTGACACTGTTGAAGAAAACAGCAATAATATGTCAACATGCTTTGAAAACGGTACCAGAGAATGATAGTCCCATCAGATACTTTTCTGCCCATTATACCTTCCCTTATTTGTACTACCCAGTACTTAAAGATCCAAATACGTCTTCAATAGGTAGAGCTGTAAGAGCACACATCTCTGTCTCTGTGTCCATTGTGCTCACCCTCCAGCAGGATCTGAACAAAAGTCAACCCCTGAGTTCATGAAACAATCACTTCATTGAGGTGGCCTGGAACCAAACCCACAATATATTCAAGGTATGCCTGTACCACTGCTGGCAATAGTAGATGGGGATAAATAAATAAAAGGGTGGGTGGACACGTTAGGTAGAGCCATGACAGAATTTCCACATGTTTGCCAGCCTTTCCTGACTGCTGGGATTCTGTTCTGGTGATTAAACTCATTTCATTATCAGAAAAGTCAGATAAATAAATGAATGACCCAATCTTTTCAATGTTTATAGAGAAACAAGTCAGTCTTACCCATACCTGCACTGTACATTAAACTACTTAACCATTAAACATTTTATCATTTTCCTTTGTCTTTCTTAGTGTTCCACTAGATAACCACCTTTTTTGCCTGAGCGATATTTTAAAAGGAAATAAAACTTAATTATTTGTAAGTTCCCATATATTATTACTCAGGTTTACTGTGCCCTGCTTCTGTATAATTTTAATTCACAGTAAAAGAAACTATGTAATTCGGCTAGTCTTAAGATCAAAGTGGGGAGCAGATGTTGCTCAAGCGGTTCAGCACCAGCTTCCCATGTTTGAGGTTCCAGGTTTGATCCCCAATACCTCCAAAAAAAAGAAAAGTAGCATAGTCTTCCATTTTATTTTCCCTCTGATATTCTTTTTGTTGTTGTTTAATTTCTTATTTATCCTATGGAGAAAACCTTGAGAGCCACTCTCTGCCCCATATCTCCACCTTCTCCATTTTTCAGATCTTGTAACTGACACCATTGCCTGTAATGATGCAATTTTAAACAAATCCTTTATGAGTTTCAAACAAAACCTTAAATGCCAAAGAAAAGCAATCTTTCTCTTATTTCTAACAAAAACATATACGACCTGCCCATGCACAATGCTTGGTATATTAAATTTATTCAAGGGAAATGGATGTGGCTCAAGCAATTAGGCTTCCATCCACCATATGGGAGGCCTCCAGTTTGATTCCCAGGGCCTCCTGGTGAAGGCAAGATGGCTGTGCCATGGAGTGCTGGCACAGCGAGATGACGCAACAAAGGGAGACACAGCGGAGAAACAGTGAGAAACATGGCAGACCAGGGAGATGGGGTGGCCCGAGTAATTGAGTGCCTCTCTCCCACACCGGAAGGTCCCAGGATCAGTTCCTGGTGCCTCCTAAAGAGAAAGACAGAAGAGAAGACAAGCAGACACAGGAGAACACACAGTGAGTGGACACAGAGAGCAAACAGTGAGTGCAAGCAATGGGGGTGGGGGAATAAATAAACGAATCTTAAAAAAAAAGTCCTCAAGTATATCCAGGTTCTAATTTGCCAAACTCTCCAGAACTGGTACTCAACCAGAGATCCTGGAAAATGATGGTTGGTGTAAATGAAGCCCAGTCATTCTGTTTATCCATAATTCATCAGATTATATTCCCAACTGGACCACTATCACCTCCATAAAAATAACAAATGATTTAAAGTCCTAATGCAAATAGTTGTATTGATTTCAAAATTCCATCAAAGCATTTCTCTTAGAAATATAATCAATAGTGCTGCTTGGTGAACAGCTCAATCCAGTAAAATCAGTATATTGCAATTAATTCAGGCCTTGTAAATGCCACTTTTCACCAATAACAGCAAAATCTTGATAACTCATTATGCTTAGATATTCTTCATAGCCAAGTCCCTCTAGGCTACTAGGTGTCAAATGTGCTATCATAACAAACTAGTGTACAATAATTAAGCATGAGTTACACTTTTGTTTATTCACTGAAAACAATAAAATATCAACATTCTTAAATTATTTGCTTTTTACATATGATATAGCATAAACTCAAACATGTCTTTGCAATTGTTCTCACTCAACTGCATCGGAAATATGAGAACTGTACATAACCACTGCTTATTCTGAAAGGCAGTCCATAGTTAGCCAAATTATAGTAAATGTTAATGGTTGTAGCAATTATCAAATGTGATGCATGAAACAATACTTAGTGTCTGGGTGCTCCTATGGGAATTGACACATGGGGATAGCATGGATAGCACAGTAGAAAAAAGGTTGAGAATCATTGTTCTAAGCCTCAGTGACTATTCCTGATACTAATTTTCTGTTGCATTTTGTCTAAAGCAAGTATAATTCTTTTCTTGGCTGTAATACTATGGTATTTCCATATTCAGCCCGATAATAGTTCACATCTATATTGAGGTGAGTTTTTCTCTCTCCTATAATGAAATCTTTTTTTACATAATTTTATTTCTTCTACTAATACTATGTCCCATTCACTTCCATGAAACTAGGTAACCCAATATCTTCTACCACCAATTCAAACTTCCTGCATTCACTTCAAACAGCAAAAGAAAAGAGACAGCATTTCAGTTCAAATACATCAATTGAATGACTTCAAGATATTACCCCAAATGCCCATATGTAATTCTATATTATATCATCATAAAATTGAAACCACAGTGGTATCATGAAAATATACTGACCTAAATAACACATTTCTTATGAAGTACAAATTCAATTCTTATGCAGAAGGTCTAGGAATCACAAAGGCTTATCTTAAAGAAACAAACAAAACCACAGAGGTATATCTTAAACCAGTGATAAACTGACAAAGACCTCTAATATTACACAAAATCCCTACAGCTTCTAACACTGACAAATGTACTTTCGAGCATATATTTAAAATATTATTCTTCATTGTTCACAATAATCTACCTTCAGTCCACAGGCCAGAGAAAATAGCTAATTTAATATCCAATATATAACCACACAGGTCATGCATATCTCTCTAAAGAGCCCAAACTGCTTTCAAACTTTGAGTCTGTGTGTGAAGAAAAAAAAAAAACTTATGCAATTTTAAGCTGTCCTAAAGCAAAAAAAAAATCTAGTTGCAAATAAGTATTCCATAGACAGTGTTTAAATAAAAGCCAGTTGAAGAATAAAAAGAATTCTCAACACATCTGAAATCACTTATACCTTCAATTCCATAAACAAAAGACAGATAAACCAATGTAAAATGTATTTGATTTGAAATTTAGTCTAAGCAGAAAATACATTGAGTGAATATTTATAGAAAAGTCCTACACCCCCCCCCCCCAAATAATTGTGTCTGTAGCATCAAACTTTTGCCAAAATCCTTAACTTTTTCCCTAATTAGAGAAGCTGTATGTTTACAGAAAAATCATGCATAAAAATACAGGGTTCCTTACATTCCACCATATTATTAACACCTTGCATTGGTGGGGTACCTTTGTTAAAATTGATGAAATCACATTTTTATAATTGTACTATAGTTCATGGTTTAACTTAACGTTTGCTGTTTGTATCATACTGTTCCATGGATTTTTTAAAAAAATTTTATTCTAATAAAATATTTATAATCTAAAATTTCTCCCTTTTAACCACATACAATACTGATAATTCAGTGCTGATAATTACATTCCCATTGTTCTGTTACCATCACCACCATCCATTACCACTTTTCCATCACCCCAAACAGAAATCCTTTACAATTTAAACATTAACTTCCCATTCCCTACACCGCATCATGGGCCCTGATAACCTACATTCTAATTATTTCTTATCAATGAGATCATACAATATTTGATCTTTTGTGTCTGGCTTATTTCACTCAACATGATCTCTTCAAGGTTCAGTCATATTGTCATATGTATCAGGAGTCTATTCCTTTTTATGACTGAATAATATTCCATTGTATGGATAGACACATTTTTTTGCTTGAACCATCTAAATGGTTACCCTAACTCTCTGCTTCAGTATATTACTACAGTCTATTATCTAGATTTCAATAAGAAGTCTCCAGATTCTAATCAGGTGGTAGAAGGGAACCAAGATGTCTAGAAAAAGAATGTACTAAAAAGTAACAGACCCATTGGCAAACAAAACATAGAAAACCTTCTGTAAGATTTGTGACTTGACTCTAAAGGGTGATTTTATTCTGCTGAGCTAATAATAACTCCCAGTAAGTTCAACTGCCTGCTCTCATTATCTTTACAGTGGGAAATTGTCCAAAATTGCCATATGGGTAATTTATTCATGCCTTCACATATATCAAGGAACAGCATACCTGTAAAGTGACCTGGGGAAAACACCTAGTTCATCTCCCATTCATCATTTCAAACATCCCATGCAGACTAGACACCCTCTTATTTTTCATATGTCATTTAGTAAAAGCACTGATCCATTTTAGACAGTGGAAAGCAGCATCTTCTCACCTCTGGGATGGTGGGAACGCTCTGCCTCTGACCTCTTGTTCAGTATAATTTGATAATAAGGTCACAAAGGTTTAGTGTCCCTTCATCTGAAAGTAAACATCTTGAGGCAGGGGGGGGGGGGGGGAGTATTTATTTTCACTTTATTTCTGAGACATTTCAAGCGTACAGACCAAAATAGAGAAAAGAAAACAGGCTCCCATGTTCCTATAGCCAAGATTAAACCTGTTCACTTTTCATATTTGCTTTATCACTTTATCCATCTATCCATCCATCCACTCATCAATTCATCAATCCATCTAAGCCCCTCTCTTGTCTTTCCTATTTCTCCAAAGAAATATATCACCATTATCAAGTCTATGTGTATCTCCCATGAATGAGGAAAAAGAGGAGAAAGTGCTTTGGCACTTTCAGATTTATTATAATAAGCATACATTACTTTTGTAATAAGAAAACCTCATTTTTAAAATAAAAATTAAAGCTACATTGAGGAGCCAATGGGGCGAAGCTACCATCTGTGGCATTATGACTGAAACAGCTTGGAGTCAGAATCCTGCCCAGGCAGAACCATAGGGCAGGGCAGGGCTGAGCCTCTGTCGGCCTCAGACATCCGGGCCTCCACCAACGCCCCCTGCAGGTCATTGAGAGCAGGCCCCACACACCCCGCCTGTGCATCCTGAGATCCTGGTGTCCATGGAAACAGGCCTGGCCAAAAAGGGGGCTGCCCTTCACCCTCAGGCACAGCAGGCACGTGGGGAACCTGGCTGTAAACCATTGGGACAGTGCCTGTTTCTGCGTGAGAGCTTCATTTGTGGCAGAGCAGCATCCTCACTGCAATCTATTGAAAGTCAGCCCTTGACACAAGGGTTTAAGAGGGGAAAAAAAAAAAAAAAGATTTTAAAAAGGAAGGAAAAAAAAAAAACTAAAAAAAGGTCAATAAAAATAAGACTATAATGAGCAAGGAAAAAAACAAAAATGAGGAAACAGATTTAAAAATACATAAAAAAGAAAAAGTGATTAAAAATTTTTCAAAAAAGAAAATAAAATTTAAGCTACAATGCTAACTTCCTATTTCAAGGAGCGCACATGGGAAATATTCTTGGAAGATAGTTTTCTATCAGTTTGCCGAAGTCCGTGTAGATAAGCCCTAGTTTGCTCCATCATCACAACATGAGCAGGCAGTCTACAGAGTCCAAACAGCTCCCACAGTCTCTGAATGTGTCTCATTCCCCCAGTGGGTGGTAGCTGAAGTCCGTGTTCTCCCTCTCTTCTCCCAGCATCCAGGTGAACAGGTCCTGGTATCACTACTGCTATAAAGCACATGGTCAACATTGATATTACATGGCCAAAGTGCATTACAGGCCATTATTCCTTTAGATGAGGTAAGTAGGAGACTGTTAGAAACCATGGTGAAAGCAATTTTTTCAAATTGGCAGGGAGAAAAGATAGTCTTTTCAACAAACCGTGTTGGAAAAATTGGAAAATCACAAACAAACAAAAAAATGGACTTTGACCTAAACTTTACACTTTATACAAAATTTAACTCAAAATATATACCTAAAAGTAAAATGTAAAACCATAAAGCTTTGAGTTGAAAACATATGAGAAAGTCTTCATGACCTCGGGTTTGACAAAGAGATCTTAGACATGATGATCCCTAAAGTAAAAATCGATAAAATGGAAGCCAACAAAATGTACAACTTTTGCTCTAATAAAAACCCTGTTAAGGGGATGCAAAGACATGCCACACACAGTCTAGGAGAAAAGATTTGCAAAAAAGATTTGTATCCACAATATAAAGTGAGTTCTAAACTCAGCAATACAAGAAGCAAGTAATCCAATTAGAAAATGGACAAAAGACTTGAGAGACTTTACCTAACAGTACACAAAAGGCAAATAAACATATGAAAAGATGTTTCAACATCATTAAACATTAGGGAAATGCAAATTAAAGCTATGTGGAAAATCAACTGCACACGGGTTAGAAGGCCTAACATAAGAAATACTGATAATACCAAGCACTGAGAAGAATGCAGGTCAACTCTGTACTCCAATTGCAACTTCTTGGAAATATTAAAACTTTCAGAGGAAAAAGTTATTTTACAAAAAATGGTGAGAATGGAAGCCTGAGGGCAATGGATTGATCCGGACAATGAGATGAGGAAGTGGAGTGAATGGGAGAAGATGACTCTGAGAAACTATCTGATTAGCTCTCCTCAGAAGCCTGGTCCTATGGAGCAGTGACCACCTGGCAGGGGAATCCTGAGGTGAGGAAGCAGCAGCCTGTCTCAGCAGGCAGGGTTGGAGAAATGAGCTCCTGCACCCACTTCTTAGATTTGATTCCTACTAAACTCTTAAAAGTTATGTGACCTCAAGGCACAAGTCCATGCCTCAGTTTCCTCACCTGGAAATAGGAAAAACCATAGCATCCATCTTGAGAAATCATTCTGAGGATTAAATGGAAAAATTATACATGTAACATAAATACTCAATAAATTTTAACTTCTCTGTTATTATCATTTCTATTATTATTCACCTAGATTCTGCCTAGATTCACCTAGATTGTCAGTTCTCTAGTGTTGCAATTCATTTATTTCCTCTCTTCCTACTTTCCATTTTCAAAACCCTCTTTCATTACATCTTGGTCCCTGTTGCCACCTATACCTTCTCTACACAGAGCACTGTGCTATATATTTCATTCTTTTGAATGATTTCTATTTTTATTTCAAATTTAAATATTTTTAATATTTTAAATGTACTCATCTAAATCTGCTCTTTTAAAAACAAATGCCATCTGAAACTATAATTTAAACAGGTGATCTTACTTTGTGGGCAAGTCTATGTAACAATGCTATAATTAAAAACAGCTATAAGTATAATGTATGAAAAATGTTTACCCAAGATGATTACACTATGAGAAAATAGATTAGATGATTGTGTATTGACTTTTTGTAGGGAGTGTTTTTTTCCTCTTTCCTTTGAGACACTCTTCTTTTTAACAAAGAACAATCCCATCTCCCCCACTTCCCCAATGTCCCATGCCCCTAGGCACCTCTAAGGACGTTTTAAATTGTCAGAGGGTTAATTTAAACTTTTTTGTCAATCAATTATTCATATTTTCTCCAGTAATGACTAATGGAATATCTAGGAAGTACGGAGTGTATTCACATTCTGACAGCTAGCTTTATCAGTGTAAATGAAAGCACATATCTTAAACATTCATCAATTCATCACTGACCACATTAAAATTGGTAGTAGACAAAAAAAACAAGAGGGAACTCATTATCTCAAAGTTCCTGAAGTACGTAATGATGTGGCTATGACCTTTAATTAATTTAATGCTTTTCATATGGGAATGTCTAACATCTATGCCTTGTATTGTATAAGCTGCAGTTAAGTATTTATTGAGTCGACATTAAAAGCCCTGACTACATAAGGTACTAGATAACACATATTTAAAATCTGTGATCTTTACCTTGGGAAGAACTCCATGCCAAATATATATTTCAGATATACTGAAATATACACATATTGCTGGATTTTTCTAGGTTCTTGGCTAAGCTACAAAAAAAATGAATTTTAAGTGCAAGCCAATTTAATTAGGCCAGTAATTTAGTAAGGAAGAGAGGGAAGAGAAATGGGAGAAAATAACAGATTATGGGTCCCAGGTAGAGAGGAAAGGGGCTGAAAAAGGAGAAAGAGGCCTGATATACAGACTACAGTTCCCCATTACAGATTACAAGAAGCCAAGGTTTGCTTGCATGCTGATCCAGGCAGGAGGGCAGAAGGCAAGAACAGGGGGGTGGTTGGTTTTGGCACTTGCCTTTTATACCATTAGTTATTCTGCCCCTTTGCTAATGACAGGGGAGGAGTCCCAGCTGTTTGCTTTGATTGATTATCCCACCCCTCAATCCCCCAGGAGGATTTGGGACTTGGAGTTGTCCTAAATGATATTGCAGGGACAGATGCTGGACATTATATATATATATCCTGTCATAACCGACTAAATGTAATGGGGGAGAGTGTAAACTACAATGTAAACTATTATCCATGTGGTGCAGCAGTGCTCCAAAATGTATTCCCCAAATGCAATGAATGTGCCTCATGATGAAAGAGGTTGTTGATGTGGGAGGAGTGGAGGGGGGGGGGTATATGGGAATCTCTTATGTTTTTTAATGTAACATTGTGTGTGATCTATTAACTTTAAAAAAGATAATTAAAAAATTAAATTTAATTTAAAAAATAAAAAAATTTTTTAATTAAAATTTTTTTAAAAAATCCCCTAGGGGGGCCCAATGATAAGGCCCCCTAGAGAATATCTGGATCTTCTCCTTGATTCCAGAGGAAATCTTGTTAAGAATGGCAGTTCTCACAAGGGTCTTCCAAGAGCCATCTTGTGGGGTGTTCATGTCCACATAGATTTCCTGCCAGGTTCCAGATCTGCTGATTAATTCCTAAACTACTAGTCTGCCTCACACAGAATATGAAAATAAGGCAGTATAAGGCCCTGGTGTACTTTTTCTCATGCTTTGTAGAATTTCTTCATTCCCACCTTCTCTGAAGCAAAAATAACAACTGTTCAAAAGATGGGCTAGTTTTATAAAGTGATCTTTCATCATTTCAGGGAAGATTGTCGATAATATTAACTGACCTAAAGCAGGCTACTACAGAGCTACCAAGCACAGGCAATCCCAACCAACTAGGGAGTGTTAAAAGATGTTTGGATAAAGTTTTTATTTTTCTTAGGAACGAGAATTAACTATCCTTCAAAGTTTGGGGGTTGAATGAATAAGGCAAGGGGCCGCTATTGGTAGCTGGCAAGCAAGTACAACATATTGAAGAATGTCAAACTATTAGGTTATCTTGAAAATCAAATCTCTTTCCAATCTAAAAATTTGCCTTCTTCCTTTCTTGAGCAGATAAAGGGCTGTGTAGAAAAACCTCATATTTAAATAAAAGTTTTTCCTTTAAGAAATGCACATTAAAGACAAAATATTTTTTAAGATATAAACATTGTTTCACTTTATCAGTGACTATTGTCCCACATTTAGGCTTTCATCTCCATTTCTTTAGTTGTTTGACCTTTTCAATGGCATTACATCTCAGAAGACACAGTGTTAGTCTGATTTATTTTATCTTTTTATTTTATTTTTAAAAGATTGGTAGGGGTAAACATTTTAGCAATCCAGGGTTAAGTCTGAGCACACTGATTCTCTTTCTTAAAAATTGTACTGGAAGAGTAATTGAATAGTGATCAGAAAAACACTCCAAAAGATATGGAGAGTATATTATTTGTATCCTTTATAGCAGAGCATCTCAAACTTTGTATGATTTTTTAAAAAATTCTGATACTGATTCTGTAGGCCTGAGCTCCTATGTTTTAAACAAGCTTCCACTGGTGCTGGTGCTGCTAGTTCGAGGATCACACTATGACTAGCAAGGCTTTATTACACTCTACACGTGGAAACTGTTCCTTAACACAAGAAAAATAAACCAGCAATCGATGTATAGGAGTCTGTCTTTTTCCCCAAACAACGAACAGACTATCGCTGTCTTCTAGCCTCTTCCTTAGCCTTCAGACCCAACTATTTCTGAGCCAATATTTGACATATACTTGTGAAAACAATCAATTCTATGGAAAAAAAAGTCAGTAATGGAATTTTTTGCTTTTTAACTAGCAAACGTGTTTGTTTAATAAGTGTTGACTAGAAAAAAGATTTTATTTGGCAAATGTACCTATTTTTTAGACTGTTATAGCAGGTATGAAGTTTAGTAATTGGACTGTTCAAATATCAGTGAGATACCTTTACTCTTTATTGAGGCACAGAAATGTAATTGTTGATGAGGTCTTTTCCAAAGGCACAGCATAGTTTCAATAAGAAACACTATAAGCACACACATTTGCTTATTTACGTCAAATAAAAAGATGGAGAAGTGTCATTTGCCCCTGACAGGTTTCCCTCATGTTAAAAAGAGGGGTGGGCTAGCTCTACTCTTCCAGTAATCTATGTCTACCAGTAAGTTTCTGTGAAGATTCACAGATGCCGGCAGCCCTATTTATGGATGTTCTATCTCAATGCTTTCAATATACATTTTTATGCACTCTTTGAATCCTCAAAGTATAGAACATAAGTATTAAAACACTATTTACATCTAATGCAACACATAGGTGAAAATACTTTATCAAGGAGAACCCCCTTTCTACTGTGTTTATGTGGGTTACATCTACCAATGTTTACAATAATAGAAATTGAAACAGAAATGTTTTATGCATTTATTTAAAATATAAAAACCCATTACATGTTAGCATTTTTTAAAAGTAATAACTAGGGAAGCAGTTGTGGCTCAGTCAGTTGGTCTCCCAACTATCATATGGGAAGCCCTGGGTTCGCATCCCGGGGCCTCCTTATAAAGGCAGGCTTGCCCACATGCTGCGGAGAGCCACAGGTCCGCAAGTGCTGCAGAGAGCTGACTCAGCAAGGTGACGCAACAAAAAGAAAAAAACACAAAAAAACACAGAAGAGTACACAGTGGAGGGACAGAGAGAGCAGACAGCAAGCAAGCAGCAAGGGGGAGGAATAAACAACAATAAATAAAGACACAGAATAACACACAGCAAATGGACACAGAGAGCAGACAGCAAACAAAAGCCGCAAGGGGAGGGTGATAAAAAAAGTAATAACTGTATTTCCCACAAAAAAAAAGTTAGAGAGAAGAGTAGCATTATTTTACATTTTTGCAAATCTCTTTAAGGTCTGGCTTAATAAAAGACATCTGGGTTTTCATGTCTGCTTCTACATTAAATCTTTTGTAAGATGTTGTTTTGGTTAAGGTATATGAAGAAAATTCATCCTCTCCCAGAGTTGTAATTGGAAATGGAAAGGGGTACTTTAATAGTTTTTTCAGATAATTGTGCATAGTCTTCTTGGATACTATACCAAAATTCAGAAAGTGGTTGTTTCTTACAGATTAATTGCCATGTGGAATCTAAAATCATATCAATGAACTTTTCTTCTCTGTTACATTAAAATCCATTATCTTGCACTTTGAATGAATCATAAAATTTTATAACATGCACTGGTGATTTGGAAAATCTGTTTCAATGAATTACACAGATCTTCCAAATATTGACACATTTCATTACATAATATCCAAAAAAAATCTCATTTATTAGTATCACCTCTAATCTCATCTGAAAAAGTCTTCAAATTTTGGAAGGCTGTCATGTTGCCTGTGGCAGATACAGGTTTACATATAAAAGCTTGAGTTTATAATTGTCAACAAAGCATCAGTTGTTTTCCTTAAAGTGATAGGCTGATTTCACTCATTTTTTAAAGAAAAATGTATTCTGAATAATACCCAAATCTGAATAACCAGATTAGTCTGCTAGTCATTCTTTGAAGGAAAATGTTGTACCATGAAAAAAGAGGCTAGTTCAGCTAACAACTCAGTTTTCATTTCTCAAGACAGCTGGTGTACTTCGCATGCAACAGTGATGCTCCATACCTACTTCCCATTTCATCACACAGATTATTGGGTCAAGATTTAATAAAATTAATAATTTTACTGCTCCATCAGTAAACAGGCTTTTTTTCTTTTTACTGTAAGTCATTTGCATCATCAGTACAAATGTCTACATAGTAAGGGCAAATAAAGTCTTAGTAATACTTGGAAAGTGGTTTTGACCTTGCAGACCCCCTGAAAGGGTCTCAGGGACCCTCAGCAATCCACAGACCATGCTTTGAGAACCATTGCAATGTACAGTAGTATGAACAGATGGAGAGTCTAAAACTGATGGGATCTCTGTGCATAATTTATGCCCTGAAAAAGACTGCAATGTAGGTGGGCCAAGATGGGAAGACAGAAGATGAGGCGGGACTGACAATTCGATGTCCTGGCTGAAGGCCTGCCATTGCCCGTACCCTCCGCTGCAGGCCTGGGTGAGCCGCTGCTCCGCTCACTGTCTGTTCTCAGATGGTTCTGATGCACAGCCCTGATGGTGGGAAACGGCGTCAGCTTTCAAGGCAGACAGAACTGCGTTAGATCCCAGCCCTGCCCTTTTTGAGGGCGAACTTCAATTAGAAGCTTCAAGTTTCTCATACATAATATAAAGATAATATTGTCACCTACTTCCTAAGATGGTTATGAAAATGAAGAGAGTTAAGATTTGTAAATTTAAGTTGCAAAAAATGTTCGCTATTCTTATTGTCATTGGAATCTTTTATGAGCAATAATTTAATGGCACATATGGATTCACTTCCTTTCCTGAATCCATGAGAGCAGCTGGCTTCCCTCTCCAGCCACATCTCACACTCCTCTGGATGTCACCATTGGAACAAGAATGCGGCACTGCTTTTATTTTCCCCTGTACATCAAACCATCCCACGCCACTGTGCCTGTGCTTCTGTCCCCTGTTTCTGCATAGTGCTACCTTGTGTAAGAAGTTTCCCTCCTCCATCTCTGGCCCATGCTAAGTAAGCATCATCTTCTTTCCACTCACAAAAGTGTATATCCCTATTGTTGCATTGCCATGATGTTATAACGAACTCTTTACCTCTCTGAAGAATGTGCTTGTTGCCCCAGGGCCTGAAACAGAATGTGTGTGTGTATATAAGTGTCACTCAATAAATGTGTGCTGAATGAGGGAATGCATAGTTGAATAGCAGCTGGGTTTGGAAGCCACCGTTATTGCTCCTCACATGAGAGGCAAAGCCCCTTGTGTATTCTCATCCTGTATATATTTGTAAGGTGATCAGTCCCCCTGTCATGACATTCTTCTCTCTAGATCTTCTCCTACACTTCCACCCCCAAAACTTGAAGAAAAACCTTCTTGGGCCTGATCCCCGTGTTTGGTTCACTAAACCTGCACTTGCTACTGTGTTCACTGCCTCCAGCCTCACTCTGCACCTCCTATGCTTCACTGGGGAGCGACTTCCCACCTGGCTCCAGCTCACCTCATTTCCAGGGGTTGATCTCTGCCCTCATTCCCACCTACCATGCTTCAAGAAAAATTCTTGGAATGGCCAAGGCTTGGACCTTTACTCCAAAGCGGAGTTTCAGCTGTATGTCACTTCCAATCAAACGTGCCTGCCTTCTGAACAATAGGCCCAGAACCTGTTGTGGCCTTTCCTCTGGGTGTAGGATAGCTCTATTCTCAGGTCCCAGGGTCATGCTCGACTGCCTTCCTGTAGGTTCCCTTCCACTGTCTAATAAGTTGGACCAGGTTTCCTAGTCTCCTACCGTGGCAAATCCTGGCACTTGCCAGCAGTGGTGAACCTAAAGGATCTATTTAGTCCAGTGTAATAACTTGAGCAAATACACATCAGTGATAGCACAATAAACCAGTGTTTGGAGCCACCCATCTCAAACTGATAGACCCACATCAGCTGGCTTGAAGGTGCCTCACAAACTAAACAGAGCTCAGGGTTTGATCACAAGTGAAAATTAAAATATATTAGTACTGCTTTTCACTCCAATCAATTTATTCTGGTCTGGATAACAAATCCATCAGTTTAATAGCTTTTGGCTCTCTCCTGCCCTGAACATGCCGACTGACCCATTTTCATTTGACAGATGGTGAAGGCACAGATAAAAGTCTGGATTTTGTTTTTGCTTTTGTCTTAAAAAAAAAAAATCATACTCTGACAGGTAACTGGAGGGAAACGTTAGCTTTTCCTTAAAATCAGGTTTGATTTTATTTAACGTTCTTTTGAAAACATTAAAAATGACTCACTTGCTGTCTGCTTTCTAGGCAGTTTCGTGGGAGATGGAGAGGGTAAGCCTCACACCTGGATTCTGTTCAGGAGAGTGTTTGGAAGAGGCTGTGTTGAAGGTGCAGAGAAGTTCCCCTGGATCTGCTGCCTACCTGCTTGGTATCATTACTCAGAGAGCTGAACAGGACTACTGACTCCTCGGTGATTTTAATGATCTGAGCAACTAGATAATTAAATAGATCTGCTACTTACCACCATGCATCTGGGCCCAGAACAATCAACTCTAAGCACAGCTAATGGCTCATATAAATTGGCTGCCTGCAGACCAAGGATTTAGCAGAGACTCCACTCATTTCATAGAGTTGCTCAGACCCATTTGCCAAAATATACTCAGTGCTACCATTGGTAGGGACAGCCATCCCACATCTGCAACCACTTAGAGAGATTGTGAAGGGGTGACTAGTTACTTTCCAAAAGGAAAGCATTACCTGTCTAAGAGGATTTCCATTTGGTGTATCTCTATCTAGCTATTGTCGTGTTTTAAAGGACCTCTTGGAAACTCTTCTCAGGGGTTCCCATTCACTTTTCTAACCAGTCATTTCTTTCAACAGCCACTTTGGTGGTGAAAGTTTTGTTTGGCATTTTCAGTGGATTCCCCTGGCCCTTCTTTGATCTCAGATGGCTTTTCTTCCCTCTAAAGTTCCCAACATTCCCCATTGTATTTTAATGAGCCGAAGGTTGCTTATGGACCAGTGTGTGAGAAGACTATCTCAGCTAACGGTCCATAATCAACCTTCAGGCAATAACTATGTTACTTGACTTTGTATTATCCATAGTTCCCAGAAGAGCATTTTGCTCACTAGACAAACAAGGGCTTGACACATGATATTGAAAACTGTCAATTTGATTTTGGAAATCAAAACTTATTCTCTTTTTCCTACACACAAAAACTTATTTGGACTTTTTACTGTTATTATTTAGTCATTGTGTTCACCTTATCACAATTGACTGTTAATATGTCTGCAGAATATACGTGCAATTAGGAAGTGGCTTGGATGTAAATTTTGTTTTAAGACGTTTTATCAGCATTTGATATCATGCTCCTCACTTTAAATTTTGGTGTTTCTAAATGTTAGATAACCAGAAGTTTTAATATGGTCGTCACATTAACACAAGATTAGTATATTGTCATGTATTATCAATAAAATTTCCTTAAATATCTACCAAAGGTATTCTTACTTTTAAAACTTAATTCAATCATGCAAATATTAAAATAATATTTTAATTTATTTTATATTATTTTATTATCTCACTGGAGCCCTGGAATCAGGCATGTCCCAACCCCCAATGCTAGTTTACTTGCTTGCTCTAAAATAGGTCTACTAATGCCCAGGCGTGTTAATCCCCCGCCAAACAATTCCCTGACTATCTATATACACATGACTCATAATCTTTCCTTCCTCTGGTGATCCAAGAAATTTGTTTATTCTATCCTTCACATCTATATCTGGGAGTCTTATTAGCAGAAGTAAAAATAAATAATTTAGCTTAAATAGCACAGTTTAGCAAATCTGTCTTCCCAGCAATTTCACACTTACTATCCAGTACACTGAAAATGCTTCAGTTATTTAAAAGGATTTTGGCACTTTGGGAGATTTTATTTTGTTTGGAAATCTGAAAAAAAAATCTTGAAATATTCTCATTTTATCTCAGCACCCAACATCAAAGTAAATAAAAACCTTCAAGAAGTGGGAAAATGGATGCTGTGAGAACCTTATTAATAACCCCTGGCCCTCACCACTTAAGCGCATATTAAGCCAGACTTCCAGCTCCCAGCACCTGCATTTCTTTGCCTGGAGATTTTTTTTTTTCTAGTTACTTTGCAACAGGTCAAAAGTGCCAGGGAATTAGCATCCCTCAAGGGGAACCTTTCACCAATGTCTGAAAGGAGTTAGTAAATAAATACCCTAGATCCCTTACTGCAGGGGTAAGGGGTAACACAATGACATGTTCTACTCTGGCTCCCAGAGATCCCCAGTGGGATTAGGCTCAGTGCTAACTGGCCAAACTGTGCGCTTTTTTGTCAGCTGTCTTCCCTCCCTCTTTCCTACTAGTTGCTTCACCTCCCAAATAAACTTCTTGTACTCCAATCCTTCTCTCAGGGTATACATCTGTGAGAGTTCAAAATGAGACAATTTGGTACTGAAGAGGTGCTGAGAAGCAGATCTCCAGGGTGTGATTCTAACTTTGAATAACTCGCTAGCCAAATGACCACATGGACTCTACTGCTGGTGGTAGGTCAAGTGGTTACAAGCCTAGGCAACCTGGGGCAACCCAATGACTGAGACTCACCTCTGATGATGGGGAAGCCATGCAGGTAGAAGGGGATTATGCAATATCTCCAGTATTAAATAAAGTGATTAAGAACTATGAAATTGGTCTGTGGTTGTTAAGTGCAATTAAAGCTCTGAAGGAAGGAAATGACAGACAGGCTGATGATTCTAGCAACTCAGCTGCTGTAGTCTTTGCCTGAGGGCATTCTCTGGTCCCTGAAGCCCACTTTGCCCTTCTGTGCTGTAAGATCAAAGTCATGGGAATTAAGGATTCCCAAAAGCAGCAACCTATGACTGACAGAAGTTGGTATATAAATACCCAGTCCCCTCATTCCTTGAGTGAGATGACTCAAAGACATGTATTCTACACTAGCTCCCAGTTTCCTCACTGGCATTAAGCCGACTGTGATAACTGGCTTGACTAAACACTTTTATCATCTGTCTCTCTTCCCTATCTCATTTCCCCACAGCGTTTGCTTTACATTCCAGTTAAACTTCAGTCCTTACCTCAGGTCTGCTTCCAGAGGCAGCCAAACTAAGCCAAATGGTTTTATCCATCATTCATGTGATTTCAATGTTAGAGCCAAAATCAGGCAAAATCCTGAAAAACAGAAAGAATCCAAAACAGATACCATTTAAATATTTCTAAGAGTTAGAGTCCTATCATATTTTTTAAAAAATTGAATTTAGAATAGAATTAAGGGGGAAACAGATGTGGCTCAACCAATTGGGCTCTCATCTACCATATGGGAGGTCCAGGGTTCTATGCCCAGGGCCTCCTGGAAAGGGCAGGCTGGCCCATACAGCTAGCTGGCCCACACGGAGTGCTGGCCAACACAGGATTGTAGTCCTGCACAGGAGTGCAGCCCTGCATGGGAAAGCTGCCCCGCACAGGAGTGCTGGCCAACACGGAGAGCTGGCATAGCAAGGTGACGCTACAAGAGGCCAGAGGAGAGAAAATAAGAAGACGTAGCACAACAGGGAGCTGAGGTAGTTCAAGAGAGTAATTGCCTCTCTCCCACTCCGAAGTTCCCAGGATCAGTTCCCAGAGCTGCCTAATGAGAATACAAGCAGACACAGAAGAACACAGCAAATGGACATGGAGAGCAGACAATGGGGGAAATAAAATAAATATTTGGAAAAAAAAAAAAAAGAATATAATTAAGAGAGAAACGGATGTGGCTCAAGGAGTTGGGCTCCCGTTTACCATATGGGAAGTACAGGGTTCAATGCCCAGGGCCTCCTGGTGAGGGCAGGCTGGCCTGCACGGCAAGCTGGCCCATGTGGAGTGCCGGCCCACACGGGAGTGCCAGCCTATGAGGAGAGCTGGAGCAGCAAGAAGTCGCAACAAGAGAGAAAGAGGAGAGACAATAAGAGATGTAGCAGAACAGGGAGCTGAGGTGGTGCAGGAGAATGATTGCCTCTCTTCCTATTTCAGAGGGTCCCAGGATTGATTTCCAGAGCTTCCTGATGAGAATACAGGCAGACACAGAAGAACGCACAGTGAATGGACACAGAGAACAAACAAAGTGGGAATGGGGGGGAGAGAAAGAAAAAAATAAAATCTTAAAAAAAAAAAAAGAATAGAATTAAGAAATGAAAAGATTAGTTGAATCCTATTGACTGATAAAGCAATGAAGTAGAAAGACTAGACTTTGTATACACTAAAATTTGGGGACTTGAGTGGGCTGTGAGACTTCTTTTGTCAGAGATGGGTTGCCTGTTAAAGCCAATATCTTGAGGGTTTACCCTATCCTAGAATCTCAGCAGTATCTCAGAACCATAAAAATCCTGTAAGCCAAACAATATTACTAGCAGATATGTAACCTTGTCCATTTAAGAAAGTTCTTGGTGGATTAGAGCCAATTTACTTTATGGATTTTTTTTTTCCATTTTTCCCCTGGGAAATTTAGATTGAAGCATAATATGAAAAAGTAAATCAAATATATAATATTCCTATGTTAAATAATAGAAAACCTTGTGCATAATAGTCACAGAGTGTAATAACACAAAAATGAATA
Source organism: Dasypus novemcinctus (assembly GCF_030445035.2). Lineage (NCBI taxonomy): Eukaryota > Metazoa > Chordata > Mammalia > Cingulata > Dasypodidae > Dasypus > Dasypus novemcinctus. Next base: position 50,685,647 of record NC_080688.1, read on the forward strand.
TGTTCAGATGAATCCTTCAATTCCTGTTTTAAATGAGCATTTGGGCAATTTGTTTAGACTTATAATTTCAAATGGAATTGCATAAAATAAGTTTTTTTATATGCAATGTTGTAACATTTAGAATAATATTTTAAAATTTTCCTTATTTATAAATACAGTTTAATAGATTTTAAGAATTCTTTAAATGTTTGGGAAGGTAGTACTTGTTTTGATAATTTAACTGATCTTTAGAAATAAAATACAATAAATTTAATTTTTAAATTAATTCTTAAATTTTATAGATTTGCAAACAGAATAACTACACTTATAAGTTTAAATTAAAAGCATAAGGAAAAACTAGAGTTCAAATTTGTAGCTTTAATAAATCAAATATTAATTTTTAATTAATATTAGTAAGTACTATTAGTAAGTACTAATAGTCCTTTCCAGGAAAACTGCCCTCAAAAATACCAAAAAAACTCACCATGACAATTTGGGATTCAGAGTGCCCATCTTTCTGTAACTACTATATGAGGGATTTCATATCTTAAAAGGGGACAGTCTAGCACCCACAAGTCCCCTGAATTATGAGTGCCTTGAAATGATTTGCATTTCCAACCCCTTTTCCCCACACGATTGACACAGAAAAGGCATTTGACAAAATCCAACATCCTTTCTTGATTAAAAAACACTTAGAAAAATAGAAATAGAAACTTCCTCAGCATGCTAAATGACATTTATAAAAATGCCATGGCTAACACCATACTCAATTATGAAAGACTGAAATCTTTCCTTCTAAGATTGGATCAAGACAAGGATACCACTGTCAACACTGTTATACAACAATGTGCTGGAAAACTCCATCCAAAGCACTTAGACAAGAAAAAAAATTAATAAAAATCATCCAAATTGGAAAGGAAGAAGTAAAACTATAATAATATATATTATATTCTTTTTTTTTACTCTCCCCTTCCCCCCACCATTGTCTGCTCTCAGTGTCCATTCACTGTGTATTTTCCTGTGTCCGCTTGCATTCTTGTCAAGAGCACCAGGAATCTGTGTCTCTTTTTGTTGTGTCATCTTGCTGCATCAGCTCTCCATGTGTGTGGTGCCACTCCTGGGCAGGCTGCGCTTTTTCCACATGGGGCGGCTCTCCTTGCAGGGTGCACTCCTTGCACAAGGGGGTCCCCTACACGGGGGATACCCCTGCATGACATGGGACTCCTTGCACACATCAGCTGAGTGTGGGCCAGCTCACCACATGGGTCAGGAGGTCCTAAGTTTGAACCCTGGACCTCCTACATGGTAGGCAGACACTCGGTCAGTTGATCCAAATCCGCTTCCCATAATATTCTTTTATCAATTGTAACAAAGGCACCACATTAATTCAAAGGGTTAATAATTTGGGTGGTGGTATATTAGAATGCTGAATTTTTTACATGGTTTTTCTGTAAACCTACAACTTTTCTAATTAAAAAATCCAATATAAAACAAGATTTAAAAACAAATTTTTAACAATTTTTAAAAAATCAAAATAATGTCATTGGACTATCAGTTATTCTAATTGAATTTGCACAATTATGTGATATAAAAGCATTTATTTAAAGAAACAAAACTGCTTTATCTTTAGGATTTGGGATTCATGAGGGTATTTTTGTTTTCTTTGTTTTACCTTAATTATTTATCTAATATCTTTCTTACCTTATTAGATGGAATCTTTCTATGAATTTCCTGGAAGATTATAGGGCATCCCTAAGCAAATACAGCATGACACTACAGTTGTCCTATTTTTCTAGGTACTTTTGAATAATAATAGTTGTATTTTCTTTACATAAATGGGCTTCTCAAGTAAAATAAGTAAAACTGCTTAAACTTTTAAAATGTTTCCTGTTCACAGCTATAAATCAGTCAGGTGTTGAGGTTAAAAGGCCAAGCCTTTTCATCTATGTAATTCGCTGCCACAATTTTATATAAAAGGAAACAATAAAAGGACAAATATTGTATGATTCCACTTACATGAGGTACCTAGAATTGGTAAATTCATGGACATAAAAAGTAGATTAGGGGGTCTCAGGGGCTGGGGGACAATGAGGAGGAGGTTATTGCTTACTGGGTACATTTGTTTCTATTTAGGATGAAAATGTTCTGGCAATAACAATGATGGTGATGGTTACAAACATTGTGAAAATACCAAGTACTACAGACTTGTATGCTTAAAAACAGTTAAAATGGTAAATTTTAGATTATGTATATCTTACCACAAATTATATATAAAAGGAAGCGGCAGCCAATTGAGACTTGTTCCTCTGCCCCACTCCAAACCCAGGCCCAAATCCTCTGGCTACCAGCCTCACCTGGAATCTCAATACTGCTTGGAAATCCTGTGACTTTACTTTGAAATTTCCTTTCATACCTTCAACCTCCCAACCCTAATCCTACTACTCCTTAATCCTCAGCAGAGGAGCCCACCCCCTTCACCAAGGAAATAAAGACCATCTTATATTTTCCTATCCAGCCACCTACTATGTGCCAGGCAGTATACTAGGAAAGACTATGCCTGAGAGAATAAGATGCTACTGTATGCCTTCCAGAAAAGCATAGCCTAGTGAAGAGGAGGATATGGAAAAATTAGAAGAGCAAAACTTCATAAGCATAGCTGCATAAGATGGGACAGTAATTCACAAGGTGAGCAGAGCTTTTATGAAAGAGTAGAGCTTTTTATGAGAATAAAAATAAAAGATGCACTTCAGGGGTTCTTTCATAAATTAATTCTAGCTACTTTTTATTTCTTAATTTATGATTATTTTCCTATATGTTGTCTTTAACTCCTGCCTGACACAATTAAAAAGAAAAACATAAGACTTGATTATTGGGAACAACAAAGAAAAGAAGAAAAAATAATGGAATATATTCTTAGATTTAAAATTTTTAAAAGCTGAGCCTTAAGTGTAAAACAAAAAAATTTTTGGAAGAATATGTGAACATATAATATCAGTTCTCACTCAAATTATAATTATTGCCTGTTACCATACTATTCCAGCTCCTGACCATCAACAGGCAAGCTGCTCCACTTCACTGTTTTATCCACCAAATTCTTTTTCTTCACTCTTCCTTCTTCTTCTTCCCTTTAATTTGAATATTTTTGTTACTATTTACACTTTCTCACTTTCTTATTACAGTTAAACACCTTGAGTTATTTTGGTCTGGTATAGTCATATCCTTGCTCATCAAATAGAGCTTAAACACTTTAAAAATGCTAGTTCTCCCCGCCCGCATTGTGCCAACTGTAGTTCTAGCATGTTTTATAGTCATCAAAAAATACTTATTTTCCCCCTCCTCTCTGCCAGGCACTGATCTTAGGTGTTAGAGGTAAAGTGGTGACCAAAATAGAAAATATTTCCACTTTTTTTTTTTTAAGATTTATTTATTTCTCTCTCCTTCCGCCCCCCCACCCCCACCCCGGTTGTCTCTTCTCTGTGTCTATTTGCTGCGTCTTCTTTGTCCGCTTCTGTTGCTGTCAGCGGTACTGGAATCTGTGTTTCTCTTTGTTGTGTCATCTTGTTGTGTCAGTTCTCCATGTGTGCAGCGCCATTCCTGGGCAGGCTGCACTTTCTTTCGCGCTGGGCGGCTCTCTTTACAGGGCGCACTCCTTGCGTGTGGGGCTCCCCTAAGCAGGGGACACCCCTGCATGGCAGGGCACTCCTTGCGCACATCAGCAATGCACATGGGCCAGTTCCATACAGGTCAAGGAGGCCCAGGGTTTGAACCGCAGACCTCCCACGTGGTAGACAGACGCCCTAACCACTGGGTCAAGTTCACTTCCTATTTCCACTTTAAATGAATTTATCTTCTAGCAGGGGGCTGGGGAGAGGTGCAAGAATAAATAATAATCACATAAATAAATAATAATTTAAAATAGTTACAAATACTTTGAAAAAAATACAGCAGGTAATGTGATGAAAAATGAGGGAAGCAGTAAGTGCTTCTTAATGAGCACGTCATTTCTCTATCAGAAACATAGTCACTTGTCAAACTAAATACAAATAAGAAAAGGATTTGGTGTTAACATTTTCCTTAAATTAATGCATTAAGATAACATAGGATATATCAAAAAGAAATCTGCATTTACATGAAGTTCTATGCTACTCAAGGACCAAAGGATAAAACATGATTGACTTTATTTGCTACTAATAAATTTTATCACAGATCCTGATAGATTCTATCACAACTATAACATTACTGGTAGAAATGTAGAAGTTGTTTTTTGCACATTGTTACTGTTCATAGAATTCTTCATCATAACATAAAAGAATATCATAGACATAGTTGACCAATTCTGGTCAAAGAAACATTTTAAATTTGAAATTAATCCAATAAACGACATTAACGCTCAATACCTTAACTCCTAAAATAGTTTATTGTTAAAGCATTTATAATAAAGTGTGAGTTAGCGCAAAGTAAAAATGTACTTTTAAGAACTAGTGAGTTATGATGTTCTCAGTTCACCAATGACCATCTTTAGTGACAGGAATATATAGATATGTGAGCAGAAAGTCATGAATCAATAACCATAACCTTGACCTTGGGTTCAAAAACTCTAAAATTGTAGTCTATCTTTGCCAATCACATGGATCATAACTTCATGCAATAAAACTTCATTTTATCAACCATTTCTTTCTAGTCCACTGGAAGTCTCACCTCTGTAACCAACTACTCCATGACAGTAAGCGAGTCTCTTGCATACTAAGGAGCTAATACCCTACCTAATGCTCAGAAATGTTATGGGAATCAAGTCATACAATAAATGTAACAATGTGATTGAAAACTTTTAAATATATATGTATGCATGAGCATATTATTGTTGCTGTGGTGCTGTGACTGGTATTATTGTAAATCTTATGTATTTAACATCCTAAAATAGCATGATTGGGGAAGTTGATGGTGAAGCCATTCAAAACTAAAAGACCCAGAAAAGGGAAATAGACATTGAAAAACCATCTACTGTTGGGTCATTTCAAGTAAGTAGTGACCTACCCATTCTTTAAAGGAAAAGATTGGCTCCCATTTCCAATATCAGAATCAATATGTTCAAGATCAGCCTAGTTTACAACAGTCTTAAACAGTACAGCAAAGCCAACTTCTAGGTTATTGATTTCTTCTTGGACCATTCCAGAAATGCAAGGACATCTAGATCACCCTTTGGTTGCAGAGATATATGCCATATCCTTCCAAGTGTCCTGGGCCTGTAGCATTCCATTTTTCTTTAAAAATAACTTTTATCAAGTCTAAAGCAGCTTTGATTATGAACACCATTATTTTATACGCACTACGGAAGAAAAAACACAAACTGCATCATGCCATAGATTGTCCAACATATCCCAATTTCAGAGACTTCAAATATGAAAAAAAGTTTGTCTTGGACTCAATGAGCCCGGTAATAACTTTATTATAAAAGTAACTCATATTTGCTGCAAAACTGGAAAATATGTATATCAACAGAAACGTGATTGCAAGTTAACAGAAAAGTTAAATAAGAAAGTGTTTGAGTAACTGAAAGTCCAGAGAAGGAACAGGTATTAGGGTTGGTCTGATTCTATAACCAAAGGCTATCTCACTTCTCTGCCTTCCCCTATGTGGACCTCGTTACAAGACTATCTGCCTTCATAGTTGCTTGCAGTTGCCCATCTGCACATCCCCTCCCTACAGGAGACAGAGCTTCTATCCTAGCACTGCAGACAAGAATTCTAGAATGCACGCACTGAGCTTAGGTCATCTAAGTCACCTCACCTAAATTATTTTATGACCGTTGCTGGAAAAATGAAAAATGTTCATGAAAAGTATATGAGCCTCCTGAGGAAGGGAGTAATACCCAATTGTAAAACCTATCTGCAATCAGAAAAATAGAAGGGGAAATGAATGTGTGAAAGTGAATGAGAAATCTCCATTATAAATGGAAAAGTATAAAAAAGAAAATATAAATCCCTGTAATATAGGCATCAAGGAATCCCACCATTTAGACATACTTTCTTTAATTTTATTTATCAAATTTTAATTAATTAAATAAGCTATGTATATAAACATGTAGAAACTTATTTTCTTCAAAGGGCATAATGCTGGATATAGTTTTGAACCTTGTCTTTGTCCTTTAATATATTAAAGCAAGCGTTTTTCCACACCCTTACATATATTAACATGATATTTTTAGCAGTTACCAAATAGGCCATCAAATAGCTAAACAATTTCTGCTTAACTCCTTGGCTATTTCCAGGCTTTCTGATTATTTCTTTTTATTCTTTAAATGCATAATTCTCCCTCCTGGTGTCAAAAGCCAGCTTGGTACTGCACGCAAGGTCTGTGGTCTCCAGAGGTCAGAATCAAAAGTGCCTGCAGTTGGTTCCACTTCGTGCAAGCTAGAGCTCATTATGAATAAAGAACACGTTGCCAACTCGGCCTTTGGCCAGAATGAGTCCAACCTGGCACTAAAAATACCATTATTCTGGAGATAACCATGAAGATCGCTATGTACCCACCATAAACGTCTTTGTGGTGGTGAGGTGGAAACTCCTGAGCTCTGTTCCTCTATCATCATCACTCTTAAGAGCATTCATTTGTTTTCAATCGAATGTTAATTTTGTGACTTGTCCAAAATTTGCTTTATCCTATAAGATCCTCATAAGAAAGAAAATCAACAAAAAATAAAAGGGGGGAGAGAAGTGATGAATGAGCCTGTAGGGAATCTCAATACGAACATATTTTACTTTCTTTCTTTACTCATTTACACTCTCAATTATGAGATAAAACCAAATGTGCATTCATGGGTGGTGAACAGAATGGATGTTCTCAGAGAACAAAGAGACACATGGTAGCGTGGCAAACAATGTCTGCATTTCTCCAAAACACAACTGACTTGGGAGTTTCAGGGCCCAGACTCTCCCACCACTGCAGATTTTCTTCCCCACCCATTATCCTCATGTACAGAGGTTTTGACCCAAGTCCCCATAGCCAAAATACAACTCACAACACAGCGGCTAAATTTCTCTGGAACATTTAAGTTGTATTTCTTCCAATTGCTTACTCCTCTGAATTGAGATGGGGGAAAAAACATTTTGTAAAATGGTGACATGGATGTGGTTAGGTGTTATTTTAGCAATGCCTTGAAATGCAGCATATGATTAGCACTTCACGGGTAAATCACTGTCTTAGAGAAATTGATTGCTGGGTCTCCTATTCTATTATTTTAAGACATTGTATATCTTTCCTTTTTAGTTTATTTATTTGTCACATTCCAGAGAAAAGAGCTTTTTATGAATGTTGAGTTTTATTTTTAAGAGACTAAACCTGACCTTCCTACCTATTGTTTGTACACTCACATAAAATATGTTTGTGGGCCTTAATATCTTAAGGTAAAAGTAGATTGAAAGGGCTTTTTCTCCTAGAAGTTGGAAGATCAAAACTTGTTACGTGAATGAAAGTTACAATCTTACAATAAATTTACAAGAAATTGAGTATTTTAAAATAAATGGAGATGCTAAATTACAGGGAAATAATGCAATATGGTAAAGAAGATGTTGGATTTTTAAAAAATTAGAAAACAAGACTTATGACTCAATCCTGTTCCTTTATTTATTAATTCATTCAATTATTCAAAAATATTCATTTGTCACCTATCATGTTGCAGGCACAATTCTAAGCACTGAAGATGAATCAGTGAACAAAATGGACAAAACTTCCTGTCCTCATGGGGCATGCATTCTAATGGAGAGAGTTATGTCCCTGTACTAAAATAAATTCCAATTTAATAAGGAAGACAAAGCATAAGAGTTTGAAATTTTAAATAATAGAATGCCACAAAAAAACACAATAAAAGAAATTTCAAACTTGAAATAGGTATCTATCTGACATGGCTTAACTACAAAACTGTATTTTTGAGATAAATGATTAGAATCTGAAAATAAAACTGGTAAATTATATAGAGTTGCTTTATAGGGATACAGTAAGAATTTGGGGAGAACGGCATGGTATGAAAGGCATTTTACCAAAAAAAGAAAAAAAAGAAAGGCATTTATATAACAGTAAAAACCATGCTTTGACAGGTTGCTCAATATATAATATGGAGAGCATGGATGATTCAGATGGACAGCACACCCCAGTTTTACAGTGCCTGTGATTCCTCCAGAAGGGAAATGGTACAGCAGAATCAGAAAGCATTCACAAGCTCTATAGTGTAATAAAAGAAAATAAATGACTGGCTTGAACAACAAGGCTTTAGGTGTGAAAGAACAGATGTAGAAGAGAGATAAAGTGACTGTCTTAAAACAAACTACAATCTAGATACCACTAGAAAAATAACAAAATAGTAAACAGGGAAAACCAGTAAAGGACAATATACTTTTAATGAGGTCAAGTAGAGTACAAAACCAGCCTCAATGTCCAGTGAAAATATTTAGATTGTCCTGTTTACTAATGCTGCCTTACCATTATGTAATGCACTAGCTGATTATGAATCATTATTTCATTATGAATAATTATAAATGGTGAGATGTTATGTTAATTTGTCTTTAAATGAGAAGTATTTTTTAAGCCTAGCAGTTATAGAAAGGGTTATGAACCAAGAAATTAAAGCAACTGTAAAATCTCTATTTCCAAGCTGCTGAACCTCTCTTCTGAGCTTCACCATGCACTAGACATCTCATTGGAATCCCTTGAGCACCTCTGACTTAACAGGTATCTTGCTCAATATCCCACTGTCTCAACTAACAGTTCCACCATATACACAGAGTGGCAAACTACAAACCCGGGAGGGAATCATTTTCTCTCTCTCTCTCTCTTTCTCTCTCTCTCTCTCTCTCACACACACACACACACACACACACTCTCTCTCTCTCTCTTTCTCTCCTAATGAAGATCTCTCATTGCAAACCCATTACCACAGTTTTAGGCCAGGTCTTCATTAGCTTTCATTTGGATAACACTGCTAGCCTGGCTAATTCTCTGGATTTTGTCTCTCATCCTCCATTTCTTAATGTTGCTACAGTCATCTTCATAAATCCAAAACTGATCATATTATTTGTTCTAATACCTTCTTTGGTTTCCCTCTGCCTACACACTCCTATAAATGAAACATTCCTTATCTCACACACACATATACATTTGTAAACAATGTAGATATACAACTACTACATTAATATACACGTAATATAAAAATTGAAATTTTAAAGGGTAAAATAAAGATGAAATAAATGCTATTTTATATTCTATTTCTTCATGGTGGATAGAATCTTTTGCTATCACTAAAATGTTTAATGAGAGTAATGTGTTTGAATAGGCTTCACAGTTTTTGGAAATTTCCTGCTGCTTTCTGATAGTTTTGATGGCTGTCAGAGCCACAGAATATACCTCACAAAGAAACACATATCCAGTTGGAGTAAGGGTATCATTAGGTAAGCTGATGAAATTATTATGCTCATTTTTCAAAACCATATATCAATTTTGCAAGGACTTTTGTTAAAATTTAGTACGGTTTGCATTACTCATGTTATCTTCAGCTGTTTTAAGTCATTTATCCATTTTGAGAGGCTTATATTAAACTAGACAATATAAATAAATTCACTTAGCCAACTTCACAAAAACTGCTAGTAAATGGTTGTTTGCCTTAAGAATGAGTAAAGGGATTGCAGACATCACTTTGGTGTTGTGAATCCCCACCATTCCTTGGGATTCCTTGCACCTGGTTACTTCTTCTGTCTGCCCGATAGACAGACCACGTGAAATATCAGGACCAATTGTTTGTTACTTATTAGTAAAGCGTAACTCCTTTCTCATATTTCAAATAAACAAATCCAAATTTTAACACTTTATTTCTACACCCCACTGGATATTCTCACACAACTCTAGAGTGTTCTCACTCACCTGGGAAACCACTAGCCAATGCATTACACCCAATAACTTCAGCTGCTCATGGCAGGCCTGTTCTAGTCTAGCCCACACCAAGCTCTCCATTCCACGCATCCTACCTGCCAGCCATATTGAATCTCTAATCCTATCTTTATCCTTCACATTCCCTCCCTCAAATACTCTTGCCTACACACTCAGCCTTACCCCAAACCATCATCACCTGGTACACTCCTTTTTACCCTTCAAGACCCAATACAAAAGACAGCCCTTCTGTGATGTTTTTCTTGACTGTCCCATTTTCTCTTAGCCCTTTGTTCATACCTCTTAATACCCCACAAGCCACATATCCACACATTTTTCTGTCTTTCCTTGAGAACAAAGATCATTTGAGTAACCACAGCACTGAACAAAGCCACTGTCCTTAGAAGGCATCACAAAACTCTTTGTTGAATAATGTGCAACTTAGAAAGACTGGAGCAATTTTAAAGTTAGAGGAGCCAAAGGAGAGCAAAATCTCTGTTGAAGAATCAAAGAGCCATTAGAAAGAAGATTACGAACAGGCAAGGAGACAATTACCTATTATTCTTATACACTGATTGACCAATTCATGGACAGGATATAGGAGATATAAAATGCAAATACAACTGTCAAGGTGATGTCTAATCAATAATGGCTATCAATTCAACAAACAGACTGCATTGCCTCCCAGGGGATTCCAAGGTGAATTGGTGGTATCCTACTAGCCTCTAAAAGTCATTTGTGCTTTGGGCCCCAAAGAGCTGCCACAGAAGACTTTTAACAGATTTTGTCCCCTGGCCTCAGAGACAAAGGGTGTGAGTGTGAAGACAGTTTCACTTTTGAGATATTTATTAATCAACAAATTAATTAATGAAATCAGCTGCCTTCAAAACATACTGTGATAAAAATACTGGATGCAGAAAGAGTTGATTCCTTTCAGCTACACCTATTCTAAGTAGCATATATAAATATATGCATCCAAGTTATTTATTTGTATATTTTCAGAACTTTTAAAAATGTGGTATAAAACTTGAACACTTTTGCCACACAGTGGCTTTGCTTGAGCCAAGGCAATATTTTGCTGCTGTCAATGTACCTTAAATACAGTCTATAATATATGCATCTATATCCTATACAAAATATTTTCGCTCTCCTATGTTATGTTATAAAGACTTCAGTTTTTCCTAGTTGGCATTGCTAGAAATTCGGACTTGGGTGAAGTATCTAAGCATATGGACTTGGGCATGTCATTTAAGCTCTCTCCTTAACTTCATCTATAAACTGATGATAAATACTTCCCCTCCCCCTTCCCCCCCCCACTGGAACATATTTATTTTTTTCCCTTGGCAAAAAAGTCAAGTGATACGTTTTTAAAAACACAAAATCCCAAACAATCAAACGCCATACCTGTCACAGAAGGGGGTCAGGCAATAGTACAAAACATCCTACTTAAGATCTTTTTTTTCCCTTAATATACAAGTCAGTTTAAAATGATAGAAGTTTTGTGAGAACTAAGAAATCTACAGCCTGTAGTTTAATAATAGGAAAAAATTACGGCAAAAGATCTATAGCATCCAGCATTTTGCTTAATTTCCTGTTTATAGCACCTATTTCTCTAGGTCAGATGATGAGAATTCCAGAACCAGTAGTGTATGCCCTGTACCACCAAGATAGGGTGGATTTGCTGTGTCCCTGCCCTGACCATTAAGGGGAGGACACCCTTTTCTCCAGTCATCCCCCTTATACCCAGAGCAGGGGATAAATACTTTTTAGCTAGCTCAAATATATTTACTCAGAAGAGCCCCACAATGCTTTGAAGGTGGCATTATTTTTTAAATTCGAACACTGACTCTGTGAATGGATACTAGAGCTATCACAAGGCAGTGATTTCTGTGAAGCTGTCAGCTCATGACACCTTTACTACTCATCTTGATAAATCCCACTATGTCCTAGTAATGAATACTTCCATCTCCGTCCTACCTGGTATTGCTGGTATTTTATAAGTGGTTCACTGTAGCATATCTCTTGAGGTTATGATTTGTGCTTAAGTAGCATTAAAACTTAACAGGACTCAGGGCTAAAAATAAATCATCAAAAATGAGAAGGATTTGTACTAAAGGTTAAAACATTAATTGATAAAAGGCCTCTCCTTTTTAATTGCTTTCGTTAGATATTTGTGGGAATGTATGATCACAGCTCTCAGAATGTTAGCTTTAGAAAGATGCTTGTTATGTAAAAATATTTGGGACCACTTTTATAAGACATAAATGCCTTAAAAGGGGAGGAGATGACACTGATGGGTGTGGGCAGAGTCAACAAAAATTTTATTAAGACCAAAGCATTATTCAATGCCCAGCAATGTATTAGAATATTCTACATCTCCATAGCATTTTAGTGTTTACAGCATTTGTCAGTGCTCTATCTCTTTTAAACACATGAAGTGTTGGGAAATGTAAGAAGCAAGTTTAGCTGACATAATTTCTTCTCTTTGGAGAAAGATACCCAAAAGTTTATTGAAAACTGTGATTTTATTTTCCTCACATTGAGAAGAATGAATTTTTCTTCGTTTAAGGACTTTTACTCACAAGATTACATTTAAAAATTCCTCTGAAAAAGGCAAAAAGTAAAAATTCTTAGTAAAGGCATACTTTTGATTGTAGGGATGTAACCTTACTTAATGGTTGGTGTGCGTCCCAGAGTATAGCCAAGATGGAAGGTCTTTCCCAGCTCCTATATCACAGAAGAGCTTGGAAGCTCATTGCCTGAAATGGAATGACCCTGACTAGATCATAAGGTGACCTTGACAAGCAGAGAATCAGAATATTATGATGTGTGTTTCTGCACATAATACCGGCTAATAATACTAACAATATCAACAACAAGCTATCTTCAAAGACTCCACATGTAATGGTATACCTTCCTAGGATGCGTCATCTGTGCTCACCCTCTACTATAATATAATTAGACGGTTTGCAGTTGAATTTTACTTGTCTCTTCTGTAACGCTGGGTCCCTGTGGTAGGCAGGAGTCATCTCACCAAGATGTCTCCTTTTCATTCCTTCTGAGTACCTACCCCCTTAACATTAATGATCTCATTCTAGCTTTGACCAGTGAAATGTGCGAAATCAGAATGTAGGTGCAAGCATTTGAGATTTGATGCGCAGTTCTCCACAGTCTATTCATTAACATGGGGAGTTACCATGATGGCTGCCCTGGAGATTTGGCATGAGCAAGAAATTACCCTTTGTTGCATTAAGCCACTGGGATTCTGGTGGTATTTTATAACAGAGAAACCCAGCCTACATTTAAAATCTAATATAAAAAGGACCAAAAAAAACTTAGTCTATCCTGACTGAGACAGTCCCCGCTAGCTCAATTCACACTGATGACCACTTATGCAGCAGCCAGCTGTTACATCAATAAGACGTGTATAAATCTGAATTGGTCACTGTCACTGTTGAAGGCAAAGTCTTCTAGAAATATCTGTGAGCAAGAAAGTAGCTAGGATAAATCATACTATTTACCCCACACTCTTGTTAGGTCCCTCAATTAGCACTGAGAGCTTCCCAATGTAAATAACCGTCTTGATTTATCACCAAGAAAGTGTCAGTTTTACAGGAGAATGGAGGAGTTTAATTTAGGACACATTAGAACTTCTGGGCTAGTAGGAAAGTCAGTGGAAATGCCTAGCAAGCAGTTGTAAATGCAGAAATGGGACTTGGAAACAGGTTAAGAATGTGGGTAAAGAGTCAGAAAAAAACCTTCACCTACTTGAAAGGTGAAACTAAAACATGAAAAACATTTCCAAGGGAAAGTTCAGAGTAAGAAAAATAAAAAGCCAAGAAACGAGTCTTAGGAAACACCCCAAATTTTAGGGGCAGAGAAAAGGAAAAGCAAGGAAGGATGATATGAGACTATGATGACAATACCCATTCATTTTCAGAGCTAAGAATATCATATCTTCATTAATAAATTCATTTAAATTTAAACTTCAAGGTTTTTAATGAGGATAAAAAATGTACTCTTCCTTAATCCATTTGCCCTCTCAGATATTAAAATAGATTATCCATCCGGCAGGCAGCTGGTCATCATCTGTAATAAAAAGCAAAATGATTCTTTAATCCAATGTCTCAGAATTAACTAATTTATCAAGATTTAAAGTTTTGCAGAAGAAGCAGTAGAACTTTTTGAACATGCATGACTTGCTCTTGCTCTGCATGTCTTGCTCTGCATCATTTACTCAACAAACTTATCCTACACTTCTGGCCTGTGCTAAGCACTGTACAGTAGGAGCAAAGTTATCACTCTCAGCCTGGCTGCCTAATCCCCTGTGCCCATTTCTCACACTGCCCCTGCTGGGGATGCGTGGGGCTTTGTGCCAGCTTCACTCCTGCAAGGATGACCTGGAGTTAATTAACATTTACTGAACTCTAGGTTTGTATGCTAGACATTGCACGAGGTGCTTCACATGGGTTATCTCATTTAATCTTGACAATAACCCTAAGAGGTGAGTATTAGCATCATCACTATTTTACTGCTTGGGAAGTTTAAAGGTAAAGAACCTTGCCTGAGGTCTTACAGCTAGTAAGTGGTGATGTCAGGACTCAAAGCAGGCTGGCCAGGGCCAAAGTGGGTGCTCTGGCCCTTGCTGCTTAAAGTGAGGTCCTCAAACCAGTGGCACTGACATCGCCTGGGAGTTTGCTAGAAATGCAGAATCTCAGGCCCAAACCCAGATCCACTCGACCAGACCAGACGTGGTTTTAACAAAATCCCCAGGTGATCAGTTTGCATACTACAGTTTGGGAAGCATTGTGCTAAATCACTCATCATGTAGACTTCACTTTAATGGATGCTGGGGGGGCGGGGGGCGCAGGGGGAGCCATCTTCCCCCTGACACGCAGTTGCGGGGGTGGGTATGGGCACTCTCCAAGGGCTAAAGGAAGGATTCAGACAACAGGTTCTTGCGGTTTCAAACACTGGAAATCATTGTGATCAGTAGCTTACAAAAGCATCAGATACTGAACTGGGTCTTGACGCCAGAACATCCAAAACATTTTCTCAATTCATTTCATTAAAAATAGGTGCTGTTCCAAATGGACAAAAGCCCACTTCGATAATCTTCCAGAATTAGCTTCTCCAGCCTGGATTCTATTTTCCAAGTAGAATCCAAATATCAACAGCATCAAGAAACAGATCTTAAAACTCATTAAAACTCGTTATTATAAATAATTACTTATTATTCAACGGAGAATTGCCTAGTTGATGATCAAACTAGTTTGCCCCCCAATTATCACTTGTTACGCAGGTAGGTGTACTAACACTTGGTGTAAAAATCAGATGCACTGCTGTTGGTGTGCGGGTCCCCGGTTGCCGGTACCGAATTCAGAGCGTGGCGCCGCGTTTTCAAGCCCCCTCTAGGGCAAGCCGCGCCGGGGTCCTCCCTCTCGGGGGCGGCCAAGTACCCAGCTGGCACTTTCTTCCCAGTCACCAACTCAGCCTGGCTCCGCAGAACCCGAACCAGAGTGCCCCCTCCACCTGACCCGCAGGCAGGTCCCCTCCAACCCGGCCGGGCCCCTCCTCCGCAGGGGTCCCCACCTGCAGCCGGCACCCTCGGGAAAGGGCGGCGCTGGCGGGGCTCTCCGGGTGGAGTGGCCCAGCCGCCGCGCGGGCGGAGTGCGAGTCACGTGTCGCCGTGGGGGCGGAGCGCGGCCGGCCCAGTGGGTGGAGAAACAAAAGCCCCCAGCTGTCAGTAGAAGAAGGAGGCAACAGCGCCGGAGCAGGTGAGTCAAGTGTATTTAAAGCGGTACCGCCCTGGCGCACCCCGACACCCCCTGCCCTGGAGCAGCCCCTCCCGGCGCGGCCGCCGCCTCCTCCCGCCGCGGGGTGCTGCAGCTTGTCTGCCGCGCAGCAAGCGGCCCCAGGGGTCCCCGACGCGAAAAGAAGTTGTGCAGGGGTCGGAGCCTCGGCCGCCGGGGGAGCACCCCGCCGCGCTCCCGCGGGGTCCTCCTTCTCCTTGGGGTCCCCAGCACCGCGAACACCGGGAAAAGGGGAGGGAGTCGGGGCTGCCACGCTGGCAGAAGCAGAGTGGACTGGTTGGGGGGTTGAGGGCCGGGGCTACGCCGGGCAGGGAGACTGGGCGCTGGTGAGCGGGGAAAGGAAGGGGGTCCGGCGACTGCGCACCCGCTGAGCAAGGACCTCGAGTCGCCAGAGGTGGGGTGTCGGGACTGAGATCCGGGGGCGCCGTCAGGAGGGGCTGCGCGCTTAGGGGCAGACCAGGAAGTGCAGCGCGCCGGCACCCGCTGTCCCAGCGCGAACCCTACCTAGATCCCGGGTCTGCTGCGGATCCTGACTCCCTCTCCGGAGAAACGTGCCCAGCACTCCGGCTCTCCCTGGTGCCCGGACGCCAGAAACTCAGGAGTCCGGCGGGTGGGGAAGGGCGCGCGTTATTATTCTGCGCCCAAGTGGTTCTTTGGAGGGAGCACCCTGCGCACAGAGCGAGGGTTGTTCAACTAGTCCCCCACGCTGCTACCCTGAGAGTCTTCAGTCTCCACTTAGGAGGTCTGAACCGAGGCCAGAAATCCTACAAAGGGCCAGCAAAGGGGTGGGCACAGAAATACCCTCTCCTCTGAGGGTGGAGCGCTCAGAAATGCAGACTTTCAGACCCCGAAAGGGCTAGTGGGGTTGGTCACCCTTTGAGTCACTTTGCCAGTCGCGTGTCAAGGGCCTCCCGAGAGCAGAAGGCAGGGCTATAATCTAACAGGAAGGGACGCTGCAGCCGCTTGATTAGGAGGAGGCCTTTGTCTCACCCCCAGTCCCTTCTGCCAGTTCTCGCCGGGTCAGTAGCGCATTGAGTCATTAATATTCCGAACATTAGCAGTCCCTTCTCGGCACCAGCCAACGCTGCAGTTCCTTTCCTGAGAGTCTTCTCCATCACTTGTTCATGTCCTCTCTTTTTCTAAAACAAAACAAATTTTTAAAAATTAAAAAGGAACGTGGTTCCGACCCGCTCATTACGCAAGAGGAGGTCACTAAACACACTAAAGGGCAGTCACTTAAAATCAAGGGTTAAGCATTCGAACCCTCGCTGGTTGGCGGGAAGGCAGAACTTTCTTGATTAGCATAGTATCTGCCCCGGGGCCGCGCTGAGAGGCAGAGGTTGGTCCCCGAGCAGCTGAAGCGTGCAGTCCTGTCTTGATTGAGGCTGGACGCAGCACCTGCTTCTGATCTAAGAGCACCCGAGGCTTACAACTTTGCCGAACAGGAGTGGAATGAAACAGAACAGAAATCAAAAGGTAACCGAAGGGATAGCAGCATTTGAGATGCTTCTCTTGGACATTAAATTTTGACTAAGTTTTTGGCAAGCGAAGGCGGTGAGGGGAGTGCTCCTTGTCTCGCCAGTGTGCCTCTTGGCGATGTTCCTTTGCTTTGCTGGCCTTTGTTTTCTGCCAAACTAATTAAGACACGGAGCAGGAGCTATTTGTCAGTAGATCTCTAAAACAGGAGATTTGGGAGCCTACCTAGCCTTCCTTAGGCAAGTTTAACTGGTAGGTTTCTCTTGTGGGAAGGTGTGATGCTTCTCCAAAGCAGTTGTTCCCAACTTTTGTTGCTCATTAGAATAACCTGAAGAGCATTAGAAACTCTGATTCCCTGTACCATTTAAATCAGAATGGGGGGGAGGGGGGAAAGGTGAGCACCAGGCATTGATATTGTTAATGGTTTCCTGGGGATTCCATTCTACAGTGAAGTTTGGGAACCACTGTTGCAGAGAAACACAGCTGTGGCAGGTGTTGCAAGACAAGATGCCAGTTTAACCACTTGAATGGGTGAAGGAAAAGACACTGAAACTGGGGTGCCTGACGAAGGACCTGGGGCGGGGGCCTTCATCTGGCAGTCTGACTGATGGTGACACTTGCCACATCACTTTTTGCCTTCCTTGACAAGGGTCTGGTTCTTGTTGGAAGCTCATAGATCACTGTCAGTGTTGTGCTTCTGCACTGTTAAGGGAGACCTGGAGAGACTTTCATTCCAGTGGTGACTCATCTATAGCAAGCAGTGGGGAAACCCATCAGAAACCAGCTGGGAGCAGTCCAGTGAGTGAGCAGACTGCACCCAAGGTGGAGCCTGTGAGTAGGAAGTAATTACGGCCTAGTAGCTTATTGGCACGCACATACTCCACTCCTTTGGAAGCACATTTTAATATCTGATCAGGATCTGTCTGTCTGTAGAAGCCGCTCCCTTTTCCAGCACGCCATTCCACAAGCTACATGTAATGTTCTCTCCTGTTAGAAGGGAACTAGGCATCTTGCAGTTCCCTTGGTGGAGGGCAAGGTTATTTGAATTCCTTGCGTTTCCATGAATTCCCGTGAATTGTAAATTCCTTGAACTTAAAATATAAAAAAAGTCAAATACCATTTGATTACACATTCAGGGGTGGATTAAAAGATCTATGTAAATAGAATTGGTTGCATCTAGCATTTTACATGAAATTTTTTGTTTGCCACAGACTGAAGGTTTCTTTCCGGAAAAACAAAGGAAAAAAATATATTGTTCCCAAAGGATGACCCTAAATAAGATAACCTTTTTAAAGATATATACACAAATTTATTAAACAATGTTATAAACTGATTTTTCTTATTTTCATTATTATTACTTTCAGTTTTTATACCTCTCATTTCTTGGTTCTTCTTTGTATTAATATAACTATACCTCTTGCTACCATTGCCTTCTACCAAATGCTTTCTTCACCATTCTCAATTTCTTTAAAAGGAGAAACAGTGCCTGGCATATAGTAAGTACTCAGTATTGTTAGCTATTTTTATCCTCTCCTTGAACTTTGATCGTCTCTTCTAGCACCGATTGCACCTTACTTGGTATTACATTATCTTTTAGGGGCATTTATGGCTGTAGTTCCCACAGCAGGGACCAGAGGTCCCTGGAAGTTATAGCTACTACTTGTTTGTCCTGAAGATTGTCAGAAAGTGGATAGAATGTTTTCAACCCAGCATCTTCAGTACATTCAGTTTTATTTTCCACGGTGGACATTTTGGATACGTAGGAGCCAAAGTTCAGTTGCAATTTTTAAATGCTATAAAATGGTAGTTTATTGTTCACTTATATTTTTACACAAAAGCCATTTAGCATTTTGAGTTTAATAATTGATATACTTAACCACACTTTTATGAGTCAAATTTTCACTTCACACCAATTCTACCCATTACATGGAAAAGAACACATACCCAACTGTGACCTGTATGGAGGCCTAAAGGAATCTATTACACCAAGAGAGTTATTGCAGAGTAGGAGAAACAACAGGCTAATAGTTAAACAGGTTTTATTGTCATCTGCCAAATATACTGCTCTCATTAAAATGGCATAATACATTTAAATAACCTGCATATTTAAAAGTGGAAATTTGGATGTATTCATTGACAGGTATCATAAAATATAAATGTTAAAACTTTCCAAGGGCCAAAATGATGTAAATACATCTACTCTCTTGTGAAGCTTCAAAAAGAGACTGGGAGTGCACTTCTGAATTTCTAACCCCTTTTTGAGTTCATATAAGTTTTGTGGGTTTTTTTTAAGTACCAGGGCTGGGGATTGAATCCAGGACCTCATATGTGGGAAGATGGAGCTCAACCACTGAGCTACATTGGCTTCCCTGAGATATAAGATATTGAAATGCAGTTCATCAGAAGATGTTCTGTACCTACCTCTGTATTCTCTAAGACATCATAAAGGGGTGTGTAGAAAGGAAGGGCATCCCATTTTTAGAAGTTCTGAAATTTTTTAGAACAGGTGAGAACTACCCAATCTTATTAAATTTGTTATGAAATTTGTTTAGCCCTATTAACAAATTAGGGCCTCAACATAAATGGGTAGATGGTAGGTATTTCCATTTGTCACATAGTGAAAGTCCAAAAACTTAAGTGATCTTCCAGAGTGGCAATGCCAAAGTTAGAACATTGGGATACTGACTTTTTCCAGTGTCTATTCCATCATAGTGCTTGTTTCTTGAACAAGTTTTGATGTAGTCTTGCCTGGAGGCTTTGCCTAGAGGAGATTGACTCTAATTATCTCTAGGAGACCTTGTTCACAGACATTGTGTCCTCCCAGAGGACCACACTCTTATCGACCTTTGTACTAGAGGAATCCCAAACAATCAGAGCCATCTTTAGCTTCTTATCTACCCAACCAAAGTAATATGTTTTAAAAGTCTTTGCCCAAGTCACAGAAGAATAAACTCTGTTGCTTTAACCTTAAAGGTTAGTCCCACCATCCAATGAAAGCTTAACTGCCCCGCACAACATCTTTACTAACTAGTCCTCCAATTTATGTCTCCATGAGAAACTCTTTGCCTCATTCAACTATTAGGCACCCCACATAAATCCAACACTCTTACGTATTCACCTGCAGATATCTTAAACATTTAAATTGAATTTATTGTCTTTAATCTGGGAAAGGGAAAAATCTAGCTACAGTATTTAAATTTGTTCACTCCACAAAATCCGTGCTCCAAAGTTGCAACATTTGAGGAGTCACAATTAGGATTTGTCACAACAGAGTTTTATAGAATAGAATTATTGGTGAATTTGCTTCTAACAAATCTAATTTAATAATTTACAGACTTCAGAAATAACTGCTGACAAACTTCGTACGATGACACTGTTTTGTGTTGATTTGAAACCTTTGGCTCTATCTATTTCAGGGATCAGCAAATTATGTCCTGCCTGACTAAAAGGCCCAAGAGCTAAGAATGTTTTTTTTAAAAATTATTGGGAAAAAAATCATAAGAATAATATTTGGGAATACTTAAATTATATGAAATTCAAATTTGAGTGCCCATAAAGTTGTATCGGAATACAGTCATGCCTATTCATTTACATATTGTCTGCAATTGCTTTTGTGCTGCAGTGTGAGAGTGGACTAATTGCACCAGAGACCTATGGTCCACAAAGCCTAAGATATTTACTAAATATTTACAGAAAAAGTTTAAAGCCTCCTAATTTATTCCAACTCAACATACTCTACTTTTAAATGAGTATTTGCTCACGTAAAGTCTTATTCCTTTTTCAGTGTTTGCCTTTACAGAAGGTAAATTTGTTTCCAAAGACAGGTCAAGTCACCACTACAGAGTTTATTCTCATATTCCTTTTTTGTGTGTACTTACTTTGCAAAAACAGGATATTTCTAAATAATAAATGAATTTTAGTTATATGGTCATTCATAAAACTGCTGGACCAAAATAAGCCCAAAAGTGTAATACTGAATTATATTGCTCTATGTCATTGTTTCCAGAGTTCTAAAAATGAGAAAACACATCTTTGTGATTAGTCCCAGGGTGAACAGTTACCTTATTTCTTTAGCAGTAAGAACTTCCTTATTCTCCAAACTGTGAAGCCATTTGGATGCTTATTTCAGTATATGAGGGCATGATTTGGGAAGTTATTCAGATTTTAAAATTTTAATTGACTCAATACACTTAATGCATGATGGGAAAACTTGGTGCTGTTGAAAATAGTGCTACTTTTCTAAAGTATATATTTAAGATAAATTTCTTGCTACTTATAATGGCAAGTGTCATTAAAAAATAAGCAGATATACATATAGCCACTAACACCAGTAGTGACTAACATAATGCCATGAGCAATTTGGTTTCGACTTTCAAAACTCAGAAACAGACCAGATTATGATCCAGAAATTCAAAGTATTTGCCTTTGCCCAATGCTGGAAAAATTACTATTGATTAAAATTCTCAGAAAACATTTGAAGGGACAGTAACTGCACTAGTAGGAACTTGCCTTAATTTTTTACTATAAGTATTGCCTGCCATAAAACTTCCTTCAGTTAAGAGAACTTCCTCCTTTTGATGACTTTTTAATATTACAGACTGGAAGTTTGCAAATGAGTTTCACTTCAGTTAATAGAGCATCTTTTCAGGGTTGTATGTAACCGGTGTCTTCTTCATCCCTTCCAGAATCAATTTAGAGACCAGAAAAAAACAAAACAAACAATAAAAAAACAAACAGGGGCTTTTCTTTCACTAAATCAGAAGTAATGCATTAAAAATGTAAATTTTGAGATACCTGATATCAGCTAAGTTCTTTCTGAAAAACATACCAAAAATTGTAAATATATTTAATACCATTCGAGGACTATTGGAGTAATGGCATGTAGATAGACTCCCAAGGAAACTTAACCCTCTAGTCCTTCTGATGGAGTAGTTGGAGGAGGAGGTAGAAGAGGAGAGAGGGGTCTATATAGCTCCTATAACTCCTCTGCTGAGTTGGAAAGGAGCCAGTCCAAGTGAAATTAACTTTCCTCCCTTATCAGAATTTAGATTTTACATTTTTACTTAATACATTTTGTTTAATATCGATTATAACATACATATAAGTATATTTATCACAAGTAGTTCTCTCCAAAAATGAGGAAATTCCTAATATTAGCAAATCTCCTAAAATCGGGCAATAATTGGATTTACTATATTTTTTGCTAAAGTTGGGAATTCACAATTGTCCATTGCTTAAATGGGGGCAAAACATTCAAAAGCCTAACAAGCAAACCTTGGTCCTAACTTAAAATTAATCATAAGCAGTATGGCAAATACTGTTGGTAGCTGAGCTACGTAGAAGGGATAATGTACAAGAAAAGGCAGCAGGAAAATAGAGGCGATTCCTTTCAGTTCTGCTAAAATATCCAACTATTGGATATCACACATAAAATGGAAATCAGGACTAGATTATCCTTTTAAAAATGATAAAGTCTGCTTTCAACAACTGGGGAGAGGTGCCGTTTTCCTTCTTTCAAAGTTCATCTTAAATTAGATCAATTTGCAACAATTTGAGATATTAAGAAGAGAAATCTTTCATGATTCTAACTAAGAAACTGTCATCTCTCTTTTCCCACTGAACTTCCCCAGCCCTCGGTAAAGTGGAAAAGAAAGGAAGCGAGAAGAAAAAACCTCCCTGCTTTGCCCCACCTGGTCCTTTCCCAGGAGGAAGCTATTGATAGAGCTTCACTCCCAGCTTGCCCTCCAAGGTTTTTTTTTTTTGAAGTGTGGTCTTCTGGGCCCAAATATTCTAAAAGGAGTTTCCACAGATCAACAGCCGTAGCAGCCAAATAGTAACAGCTCTGAGCTGGGTGTGGTACTGGCAAAAGCAGAAGGCGGTGCCCGGTGCAGTTGGAATGTTTAAACAGTGCTGTCAGTGTGTCTGTTCATTTTCCATCCCAGCACCTGCTCTCTCAGGACTTCAGTTTCGATTTATGGGGTTTGCTTCTATCTAGGTTCTCCAGATAAGATATGAGATGCCCCACTAAATTCAAATTTCAGGTAAACAGTGATTAGGGTTTTTTGTATAAGTATATCCCATGTATTGCATATATTGCAATAAGACATTTATATTGGAAAATTAATCTTTTATCTTAAAAATCAAATTTGACTAGGGTCCTGTTTTTTGTTATTGAGTTTTTTGGTTTTTTTATTTTCTCTTTTTGCTTTTGCAAAATCTGACAATCTACTTTTATCACATAATAAATCAAAATGTCTGGTTTTCCTGGTCTGTAAAATATCTGATTTGAGGCTTTATTTCTGGGAATGTAAAATATCTGAGCCTTCATCTAGAGAAGTAATAATTGAGCCAGTAATTGGAATCTTCAGTACAAATTGCTTAATTAAGAGGGAGGAGTAAAACCAAGATTTAAAAATTAACAATTTTTTTAAATTTTAAAAGATATTTTAAGGTACTTTCTTCTATTTTTTCATAGACCTTTTGATAGGATAGTGCTTCAAAGGTAAATTGTTAGGGGAGCTGATGTGGCTTGGTGGTTGAAAGCCGGCCTCCTGCATAGTAGGTTCCAGATTCAATCTCTGGTCCTGGTACCTTAAAAAAACAAAAAAAAAAGGGAGTGTCAAAGGTAAATTGTTTTGCTCAAGCAAGGTGACACAAGGAAACCCATCAACCACATCACCAGTGCCTTGCTAATCCAAGTGTGATCCTGGGTGAGGCCCCTGGTTGTCCAAGGACCAGTGTCATGAGTATCATCTGGGCCTTACTTAACTCATAGACTTTTGGGCTCCACCCCAGGATCTCTCAGTCAGAATCTTCACCATACCAAGATCTACAGGTGATTCCCGAGTACATTAATGGTTGAGAAGCTCTGAACTAGAAGATTTGTTTTTTCTACTCCCAGAGTTTCTTACTTTTAATACTAGGCTTAGATAATCCTTAACAAACATTTTTAACATCTAAGAATAGTTTCCTTTGACCAAATATCTTTAAGACATACAACTACATAGTTCTAGTTCAGTCATATAAAAATGCCACATGACCATTTCTATTATTGTTTTATGATGAGTGTAACTAAAAATAATTCAATTGTAATTTTGAAAAAGACTCATACGGACTAACTTGTTGGCCTATTTTAATTTTCCAGGTTATCCTTGATTAATAACCTATAAATTTGGTGGGGCACATTTCCTGATCCCCAGATCACCAGCAAATCTCTTTTGTGCTTGTTCATTTCATGTATTGCAATTTACATGAGGATTTTTCTATGCCAATACCAAGCATTCATATAAGATATACCCAACTGAACGAATGGTATCCAGGGTGAACCCAAACTAGTCTTATGAGATTCAAAGTTTTAAAAAGTAATTAAAAACGTTCTTTGTGATCTATTAACTTTAATTTTAAAAGGTGTTAAAAAATTTTTTTAATTAAAGAGATCTGTAGGTTTAATTTTTTTTTTTTTTTTTTTTTTTTTTAGAAAATATAGTGTTATGTCCTAGGCTATTTTTTTTTAGAAAATATAGTGTTATGTCCTAGGAAGAAGTCTGGATTTAGAGTGAGAACACCAGAGGCCTGAGTTTTAAAAGTGATGCTGCTGCTACCTGACTGGCTGCCTGAGTTTTCTCATCAGAGACAGTGGAAATGCCATGATCTCACCATGTTCTTGAAAGGATCACATTAGCTAAAATGCATGTAAGGGTTTCGTGACGGCTGTATAGTGTACAGCGATGTAGTCATTCTGTGTGCCTAGTGCTTAGTCATCTGTTTCAGATAGGGCAGGAAGTTGACTATTATATGATGATGTTTCTGCAGTGGGCCCTAATTTGAAAGAAAAGTGATGTTGGTCTGACAGTTCCATCTGTGCCCTGGAAACAGAACAGTAGACCACATATCTTAGAAACGTATAGCTCAGGGCTGTACATACAAGACATGCTTTCTGCTTCTCAGACACTAAAAGTCTCATCACGACTGGGGAACAGTGATATGCTCCAGGGCATCAAGCAATAATTCCTTATTGGGGTGCCACTCTTTGCCCTGTGATATTGAAAGCCACAGGTTTTAATTTCTTTTTGCCAGAAATTTGTTCAATCCCCTTTGCACATTTTCCCAGGAAAAGTTTATTTATGGATTGTAAAAATATGCTTTGGTATTTTTAATTACTTTTTTTACAAAAGATTATTCTATCGATCATTCCTTCAAAACCACACATTTTTATGTAGCCATAATAATCAAATTATTACATAATTTTTGTGTGATTAGTTATTAAGTAGATTTGGATCTTATCCAATCATAAAATTCAAATTGGAAGAGGCTTCAGTGGTTATTTTGTTAAAGACCACCAGAGTGCCCCCACTAGCACATGCAGGAGAAATTAACTTAGTCTTTTGTTTTAATAAATACAATATAAATTCATAGGAAGTGGATTTGGCCACCTACCATATGGGAGGTCCACTGTTCAAACCCAGGGTCTCCTGACCCATGTGGTGAGCTGACCCATACGCAGTGCTGATGCACACAAGAAGTGCCTGCCACGCCAGGGTGTCCCCCACGAAGGGGAGCCCCACGCACAAGGAGTGTGCCCCATAAGGAGAGCTGCCCTGCATGAAAGAGTGCAGCCTGCCCAGGAGTGGCGCCGCACACACAGAGAGCTGTCACAGCAAGATGACACAATGAAAAAGAGACGCAGTTTCCCAGTGCCACTGACAAGAATACAAGCAGACACAGAAGAACACACAGCGAATGGATACAGAGAGCAGACAACTGGTGGGGGTGGGGGAAAGGGGAGAGAAAAAATGAAATAAATCTTATATATATATATATATATATATATATATATATTTTCATTATTGAGAGTCTGAAAAAGATGGAGAAAGACAGAGTGCTCTTAATCTTACCACTCTCATGCTGCTATGGTAAAAACTTTTTCATTTTTGTTCTAAAGCTCTTCTTGTCTTTATCCACATTCATCAGTATTTTACGCAGATTCTTAGCACATTTTTTTTAGATTTTTTTCCCTGCCCCACTGTCTTTTGGTATCTGTCTTTTGGTATCTTTTGGTGTCTTTGGTATCAAATGGTATCCATTTGCCGTGTGATCTTCTGTATCCATTTCACTTTATCTTCTCATCTTTCCCCTCAAGAATTCAGAGGGATTCCATCCTGGGGACCTCTGATGTGGAGAGAGGTTCCCTGTCTATTGCATCTCCTCAGTTCCTGGTCTCTGCTGAACTTCACTTTGACTCTCTCTTTCATCTCTCTTTTGTTGCATCATCATCTTGCTGCATGACTCACTTGCGTGGGCACTGGCTCACCATGCAGGCACTGGCTCACCACGCGGGCACTTGACTTACCATGTGGGCACTTGCACGGGCACTCGGCTTGCCACGTGGGCACTGGCTCACTGCACCAGCACGCTTTCTCTTCTTTTTTCACCAGTAGGTCCCAGGGATCAAACCTGGATCCTACCATGTGGTAGGCAGGGGCCTTATCACTTGAGCCACATCTGCTTCCCAGCTCAGCATTTGTAATGTTTCCTGCTTTGTTGTCTTTGCTTGTCCCTGTGCTGTTTCTTCTGCCTGGGATGCCTTTGCCTGACTAACTCTTGCCTTGTCTTTGTCTTACATCAGGTGTTACTTCCTCTAGGGCCTTGCTACTCAGAGGGTGGTCCATTGACCAGCAGCATCAGCTTCACCTGGGAGCATCTTGTAAGTGTAAAATGCCAAGCTGAACCCCACACATCTCAGTCAGAATCTGCACTTTAATAAGTTCCTCAGGTAGTCCACTGCCCCTGAAAGTTTGAGAAACACTCCTCAGGGAAGCCTTTCCTAACTTACTGACCATCATCGATTCCCCACCAACCACCCATCCAGTTCCATTTCTGTTTACCTATAATCCCTATGCTCACAAATTCTTTGAAGATTGCAATGGAACCTTATTCATTTTCTCATATCCAGATTCTGCATAGAGTGCTTGACACACAATAATGCAATGTTTGTAATTATTTCATCATTTTCCAGTACCACTATTTTGTAGATGAAGAAATGCAGATGAGAGTCTTGTTCAGTGTGGGAATGGGCTACTCAATAGGGCTCTCAGGTCACTGGCCTGCAGTTTTTCAAGGGTTCCCCTTTGTTGCAGTCTTTACTACTGCAAATATATTTGGCAGGGTATGCTTCTGTTGCTTCTCTGTGGATAATTTCTGAAAGTCCACTGCCAGAGCTTTGTCTATTTTGCTTAGAATAGTGCTACACAAATATTTCTGGGAGAAATAGCATTTTACACTTGTGAAGGTTGAAAAGTCAGCAGATTTTGGTAAGTGCTTGCAGTGAGGCACATACAGATAATGATTCTCTGACAGTAGAAGGTCGGGAACACTAGAAGAGAAGGAATAAATGATGAAATGCTGGGAAACAACCAACTCTGACAAATTTTTTTACAGTATTTTTGTCTCGATCCACACTGTAAGTTACTTTTTTCTTTTTAAAAAAATCACATTATCTTTAAAATCTCCAGCCCACCTTTCATCTCGGACAAACTTCATCTAGCCATACATTCAAAGTGAACTGCTGATGCCCTGGGGATTTCTTTTCAGATGTTTGTTTTAAAATTCTAAACACTGAAAAGTGTAGGTATTTCTACGCTGATGTTCCTAAAGTCACATTAAAACTCAGCAACAAGTGAACTCTAGAGAGCTTTCACTGTGTCTGCATATGTGAACACACTCCTGTTCTTTGTGGAAGGAATGCTTTGTGAATTTGGGGATGGGCAATCTGATGAAGGGAAGGCACAGCCCCTCAGGCTGTTGTTTTTAAGTTGCAGGAGGAGGATTGGAGCTTTGAAATCAAATTGTGCCTAATAACAACAAACATCTGTCTACAGGGCTATTGTTTGCCTTATTTGAAAGGAACAAGAGGCTACTGGTACTGCTTACCAACAGCTCTGACAATTAGCCACACAGAGCACAAGACTGAAAGGAGTGTAATTATATTCAGGATGAGTGGTTTTTTTTTCCCCCCCCCACGGGAGGTCTACCACTGTACTTACCCATCACCATGGATACCAACTCCAGTCGTGAATCTGAGTTAGGTTCATCTCTTACCGTTCTGTCCTAAATAGCTCGTCTGAGAGCCTGCGATGATGCTATCCATGGTGATTTTCCAGACCTGGAACCTTGGGTAGGATTTATAAGATTCATTTGACACCTTCCAAATGTACCTGATTGAGCAAGCTGACGCAGGCGAACCAGGCAGGACGGGGAGAACAATTGTTGAGCACCGCACACTTTAACATCAAGCCTAACTCTATGAGTCATATTTTCCTATGGGGTTTGTGACCTATCCCAATGAAAAGAGATTTTTTTAAAACAATATATTTTTGTAAGGCTTAAATGGTCTTCTAAGAGTTAGTCTTGGAATCTGAAAGTCCCATGTGATTTCTTTTGTTTTTCAAATATGACATTTTGTTTTTAATATTAAACAATGGTTAGTAACCTTGGACTTTATTACTATCCTGTTAATAATTTTGTTTAACTTTGGTTGAGAAACTTTTGCACCTTGATTTCTCTATCTGAAATATTATGCAAGTGTTTTAACCAATGATCATGAGTACAGGCTCTAGAGATTAAAAACTTAAAGCAGTAAGTTAAAATTTTTGCAGATAAGATGAGTTATAGAAATGATAGCCAAAGAGGAAGCAATAACATTTACTAAAATATTCAAAAGAAAAGTAAGCATGAGTTAAGACAAAGAATGGTTGTCTCTACCCCATATAACTTAAAATTAGAAATTAAAGTCTAGATAATGAGCTCACAAAACCTTGGCAGAATGTCATTCAGATTGTTTTTTATTATTACATGAATATTGGTCAGTTGGAACTGAGAGCCAGAACCTACCTCTGTTTAACGTGCAATTCAAGACAACTTAATTTACTTTTGTGGTCTCCAGTCTCTTCAATAAAGTGAGCATCTTACCTTTTACTTATCTTCCGCCCACAAAATATCTCCTAGTACTCTGAAAGATTGTTATTAATCCATCCTTTTTAGAATAAAGTATAATAGAAAAATGTGATGGTAACTATTTTTTTCTTTGGAGAATCTGTAAATTACTGCTTTAATTATTTACATATGAAGAAAATATATAGTTTTGATAGTCTGTTAGCACGTTAAATTATTTAGTTAAATTTGTATAGACAGGTGTAGTGATAAGATTAACACTTCAATTTAATATATAATGAATGTCATTTTAGTATGACAAAATACAAGATCAGTGTGATTTCTAGCATCCTCCTAGAAACCTTCTGAACTCACTTTCCCTGTGTGTGTAGTTGATAGAGTGGGGTCATCTCGCCATCATTCTGCATGGACATAGAAATAGAGGCCACATATCCTGTCCTGTTCGAGATAAGGGAAGACATAGTAAAAGCAGAACTACTGACCAAGCCCAGCAGTGAGTTGAATTATGCTGTTTCAGAATACAGTCAGGACTGCTTGTAGCTCAGTGGTTAAGTGTGGGCTTTGCATGTACAGGGTTCAATCCCAGGTACCTTCAGAAAAAAAATACAGGCAAAGCCAAGAAGGCCTGACTCCAGTGGTTTTGCTGCATGGTTACTGGACACCAATATAGCACTGCCTAAGGCACCAGAGCATGCAAGGAGAAGGAGAAAAAACAGTGTTAAAACATGGGGATTGAACCAACCATCACAGACCTTTTCTTTTAACCTAATATAAAGGGTGTTATCCTTTTAGAAGTGTGGTTGTGCTAGCAAATACAGAGAGGCCGCACATGGCGGGAGAGAAGAATGACTGCTTCTCTTGTTTTGTGGCCCTGGGACCCGTTGAGAGGTTTGTAAGGAGCAAAGCCTCCACCTAAGAGGCTCATGGTATCACTGCAGTCTGGACTCCAGAGGCACGGGCCCATGATCCCTCCCATTCCAGGGAGAATGGATGGAGCTGGTTGTGTTCTAGCCATTTTGAAGGTCTGGCGTAATCGGTGTGTTCTCACGGAACTCTCCTAAGAATAGGCCTTCAGATAATTATGCCAAAACGAAACACAGTATTGAGGGTCACAGGCAACCTTGGAGATCATCTCATTTTATACCATTGTTTTCTAAATGAAAAGTGGAGGCATGGAGTCATGATACTAAAAGCACTTAGTAATTGCAAAGTTTTAGAGTTTTCAGCTCTTTGTGTCTGACAGAACATCCTCCTGGTACTTGAGCATGTGAATGTTGACAGAGAGGACTAGAGAATGTATTAGATGTTCCTAAAGGGAGCAACAAGGAAGACCTGGTGGGAGGGAGGAGATCAAAAAGGCAGAAAGTCTAGCATCCCCAGGATCCAAAAGACTTAAAAGGAATAAGGATATTAAATATTGTGTTAAATGTTCAAAACAATCCCAACAACAATCTTAGGACTAGCATTGAAAATAAAGCTAATAAGAAAAGTGTCACTTGTGATCAAAAATTAAAGTTTTGGGGTTTTGCGTTTTTTTTTTTCCTGGCCATCAACCTCAGAGAGCTGGTGGTCAAACTGTGGAGTTTGCTGAGGTGATATACTACAGAAGGGGCAGCAAAAGGCCAGAAGGGACCAGAAGGGCTGGTGAGATTCCTGTTCTAGAGATTCCTTGGGGCCATTTTCATCAAGGCCTCATCTGCAAGCCCCCTTCAGACAGATGTCCCCTGCCACTCTGTTTAGAAGCTTGGTTTTCCTGGAGTATATTCTATTTTCATGTTTCCTGAGATATGTTGAAATTCCATTGTTTAATTATGATAAAAAGAATAAGTATTTTCCATTTACAAAGAACTTTATAGTTCCTAAAGAATTTTCATACACAGCAACCTCCTTTGAGTAATTCCACTTTCTAGATGTGAAAACTGGGGCCTGGAGTTAAAATGGCAGTCCAAAGTTACGTGATTGGGAACACCTCAAACCCAGGGATTTTACTCCATGTCCAATGCTCTTTATGCCAGAGAGGATTATAAATGATTTCCAGGTTCCTTTATCCCACAAAGATGCTGAATTTTACCAGTACCCTAACCTCGAGCCGCCTCATGTTTCCCATGGAAAGCCATATTTCAGGTTTCAAAACATTGATTGACAAATACGTTTTTGCTATGCAGCCCACCCTAGATGAGGATTTTCCCCTAATGGTTTGGCACTGATAGTCACTTCTTCTCGCACAGTTTGAAAATGAGAATTGACCAAGACAGGCCATAATGACCTGATCAGGAATACAATTAGAGAGTGCATTCAATCTTAAGCATCTTTGAGCCTGACCTGTTTAGGCAAAACAGTGACCCACACAAACATGAAAACACTCAGTAATTGCCATGTTTTTAAGCTTTTAGCTCGTTGTTTGTTTTGGGCAGAGTTTGGCAAGTCATCCAAGCACCCCCCTGTCTCCCAAGCACACTGTGGTGACTCAGCTCAATCAGTGGCCTACAGGAGTTAAAAATAACTGGCTTCATCGAGGGTGCTCAGGGAACAAGATCCAGGGCCAGGCATTCAGCTTAGCAAAAAAGAAATAACTAATTTTCGTTATGAGCCTCCTCTAATACATTTGTACAGGTTAATCAATTGAGTACGTGTCACCTTGGAAAGAAAAGAACTTTCCATGAGGACCTTGAACACTGGACGAGTACATTATCCTTGGCGTATGGGGGATATCAAGGGAGAAGAAAAGCACGGAAAGAGGAATGTGCCGCAAGGATGAATTTTACTTACTTAAATTTGCTTTGGTCTATCCTTGGTAGCAAGGTCTGAGCTATAAATTAATTTATTTCACTTGGGACCGACTAAGTGAATGGCCCGTCTGTCTAAGTGCTGTTAGATGACCCCAGTAATAGATGGGAAGAGATCTGGAGCAGAGCTCTCCTATGCCTTGCAACTCAGAGTATGGCCCCTGGACCGGCAGCAGCAGCGTCACCTAGGAGTTTGTTAGAAAGGCAGAATCTCAGACCTACTGAATCAGAATCTGCATTTTAATCAGAGCTCAGGTGACTCATCAAGTCTGAAAAGCACTGCCATGAAGGACTCTGAGAAGTTGAAATGCCAACTTTCCTCTAATTTTCAGAATGAGAAAAACTTAAATAACTCCAAACCTCTACTTAACCATCCAAGAGGTCAGCAGTCATTAAGTTTTCCCTTTTGCTCTTGGGTTCCCCTTGTGAATATCACTGCATTCAAAGCCCTGCATTTAATTATCCATGTATGTGTCCGTAGCCCAATTAGGGTGTAGGCTCCCTGGTTATTTCACTGTGTACTCTTCACCCTTCAAGCCCCAGCACCTAGCACAGTGCCTGACATATAGCAGGTGCACAAGGAAGTGCTCAAGAGCTTCAGATTCAAAGTCAGACAAATCTAGGTTTGAAAACCAGCCTCAATACAAGCCTCAGTTCATGCATCTATAAAACAGGAAAAAATGATAGAACACCTCAGAGGGTTACTGGGCAGAATAAATGAGCTGATGCATATAACACGCTTAGCACAGCACCTGATGCATGTTAGGTTCATGCAAGTGAGAATTATTTTTCTTGTGTTCCAATACAGTTGAAGAAATGAGAAAATAGGGAGTTCATTTAAAAACAGATTTAAGATCTAAATTTGGTGCCCTGCTACTTCAAGTATATGAAATTGAATTTAAAGTAATAATATTGCACAAAGGATACCTGACATCCATAAGAGAAGGAAAAGGTAAAATGGGTCATTAATGGTTCCGTAGGGAGCGCATGCAATTTGGAATCAGAAGACTGGGCCTGGGTCCCAGCTCTGCATGATCCCTGAGCCCATTTCCTCACCTAAAGAATAGAATTACTCGTGCTCTTTATTTCATTGGGTTATGCAAATAGGATTTTGTACCTTGCAGAGTAGGAAAACAGGGCCCACCTTACTCATTTTATATCTCTAGCTCTTAGCACATTGCCAGGTAAGTAGGAAATACCTATATCTGACAAAATCTTATTCCTTAACAGGTGTGCGTGGGGGGAGGGTAAGTCTTAAAAGGCTCCTTGCCTAGGGACAGAGGAAGGGTTGGGAGTGGGGACAATAATGAAAGAAGAAAAAAAAGAAAGGTTGAGAAACACTGAATTTGAGGTTTGGTTCTGCAACTCAGTACCAGATGAGCGTTCATAGGGAAAAGATATAAAGGAGAGAAGAGTATCAGGATGAACACTAGAGGAAGTGATGCAGTTTCAAGGGTGAAGTGAGATAACACATGTGAAGGAGTTTTGCAAACTGAAGTGCCATAGACGTGAATAATTACAGAAAGAAAAACCTTTAAGAAATATTTTCAAGTTGGGT
Source organism: Dasypus novemcinctus (assembly GCF_030445035.2). Taxonomy (NCBI): domain Eukaryota; kingdom Metazoa; phylum Chordata; class Mammalia; order Cingulata; family Dasypodidae; genus Dasypus; species Dasypus novemcinctus. Next base: position 50,719,123 of record NC_080688.1, read on the forward strand.
ATTTTGCCTAGATTTTATTTCCAGTAATAAGTTGATTTTCCACATGGTTGCTTGATCCCTGGCAGCATAATTGGGGCTTCTTCTCAGGAACATCGTTTGGAGATTTCCCAGCTGAGTGGATTCACATGTTTCCCCATCATGGGATTTAGTCGCTGATACAACCCCCAAACCTTTTGTAAGTGAACTCCCCTGTAAGACAGACCCAGAGCAGTACGTTACATCAGCATTCTAGGAGCTTCACATTGGCTCAGAACTTGTAGGCAGAGTTGTTGTACTGGCATACAACAGTTTGTGTACGCAAACATTCCCACACACAGTCCCACACTTATCAATACTTTTAACAGCCTCAGTTGAAAAATGTAAATGAATGAATGAGTGAATGAATGAATGAATGGTGTTTGAACAACACAAAAGTTGGATCTGAGGAATCCATCTTTTGAGGTTATAGCATCCCATGATGTCCAGCGTCCTAACACCTCTTAGTGCCACTCTCAAAGTCTTAATTTGATCTTGCATGTTACCCTATTAATATGATTAATATATTATTGTGTTCCTTCTTTGTTTGGTCAAAGAAATAAGAGTCTTTAAAGTCAGGAAATGTATAAGGCAGAGTTTTGTTTGCATTGTGACCCAAACACTAAATTTGAACCCTGGACCCTGAATTTGAATCTGACATCTCTCTGCTACTTTCCTACTTCATGAGTGCTCCGTTACATTTCAGTAATAATCATGCTCATAAGGAAAGGAACTATTCTTCCATTTCTAATACTCTGTTTTCAAGGATATATGAAAATATGGATAAAAGGATGAGTGAAAATTTTGTAATTATCAAAAACATTTCACACACTTATAATACCACAGACATGATATTTCTCATGCATGTAGTTTATCTCATGTTGTCTTTTCTTCTTTTAGAATTTTACTTTATACATTTAGCAGTATGAAAATTCTATTCTAAAATAGAAAGGGCTATCTTAAAAATTATTTTAATGCTAGTTCACATGGTAAGAAGCAAAATGGATAAATGAGGGCTCTAAGAAGAAGAGATAAGTATAGATTTGTATGAAAGGAACTGACTTTCTATTTTACTACAGCTGTCACTTTAGTAGTTCCTGGAGATTATCTTTTATAGAAATCAAAATCACTTTCCAGAATAACATCTATAATATCACCACCATTCTTAATTTATAGTACCAAAATCCCTTTATCAGCCAGCTGTAATTTTTAAAAATCCCTTAAGTATACAATATGGGTCATTTGGTAGTTTGTCTTTCTTAAGTTAAGGCATTCATTGTACCAGACTTAATACCCAAGATTCAGTGTAATTTGACCTCCTTTACTTGCCAAGTAATCTCACTTGGGTTTTGGTTTCCTTGGCGTGTGCTCAGCTCTGGGCTCCCCGGCCTTGAGGCCTCTGTGTCCTTTCTCCCCCCCTCCCTCTCCCCCCCCCCCCCCATGTGAGTTGGACTGGGCAGTCTCTCGCCTCCCTTGACTGCCCCTGGGGAAAACCCTGCGCCCCGCCCTAGACCTCTAATTGCAGTGCTTTCGTGGAGGCAGGGCTCTTTGGAAGGCTGATATCGAGCAAAATCAGTTTAAGGATTAATAGCCCTGACCTTCTATTAGTTATTACAAACTGCTTTATTCCTAGAAAGCTATGGGCCTCCCACACTAAAGAATGTGATATAAAACTGAAGTGATTCAGTATAGCGAAGTTGCCATGGGGAGTTTGGAAGTCAGGATGTAGTTTATTCTGAAGATCCAAAGGTAACTTAGTAAACTCCTAAGGGGAAAACCTGGGTTCAGGTCCCAGCTGAATTCTCTTCCTGGAAAAGCTGGGAGCAGCTGGGGAGGGCAGTAATTCTGTCCCTTTGTAAGGAGAATGCTTTACCGCTGTGTGATCAGAAGCCTCATTGGCTAGATACAGGAGCATGGAAGAAAGACATCTTATTTCTTTCAATGGCTTAGCATGATTAGAAATATTTTACTACCATTTTTCTCATTCTGGTTTATCACTTGTGTGCCTGTGGTTTTATGTCCTGACAGAGAAGCAGCTTGAGATGCTAGAATTCTGGGTTTATTTAAAAAAAAAAAAGGATTCAAAGTTTTAGGGGAAGGTGGTGGAGTAGACTTTTGTAAAAAGAGAATGCACTTTGTTAGAGCTTGATTGCATCATGACCCTTTTCCTAACAAAGATAGCTGGTGTTTTCAATTAAAACAAAACCAACCAATAGGCCCAGAGAAGCAGCTGGCTTATGGCTGCTCATTTCTGAAGCATTTCTCAAAATGAGAAAAGAGTAAAATTCAACATGGTCTTTTCTAAAGTGAAGGGAGACTATGAAAGTTCCTCTTGGAGTGTTGTTGATGAGGTTATATTCTTAGTTCATGTGTGGCCCAGGCTAGAATACAGAACACCTGCCATGTTGTCCACAAAACTACAAAGGATGAAATTGTACACCTGGACAAAGATTTGGGCATTTGGAGAACTTTTGGAATGTCCTGGATAGCATGAACTCAAGAACTGAGAGATCAGTTTTTAAAAATGCGGCGTGTATCAAACTGCTATTTAGAACTCACGGTTTGGAGAGTGTGTATTTTGTATTAATGCTTTGAGCTTTAATGAAGTATTAGGCAGGTAAATGTGGGAGAAAGGAGAGAAAATTCCAAGATAAGCAAGATTGGACACCAGATTGTTGGCAGCAGTTTCTGAATTTAAACAACAATCCTTTTTAAGTTTTGTGAAAATGTGAGACTTTGGTCAAAGCTTATTTTATTTCATTTTATTTTGGCCTATTGATATCTCAGTGCTCCCAGCAGGATTTGTTTCTCCATTAAATTGTTTTTGCCACTCTGTCACAAATTGTTTTGGTATATTTGTGTATATCTATTTCTGTTCCACTGACCTATATGTCTATCCCCTTGCCAATACCATACAGTCTTTGTTACCACAGTTAAATAAGTCTTGAAATTGGGTAGACTAATTTCTCCCACTTCATTCTTCCTTTTCAAAATTGTTTAGCTAGTTGAATTCCTTTTCCTTTCCATATGAATTTAGAATAATCTATGTAGATATAAATCTATCACAAATTGGGAAGCAGATTTGGCTCAACTGATAGAGCGTCCACCTATCATATGGGAATTCCAGTGTTCAAAACCAGGACCTCCTGACCCGTGTGGTGAGCTGGCCCATGTGCGGTGCTAATGTACACAAGGAGTGCCGTGCTGCACAGGGGAGCCCCACGTGCAAGGAGCGTGCCCCGCAAGGAGAGCTGCCCTGCGCAAAAAAAGCACAGCCTGCCCAGGAGTGGTGCTGCACACACAAAGCTGACGCAACAAGATGACACAACAAAAAGAGACACAGATTCCCGGTGCTGCTAACAAGAATGCATGCGGACACAGAAAACACACCGCAAATGGACACAGAGAGCAGCAACAGGAGGGCGGAGGGGAAGGGGAGAGATAAAATAAATCTTTAAAAAAAAAATAAATCTATCACAAATCTTCTGGGATTTTGATATACATGTTTAATGAGCTGTCTGTCAATTTGGAGAGAACTGACATCTTTTCTATGCTGAGTCTCCTAACCGTGAACACAGCATGATTCTACATATTTTTGTATCTTCTTTTATTTTATTCATCAATGTCTTGTAGTTTCAGCATAAATGTCATGTACATGTGTAGTTCGATTTATACCTAAGTTATTTCATATTTTTGAGGGATTATAAATGTCATATTTTTTGTTCCAGTGTCCACATATCCATTACTAGAATACAGAAAAACAATTGACTTCACATGTTGAAATTGTATCTGAGACTTTGCTACACTCACTAATTAGTTGTAGGAAGATTTTTTTTCCTCTTTTTTTGTAGATTCCTTAGAATTTTTTACATTATCATCATATCATCAACAAATGGCACAGTTTTATTTCTTTATTCCCAATCTCTATACCTTTTCTTTCTTTTTCTGGCTTTATTGAACTGTCTAGAAATTCCTGCTCTATGTTGAATTAGTGTGGTGAGAGAGAACATCATTGACTTATTTTAGATCTTAGGGGGAGATCATTCAGACTTTCACCATTAAGAATAATATTAGCTGTAGGTTTTTTATAGATGCTCTTTTTTTTCAAATTGAGCAAGTCTGTCTTTTTCTGAGTTTATAGCCTGAAAAGGTATTGACATGTATCAAATGCTTTTTCTCCATTGATTGATATGATCTGGTGATTTGTCATCTTAAGCCTGTTAACATGGTAGATTACATTAACTGATTTCCAAATATAGAGCCAGACTTGCATCCCTGGAATAACCCTACTTGGTGGTGGTGTATATTTCTTTTTATAGATTGCTGAATTCTATTTGTGAGGATTTTTGCATCCATATTCATGAAAGATACTGGTCTGCAATTTTCTTTTTTGGTATTGTCTTACTCTGGTTTTGGAATCTGAATAATACTGGCTTCATAAAATGAACTGGAAAATATTCCCTCCTCTTCTGTTTTCAGAAAGAGATTGTGTAGAATTGGTGTTCATTCTTTAAACAAATATTTGGTAGACTTCTGCGAATCCATTAGGGCCTTCATTTGGGGGAATTTTTAAATTACAAATTCAATTTCCACAGTATTTATAGAGTTATTAAAAAAATCTATTTCATATTGTATGAGTTTTGGTAGTTAGTACTTTTCAAGGTTTTTCAAGGTTACATTTCATCAAATTTACGTTGTAGAGTTGTTCTAGTGTTCCCTTACTGTCCTTTGGATGTCTGCAGTCTGTAGTGATATACCCTGTTTCATTCCTGATATCATTGATTCGTGTCCTCTTTTTTTTTTTCTTTGTCAGTTTTGCTAGCCATTCATCAATTGTATTGATCTTTTCAAAGAACCAGCTTTTTGTTTTATTGACTTTTCTCTATTATTTTTCTCTTTTCAATTTCATTGATTTCTGCCCTTTGTTATTGCCTTCTTTCTTCTTTCCGTGGGATTATTTTTGCTCTTTTGTATCTAGGTTCTGGAGATGGGAGCTTAGACTCTTGATTTGAGACATTTCCTCTTTTCTCAGTGTGTACATTTGTATATATAATTTGTATAGAGTTGTAGACATGTGTACATAAGGTATATTATAAATTTCCCTCTCATCACTGCTGTAACTGTGTCCACAAATTTTGATATGCTATATTTTCATTTTTGTTCATGCTATATAGTTTTTATTTCCTTTGAGACTTCCTATTTGACCCATGGATTATTTAGAAGTATGTTGTTTAGTTTCTAAGTGTTTGGAGATTTTGCTGTTATCTTTCTGTAATTGACTTCTAATTTGATTCCATTGTGATCAGAAAGCATTCTCTATATGATTTTAATTTTTAAATTTGTTGAGTTTTGTTTCATGGCCCAGGCGATAGGCTGTCTTTGTATATGTTCCATGGGTACTTGAAAGGACTGTATGTTCTACTGTTGGTGGGTGGAATGTTCTATAAATGTCAGTTAGATCCCGTTGGTTAACGGTATTGTTGAGTTTTTCTACTAGTTGTTCTATCAGTTATTAGAGAAGGGTGTTGAAATCTCCAACTATAATTATGGATTTGTCTATTTCTCCTTTCAGATAAATCAGATTTTTCTTCACTCTATTTTTTAGCACTGCTATTTGGTACATACATATAATAACTTTTTGGTGAACTGACCTTTTATTATTATGTAATGTACATTTCATGTTTGTAATTTTTGTTGCTCTGAAACCTACTTTGTATGTTGTTACTATAGCCTCTCTTGCTTTATTTTGGTTAATGTTTACATGATATATCTTTTCCATTCTTCGAATTCCAACCTGCCTATGCCTATATTACTATATTTAAAGTAAGTTTCTTGTAGATAGCAAGTAGTTGGGTTATTTTTTAATCCACTCTGCCAATTTGTCTTTCAATTTGTGTATTTAGACCATCTATATTTAATGAAATTTTTTGTATATTAGGGCTTAAGTCTACCATTTTATATTTTGTGTTTATTCTATTTTTCATTTTTTTGTCGTATTTTATCTGCCTTCCTGTGAGTTACTTTAAAATTTTTAGAATTTCATTGTGAATCCCATCTCATTTATCTATGGTATATTTTAGCATCTCTTTGTGTAACTCTTTTAGTAGGTGCTCTCTCTATATATATCATAGTCTACTAGTTATCATAGTCTATTGGTTTCATCATTTTACTAGTTCAAGTGAAGTGTAGAAACCTTACCTCCCATTACGTCCCTTTACTTTCCCTGTTTATAAGTGCTTAAATATTTCTTTTGTATACATTTAGAACCACATCTTAAGCTATTCTTTTAGGATGGTCTGCTGGTGACAAATTCTCTTAGTTTTCCTTCATCTGAAAATGTCTTGATTTCCCTTTCATTCCTGAAGGGTATTTTCTCTGGATGTAGAATTCTGGGGAAGTGGATGTGGCTCAACAGATAGTCTGCCTACCATATAGGAGGTGCAAGGGTTTGATACCCAGGGCCTCCTGGTTCGTGTGTTGAGCTGGCCTGCACGCAGTGCTGCTGCGCGCAAGGAGTGCTGGCCCAAGCAGGGATGCCCCTGTGTAAGGGTGCCTCCCGTGCAAGGAGTAGCCCCTGTGCAAGCAGAGCCACCCCGCATGAGACCGCAGCCCACCCAGGAGTGGTGCCGCACACACACGGAGAGATGACGCAACAAAAAGAGACATAGATCCCCAGTGTCACCTGATGAGAATACAAGCAGACACAGAAGAACACACAACGAATGGACACAGTGGAGTGTGTGTGTGGGGGGGGGGGAGAAATAAATAAATAAATCTTTTAAAAAAATAATTCTGGGTTGACAGTTCTTTTGCCTCAGGGAGGAAAGCTCCTCATTACTACTGGGCATATCTCCGTGGCTGGTAGTGGCAGGAGTGCTTCCTTACTGCTCCCCACATGGCCTCCACTGGCACATGTGTGGAAGGTTAGTGTGTGGTCTGCTTACAGCTTTGCAAGGTAGAAATCTAGGCTCCCCACTTGGCCTTTGGGTTGGGGCAACAGTTTTCTCTGTAGCATTTGGAGAGGGTAGGGCAATTAACATTGAAAAGTTTTTTCTTGTAGGCTGCCCCTTTCTTCATCCTTTTGGCCACACTAGAGAGCAAGCTTTTGGTGGGGAAGTGATAGGGAACAGGTTTACCTGTCTGCACCCATGGGCATTTCTAAGTTTCTGTCTTTTTAACTGCAAGTTTGGGATATGTAAAGCAAGAAAGAAAACAGAGGGAACTCCCTGCCTGGATCCCAAGGCCCTAGCCAGTCCTATCTTCTCTTTAGCTTTCAGAGCCTTATGTTTCTTTTAGATATAATTCTGAAGGTTTTTAGTTTTACCTAGTGGGAAGAATAGGGAAAATATGCCTAAGTACTGTCTCCTGATGTTTTGACAAAGAAAAAAAAAATTATTTCATTATTTTCCCCTCTTTGGGTATTTTTCTTGTATGAAACAACCATTACTTTTCCCCTAGAGACTTTCATAAGTGAAATATAGGAAAGTTATGATTAAAGATGCATAACTAATAATGGTACCAATTAGCTATTCTTAAAATATTGTGACTTAGCTTTTATCTGTGATCCTTTCTTCACTGTCTTTGGAAGTATCATTTTCTAGTTTCCAAATAACAATCCTCTTCCTAATTAATAAGGTTTCATCATGCCTTATGAAGTGTGTGTGTTAGTAGTATTTGTCATGGATTAACTGCCAAAAGAATCAGGATTCTTCTGGTGGCAAATATCTAATCTATTTGTGCATTTTCCCGTGAAAGTTGCGTCAGATTACCCCACAGGTCACAAGCTGAAAGTTTGGTTTCAAGGTTACGGGAATTCCAAACCCTTTGAGACCAGATTCATATCTAATTAAAAAAGAGTAAATAACCTTCCATTGGTAATATATATATTTTTTAATTGACAGCAGCTTATTCATTCAGCAGTTACTTATTCGACTTACTATTTGCCAGGTCTTGGACTTAAAATGAGACTGAAGCAAAGTCTCTTCAGAAGTTTCCAATCTATGGCAAAGAAATGACTTTAAGATGGTATGTTGTGGAGCAAAGAGAGGACAGATACTAGATAGACCCCAACAGATTCAATTAAAATCTGGCACTTTCTATTTGCATGATTATGGACAAATTGCTCCACCCCTCTGAGTCCCAGTTTCTTCATTTGTGAAAAAGATTGCTTTAAGGATTAAATTAGATAAATGTGTGAAATGACTGGCACAATAAATGGCTGTTCAATAAATTATCTCATTCTTCTCCAGAATTGCTCCTTTGCAGCTGCTGAAAAATTAGCAATGAACTGTTGTCAGAGAACAGAAAATGGCCAGTTGTATACAGCCAATCCTGAATTTGCTACAGTCTAATTATTTGGTTTGTAGATGAACTAGGAACCTTATGCTCCTGCTTCCTAGCCTGAGGACCAATATTTTGCAGAGTAACATAGCTACCGGATACTGTTAAATAAAGACAACAAATGAGAATGTTTTCTTATTTGGTTAACATTTCTGAAAAATTCAGAAAGGGGACCAGTGGGTCTTAAGAGCAGAAACTAACGTGGATGGGAACAGATTTTTTTTAAATCTGATTTTTAGATTTGTCAACCATCATTAAATTATGGAAAGGTGTGAAATGCCCATAAATTTAAATTCTGCTATAAAACATGTAAAGTAATCCACCTGTTCTACCTAAAGGAAAAATTGAAAGTGTGGTGCACATACCTGAGTTCAGTTCTTGAAATCATTCATGTTACATTTTCTGATCTTTAAACAAGTCAAAGTTTATGAATTACTGTTGAACTCAGGCATTGAATAGCATAGGATTACAAATTCAACTTTCTTTTCTTAACACTTACCATTTTGTCCTTGACATTTTCTTTTACCATCTTTACTTTCCCTTATAGTAAAAATGCATAATGTTCCCACTTTTTAAAATTCTTCTCCCAAGAAAATCTCCAGAACTAAGTCTCGGATTAATCCCTTAGTGTTGGATCTGCCATAAATATTTTATTTTTATACAGTAGATTTTAGTCTGAATAGGTATTAAAGGCATTTCTGAGATGACCATACAGAAAACACTTAACAGAAGTACAATGTGTAAATAGAAGGTGGAAAGGGACCATTTCTAGTTTGTTTCTTGTAGTGGTGGCGAAGGCGGTATGTGCTCATGCATTTATGCATCTTTGGTCCTTTTGGGCTGTCTGACTGAGCCACAAGCATCCTCCCAGGTAACCAGCCAGCCCCCACATTGGACCCTCAAGGCTTGGAGCTTCAGACCCATTTCTCAGCCTCTAGAATTTTTGAGTTCACCATCTTTTCTTTATCATTTAGCCAGAGCATGTTTTGAAGAGAAATAGCCAGTTCATAGAAAGTAAATGATTGTTTGCTAGTGTATCTATTTTGCAGTTTGATCCTGTCATTTATAACCCTTACACTGTTAAAATTAGCAACGTTAATTGTTTTGACCAAAAGAATAAACCTCTCTTGATGTTAAATATAACACCTGCAAATTAACCTAAGTTTGGGAAGACTAAATACTTCAATTGATGTTAGCATTTGACCCCCCTCTAAAGGCTTTGCTTCTTGGCATTATGAGGGACACGTGATTCTATTCATATCACACTATCAAGGAGATGGTAAAAATATTAATGATATTATACTGAAATTTCACAAGCTATAATAAGTCAAACTATAAATTGATCTAATAATACAGATGGAAAACCCTATTCTCTTGTTTGGCTGGCTTAAATACTGTCATGGTAAAATCACCTGAATTTGGGTATTTTGTGGGATTTTCCTTTAATTTCCTTTTCCATCACTGACCACACCCAATGAACTAAATCACAACTTCCTTGCTCCTATGTTTTTTACACAGTAACAGATCTCTTTTTTTTTTTTTCTTTCATTTTTTTATTATCCCAGAATCCCATTTCTCAGAGGAATAGTTCATTTCAACAGCCAGGGAGAGAGCCTGGATGCTTAAGGTAAGATCTAAGTTTATATTGTATTATGTGACTCATGGTTTTTAGATCAAATTAAAGTGAGTGTTATTAATGTCTCTGAAACAAATTTATTTTTAAAATTTCATTATAGTAATTAAAGAGAATATTCAAGTAAACATGCTCCATTAAAACATTATTTTCCACTATATGCCATATTTCCCATGTGTACTAAGGGTGAATTAACTGCTATTAACAATTCCCCTAAAAATGGTCAAGCCAATTAAATTTTAATTTTGGAGATCTAATTTGTGATAAGTGGAGGGAGAGACTATCAAGGTATGGTCAAAAGGACTTCATAATAGTTCTCATAACTTATGAATACATGGTTTTTGTTTGGTATTGTTAAAAATCACAGCACTGGCTCTGGGGACCTTACAATAGACAGAGAGAGAGATGGCTGTCTTGTCTTAAAAAATGAAAACCTGCAAGCCTCATTTTTCAGTTTGGTAGATCTCTTTGAGACAATCATTTTGACTGTCAGTTGTTTCCCCCTGGTACTCTGAATCTATCTCACAATGCCTTCAAGGTTCACCTCTAGGAGCTCCCTAGAACAAAGGAACACTTAACTGAAATTCCAGCAGATGGCAATATTTGGAAAGCCATTCAGTGAGGCTTCAAAGCTGTGGGCTTGTTTCAGTTCATGCAGAGAATAGTCTTGCAAAGTATAATGCCCTAGATTTTGTCAAAGGTGCTCTAAATATCATTTATTTCTTTCTACCCACAGCATCAACATGTTTTACTAAGAAAAACAGGTGTCTATGGGTGTAGGTGTCTTCTTTAGTTTTTAACTCTGGAATGGTAAAATTAGAAGCCTCATTCTTCAACAATAATTCCCCAAACAGTATTAAGTATTAAAATCTGTCCAAATTAATGAATAATATTCCGTATTTGTCTTTGAGTCCCACTGTGATAAATACTATGGTTAGTGGCAATTTTTACATAAATTATTTTGAAAGACAAACCTGAAATGTTTAAAGAATAGAATTTTAAGGTGTTGCCTTGTTATTAAATCAAGTAAGGGGAAGTGGGTATAGCTCAGTTGGTTGGGGGCCTGCTTCCTCCCATGTCTGAGGTTCCAGGTTCAATCCCTAGCGCTTCCTAAAATAAAAAAAATCAGCTATATAAACTTTTTTATTGTAAAAATATTTAACAATTTTAAAGGAAATTTTGAAGAAAACTCCCCATTACAACACCAATTTTTCACTTTTTGCATATTCACTCTCCTCATAAACATTCATATTTTTCCACATATTTTCCAGGGGATATCATGGAACAAGTGAACTTTATCTTTTTCTTATATTAGTCACCAGTATCTTACTTTCAATAATCATCAGAACTATCATTAGAATAGTATAATAGTATTATGTTATATCAATGTGCCATAATACATACTTTAATTCTTAGTATTTTCCAAATTTTTACTACAAAAAACATGCTACAGTAAATTTTCTATAGAAACTTTGTTGTTGTTTTGTTATGGTTTAGTTTCTTGTTTTGTTTTTTAGTTAGTTTGTTTTTTTGGTCTGTTTATTTCCCTAGGACAAAATCCCAAAAGTGGGAATATATGAGCGGGGGTGGCTCAAGCAGTTGAGCACCTGCTTCCTAAATGGGAGGTCCCAGGTTTGGTCTCAGTGCCTCCTAAAAACAAAAACAAACAACAAGAAAACAGATGAAAAAACCAACTCGGGGAGCCAGTGTGGCTCAGTAGTTGAGTGCCAGTTTCTCACATATGAGATCCCAGGTTCAATTCCCAGCCCCAGTACCTAAAAAAAAAATAATAGTGGGAATATTATTCAACTGTGCAACCATTTTTATAACTTTTAAATCTAGTTTACCATGTTTTTCACAAAAGGTTTAGAATGATTTCTAAGCATTTCCAGTTTCACTACAACTTTGTCAGAAACAGCACTTAATTCATTCAAAAGTATTTATTCAATATCTATTATATGTAAAGCACTGTGCTGATTCCTTTGGTATATAATTCAACATGAATTATGTGCTCATTTCACAAACATTTACTGAATGCCTGCTATGAGATACATATCAGGGTTTCTATGGTAAGCAAATTATAACTTCTGCCTCAGAGAGTTTGATCTTATTGAGGAGCTAAAATCGATACATAAATAACTATAGCGAAATATAGAAAGTAAGAAACACCATAAGAGAAGTACAGTTAAAATGTTATGGAATTTTACAGGGGAGAGAGGTAGAGGTGGCATTTGGACCATGCCGTGAAGGTAAGTTGGTTTTGGATACTGAGTGATGGTGAGATTTGCCATTCATTCCATAAACTTTTATTGTCAACCAAGTGTCAGGTTCTATGCTACAAACTGAGAATATAGAAGTGAATAAGACAGAGCCCTTACAGCTTACTGGCTGGTGGAATAGAGAGTCTTTAAAGCATAATTGTAAGTGTGGTAAGTACAATAGCTCTCTGGCAGCAGATATATGGGGGTAGGAACAAAAGGGGGCTTCCTTTGGAACAAGGTTTCCACAGCTCCTCTTCTGGCACAGATCGCGTCACTGGTTATTGTGTCAGAACCTGTGGGAGATCTGCTTCTGGAAATTTGAAGGTTATTCTATTTGTACTTGTGCTGACCAACATTCCATTTAAAATTGGCCTACATTTACAACATGTGACCCTGGTTAAATACATTTATTGAGGAAGTACATAGAGCCTGGGCCTGGAATCAGTGGGACCTACCTTATGGCCCTAAGCAGCTAATGACTGAAGGAAATACTGAATGGTAGGGTTTGGTTTTGGTTTTGAACAGCTGGATGGACCCTCAGTGATAGCTTAGTCCATCTCACTCATTTTTCAGATGAACATTCTTGGGTTAAGAGAGTTGAGTGACTTGCCTTGGGTCAGATCATTAGTGACAAAGCCAGGACGCCAGCACCCTGGCTTTCAACTCTTATGTGCTGCTGCTTATTTTGTGCTCATTGCCTTAATCTTTCTCTGCCTCATCTATACCATAGTAGTGATCAGAACTAAAAAGAGAATTAGCGTCAACATTCTTCAGGCATGTAGAAGCAACAGCATCTTCTTCACCCCTCTCAAACCACTGCTATAATTTTGAAAGTTTAAAAATTGTAATTAATATTTTAATTTAAATAGTCACAAACAGATGACAGATGGAAAGAAGACTTGGAATGAAGGCATATTTCCACTATTTAACTACTTCGGGATCCTTGTCAAATAACTTCACCCCATTCAGCCCCACTTTCCTCAGCTTCGAATATAGGGAGCATAATACATTTTGAGTTTGTTGAAAGAATAATTTGAGGGAACATAATTGTGGGGTATATCATGGGTACTCAGCAAATGTTACTTTTCTTTCCCCTTCATTCCTAGGGCTCCAGATTTTTCACAGATTTCTTTTGTTTATTAATGAGGTTATATTATAAGACTTATAAGAATTAAATGGTGGAATGAGAGAACTTTTATAAAATTGCCTGCAGAGTTTAATGTTTAACATTCTCGTTTCTGAATTTCACCCAGCTATGACTGCATGGAGATTTATGGGTCTTTATTCATGGTTCCTTTTTTTCTTGAGTAGCTTATTTTATCTGTTCTATGACTGTCATGTGACTTGGTAAGACTTAAGAATTCGTTCATTTTCTCTGTGGTTTACTTTTCTGTGTGTGGTACTGGGGTGGGGAATGAATCCAGGACCACATATGCAGGAAGTTGGCACCCAACCACTGTGCTACATTGGTTTCCCTGAGTCGGCTTTTTCGTTTGTTTGCCTGTTGCTTGTTTTTGTTTTTAGGAGGCACCAGGGACCAAACCCAGGAAGCAGGCGCTCAACTGCTTGAGCCACCTCCAGTCCCCTGTGGTTTACTTTTAAATAAATTGTCAAATAATAGAGAGGCGGATAATTAGATGAAGCATTTAGATATGGCAAAATGTTGAAAATTGCTGAATATAGCTGGTTGGTATGTAAGTGTATATTATACTATTATACTACTTTTCTACTTTCCTGGATGTTTGAAATGTTTCAAGCTAAAATTTTCTTTTTTTTTTTTTTTTAATATTTATTATTATTATTATTTTTTAATTACATTAAAAATATATATATGAGGTCCCATTCAACCCCACCGCCCCCGCCCCCCACTCCCCCCACAGCAACACTCTCTCCCATCATCGTGATACATCCATTGCACCTGGTAAGTTCATCTCTGAGCATCACTGCACCCCATAGTCAATGGTCCACATCATAGCCCAGACTCTCTCACGTTCCATCCAGTGGGCCCTGGGGGGATCTACAGTGTCCCGTAATTGTCCGTGAAGCACTATCCAGGACAACTCCACGTCCCGAAAACGCCTCCACATCTCATCTCTTCCTCCCGTTCCCCACACCCAGCAGCCCCCATGGCTACCGTTCCCACACCCATTCCACATTTTCTCTGTGGACATTGGATTGGTTGTGTCCATTGCACACCTATGTCAAGTGAGGGCTTAGATTGCACATGGGTACTGGATGCACTCTTCCCGCTTCTAGTTGTAGACACGCTAGGCTCCATGTTGTGGTGGTTGACCTTCTTCAACTCCATGTTAGCTGGGTGGAGTAAGTCCAATAAGTCAAAGTGCAGGAGCTGAAGTCTGTTGAGGCTCTGGGCCTGGGTGTCATATTATCAGTCCAGAGATTCAAATCCCCTACATATATCTTAAACCCAGCACCAACTACAATTCCAATAAAGTAGCATGCAAGTATTGTGAAAAGAGATCCCCTCTGAGTCCATTTCCATCACGCAGAAACACCAGCTCCAAAGAAGGGCCATCTGTCATGGCAGTGAACCCCTTCTGCCATGACCATAGAACCCGTGGGTCTCTTTATCCCTCAAAAGAACCAATACCTGGGGTTGTATCTACCTTATCTGTCTCTTAGACTCTGTTCAGTTGTACATAGGGGTATTCCTTCTGACAACCTCCAGACTCTTTTTTAGAGACTCACAGCCTTATAATCTCATTTCTCCTTTCCATTTCCCCCTTACATTAGGTCAAACCGCTTCCCGAAGTCATGTTATTATATGTAGATAGGTATATTCTGCTGTTCCGCATTGAATCTTTAATTCAAGGTCATTTTCTAGTTGCTTCTTCAGCTGGTATGTGGTAGTGATCCCTCGGTGCCAGGGAGGCTCATCCCCGGGTGTCGTGTCCCACGCTGGGGGGAATGCATCACATTTACATGCTGAGTTTGGCTGTGAGAGTGGCCACATTTGAGTAACATGAAGGCTGTCAGGAGGAAACCCCCAGGCACAATGCTACTCTAGGCCTTGTTCTTATTGCAGGTGCATAGGCTCAAAAGTGTAGCCATTACTATCAAGAGCCCACTGTTGGGCCCTCCCTCCTTCCTGGTTCTTGCCGTTGCACCTGGAGGATTGCCGCTGCTCTCCCAGGGCCCACAACAGTGACCCCCTGGCCAGGAGCCCAGTACCCCCCCAGCTGTTGTTTTTAATTGTTTCCACTATGAGTATATATAGACATTACCATATACCCTGGGCATATGCCCTGTATAACTCCCTGTCAACCATATATATCCTGTCAATAACATCCCATATCAGTATTCCTCCGCTGCCATTGTTGAACCACTCTGTGATCCAAAACTTCCCGTAAAGTGAATCCCAACATAATGTCAGCTTCAGAAGAGTCTTAGATCACCAAAATTCATATATACAATATACAGTATTTCCCCAGATCCACTATAAAACCTTTTCCCTTCCACAGCAATAATCTTTTAACTTATTCATATCATATTTCCTGAAACTGATGTACAGATTCCGAAACTATAGTTTTCAAACAAAGTAACATTTGTGCTTACTATGTGGTCCATACTTTAGGTTGTACAGTTTTCTAAATTTTTTAGTTATCCTATGTTTTGTCTTATGGTTTTCATTATTAGTCTGTCGTCCCCTATATGTTTTTGGTGTAATATTAGCTCTTTTATACTCATCCTCGTGTACTCTCACATAACTCCTCTTTTGCCCCCTTATTTACCTTTGTTCCATCCATTGCACGTCCATTTTCCCCTCCCCTTAGGGCCCACAACGCCTGCCAATCTAATGCCCTGGGAGCCGTCCTTTCTCACGAGAGATACAGTTCTCTCTATTCGATGGCATTAGTCTTCCCCAGGATATGGGTCCACCCCACCCAATGGTAGAACCCACCTTGGCAAAATGAGCCTTCAGCTATTCCCTCCGGAGTCCTCCCGCATCAGACCATACCCCCTGAGCGTCCTAACCAGGTAACCCTCCTACTTTTACTTTGATACGTTTTACTCAACATTTAGTTCTCAATGAACTTCTGGCACTCTCCCATGTTTGTATGTTGCCCCTCCCTCCCACCTATTTCTTGGACCATATTACCCCTCTTCCCATCCCCAGCCCCCCTCAAACCCAGAAAACCCCACCCGAAGGTAACCCCTTGCCCCCATTTTGTCCCTTCTTTGTGCTCATACTTACCCCCAGCTCATCACAGATTCCACCCCTACAGACATTAACTCACATCCTTCCTCCACCCCCCGATTTCCAGTAAGCCACTTTTCCAGACTCTAGCTCTCTGAGGCAGTTAACTTATTTCATATCATTGAGGTCATATAGTATTTGTCCTTCAATGCCTGGGTTGCTTCACTCAACATAAGATTCTCAAGGTTCATCCATGTTATCACGTGCGATTGTAGTGTATTGGTTCTTACAGCTGAGTAGTATTCCATTGTGTGTATATACCACATTTTATTGATCCACTCATCTGTTGATGGACTTTTGGATTGATTCCAACTTTTGGCGATGGTGAACAATGCTGCTATAAACATTGGTGTACATATATCGGTTTGTGTCCTTGTTTTCAGATCTGATGGGTATATACCCAGCAGTGGTATTGCTGGGTCATATGGCAAATCTATGGATAATTTTTTGAGAAACTGCCAAACTGTCCTCCAGAATGGTTGGATCCTTCTGCATTCCCACCAGCAATGGATGAGTGTTCCCCTTACTTCACATCCTCTCCAGCATTTGTATTCTACTGTTTTTTTCATGGCTGCCAATCTTATGGGAGTAAGATGGTATCTCATTGTAGTTTTGATTTGCATTTCCCTGATAGCTAGGGATTTGGAGCATTTTTTCATGTGCTTTTTAGCCATTTGTATTTCTTCTTTGGAGAAGTGTCTGTTTAAATCTTTTTCCCATTTTTTAAATGGGTTGTTTATCTTTTTGTTTTCAAGATATATGAGTTCTTTATATATGCAAGTTATAAGTCTCTTATCAGATATATGGTTGCCAAATATTTTCTCCCATTGTGTGGGTTCCCTTTTTACTTTCTTGACAAACTCCTTTGAGGTGCAGAAGGCTTTAATTTTGAGGTAGTCCCATTTACCTATTTGTTCTTTTGCTACTCGTGCTTTTGGTGTGATATTCATGAAGCCATTTCCTATTACAAGGTCCTGTAGATGTTTCCCTACACTGCTTTCTAAGGTCTTTATGGTCTTGGCTCTTATATTTAGGTCTTTGATCCATCTTGAGTTGATCTTTGTATAAGGTGTGAGATGGTAATCCTCTTTCATTCTTCTACATATAGCTATCCAGTTCTCCAGGCACCATTTGTTGAATAGGCCATTCTCTCCCAGTTGAGAGGGTTTGGTGGCTTTATCGAATAGTATATGGCTATATACATGAGGTTCTATATCTGAACTTTCAGTTCGATTCCATTGGTCTGTGTGTCTCTCCTTATGCCAGTACCATGCTGTTTTCACTACTGTAGCTTTGTAGTATGTTTTGAAGTCAGGAAGTGTGATTCCTCCTATTTCGTTTTTCTTTTTCAATATGTCTTTGGCTATTCGGGGCCTCTTTTTATTCCAAATAAATTTCATAGTTAGTTTTTCTAGTTCCTTAAAGAAGGCTGTGTTGATTTTTATTGGGATTGCATTGAATGTGTAGATCAGTTTTGGTAGGATAGACATCTTAATAATATTCAGTCTTCCTATCCATGAACAGGGAATATTCTTCCATTTATTTAGGTCTTCTTTGATTTCCTTGAACAATCTTGTATAGTTCTCGATGTATAAGTTTTTTACCTCTTTAGTTAAATTTATTCCTAAGTATTTGATTTTTTTATTTACTATTGTGAATGGTATTTGTTTCTTGATTTCCTCCTGATCTTGCTCATTATTGGTGTATAGAAATGCTACTGATTTTTGCGCATTGATCTTATAACCTGCGACTTTGCTAAACTCATTTATGAGTTCTAGGAGCTTTGTTGTAGATCTCTCAGGGTTTTCTGTATATAGGATCATGTCATCTGCAAATAATGAAATTTTGACTTCTTCCCTTCCAATTTGAATGCCTTTTATATCTGGTTCTTGTCTCAGTGCTCGAGCCAGTACTTCCAAGACAATGTTAAATAGGAGCGGAGACAATGTGCATCCTTGTCTTGTTCCTGATTTTAGAGGGAAGGATTTCAGGATTTCGCCATTGTAAACAATGTTGGCTTTAGGTTTTTCATATATACTCTTTATCATGTTCAAAAAGTTTCCTTGTATTCCGATCTTTTGGAGTGTTTTTATCAGGAAGGGGTGCTGTATTTTGTCAAATGCCTTTTCTGCATCTATAGATATAATCATGTGGTTTTTTTCTCTCAATCTGTTTATATGGTGTATTACATTGATTGATTTTCTTATGTTGAACCATCCTTGCATACCTGGAATAAATCCCACTTGGTCATGGTGTATAATTCGTTTAATGTGTTGTTGAATACGATTAGCAAGTATTTTGTTAAGTATTTTTGCGTCTAGGTTCATTAGAGAAATTGGTCTGTAATTTTCCTTTCTTGTCGTGTCTTTGTTTGGCTTTGGTACTAGGGTAATGTTGGCATCATAGAAGGAATTAGGCAGTGTTCCTTCTGTTTCGATTTTTTGGAATAGTTTCAACAGGATTGGTGTTAGTTCTTTCCGGAATGTTTTGTAGAATTCACCTGTGAAGCCGTCTGGCCCTGGGCTCTTCTTAGTTGGGAGCTTTTTAATGACTGATTCTATCTCTTTGCTTGTGATTGGTTTGTTAAGATCATCAATTTCTTCTTTCGTCAGTATGGGCTGCTTATGTATTTCTAGGAATTTGTCCATTTCCTCTAAATTGTCATTTTTGTTGGAATATAGTTTTTCAAAGTATCCTCTTATGATAGTCTTTATTTCTGTGGGGTCAGTGGTGATTTCACCTTTCTCATTTCTTATTTTGTGTATTTGCATCTTTTCTCTTTTTTTCTTTGTTAGTCTTGCTAAAGGTTTGTCAATTTTGTTGATCTTCTCAAAAAACCAGCTCTTGGTCTTGTTTATTTTTTCAAGTGCTTTCTTATTTTCTATTTCATTTAGTTCTGCTCTTATCTTTGTTATTTCCTTCCTTCTTCTTCCTGTTGGGTTACTTTGTTGTTGTTTTTCTAATTCCTTCAAATGTGCAGTTAATTCTTCAATTTCTGCTCTTTCTTCTTTTTTGATATATGAATTTATGGCTATAAATTTCCCTCTCAGTACCGCTTTTGCTGCACCCCATAAATTTTGGTATGTTGTGTTATCATTATCATTTGTTTCAAGGTAGTCATTGATTTCTTTTGAGATTTCCTCTTTGACCCACTGTTTTTCTAAGAGTGTGCTGTTTAATTTCCAAATTGTCGTGTGAAGTCTGGGTCTCTGTCCCTTGCAAATTTCCAGCTTGACTCCACTGTGGTCAGAGATATTGTTTTGTATGATTTCGATCTTTCTGAATTCATTAAGCCTTTCTTTGTGGCCTAGCATATGGTCAATCTTGGAGAATGTTCCATGTGCGTTTGAGAAAAATGTATATCCCGCTGTGTTTGGGTGTAATGATCTATATATGTCTATTAGATCCAGCTCTTCTAATATACTGTTCAAATGTTTTGTTTCTTTAGTGATTCTCTTTTGAGATGTTCTGTCCAGAGTTGATAGTGGTGTATTAAAATCCCCCACTATAATTGTAGATGCATCTATTCTTTCACTTAGTTTTTCCAGCATTTGCCTCACATATTTAGAGGCGCCCTTGTTAGGAGCATAAATATTTATGATTGTTCGATCTTCTTGACAAATTGTCCCTTTCACTAAAATATAGTATCCTTCTTTGTCTCTCACAATTGTTTCACATTTAAAGTCTATTTTGTCTGATATTAATATAGCTACTCCTGCCTTTTTTTGGTTGTTGTTTGCTTGTATGATTGTTTTCCAGCCATTCACTTTCAACCTCCATGAGTCTCTGGGTCTAAGATGTGTCTCTTGTAGGCAGCATATAGATGGGTCATATTTCCTTATCCAGTGTCCCAGTCTGAATCTTTTGATAGGTGAGTTTAATCCGTTGACATTCAGTGTTATTACGTTTAGAGAGTTATTTATGGTAGCCATATTTTGGTTGGATTTGTGTTTGTTATATTTTGTTTGTATTATTTTATTTTCCCCTTCTATTTTTGTCTTTCTTGTTGCTTTTACACTCTCCTCCATCTCTGACTGTCCTGTTTTTTCCTTTCTTCCTGCAGAATTCCCTTAAGAATTTCTTGAAGGGGAGGTTTCTTGTTGATATACTCTTTCAGTTTCTGTTTATCTGTGAATATTTTGAACTCTCCATCATTTTTGAATGCTAGTTTAGCTGGATAGAGTATTCTTGGTTGGAAATGTTTTTCCTTTAGTACCTTGACTATATCATACCACTGCCTTCTTGCCTCCATCGTTTCAGATGAGAAATCAGCACTTAATCTTATGGAGTTTCCCTTGTATGTGATGGTTTTCTTTACTCTTGCTGCTTTTAGAATTTTTTCTTTGTCTTGAGCATTGGATAATTTGACAAGTATATGTCTTGGGGTGGGCCTGTTGGGGTTTATGACCAGTGGAGTGCGCTGTGCTTCTTGGATATGTACATCTGTCTCTTTCAGTAGATTTGGGAAGTTTTCATTCATTATTTCCTGCAACACTCCTTCTGACCCCTTTCCCTTCTCTTCTCCTTCTGGAATGCCTATAATACATATGTTTGAGCGTTTTGCGTTATCATTCAGGTCCCTACGTCCTATCTGGATTTTTTCTACCTTTTTATTGACCACTTCTACTATCTGTTTGATTTCCAATGCACTGTCTTCCACATCACTAATTCTCTGCTCTGCCTCTTCTAGTCTGCTGATATTTGCTGCAAGTGTATTTTTGATTTCTTGAATTGTGGTGTTCATTTCCATCATATCTGTTATTTTTTTGCGCATGTCTGCAATTTCCCCTCCAAGTGTTGTCTTCACGCTGTTAACCTCTTTCATTACTTCATCAAATTTGTCGGTGATAAATGTTCTGAGATCTTTCATTGCTTGTGCGAAGTCCTGCCCCCCTTCCTGATTTTCAGTTTGTTGATTGGATTCAGCCATGTTTTCCTGATTACTGGTTTGGTTTGTAGATTTTTGTTGCTGTCTTGTCAACATTTTTTCTTGACGGGTTTAATCAGTTCCTTAGCTTCTTTGTCTAGTCTTGGAGATTAATTAGCTGTTGTTTTTGCGTAAGTGTTATATCTTCTCTTTGTCACTTTGTTCTTCTTATTCCAATTTCTTATTGCTAGTTAAGCTCACTTTAAAGGAAAGTATTAGTGCTGGGGAAAGTCAATTGTGTAAGGAAGGAAAAAGTGTGAAGTAGTATTGGTGATATATGTTTACAAAGCAACAATATGAGTTCTGGGAGGATGGAGGTTAGATCATGTAAATTGTGTAGAGTTATAGTAGTAGGAAAGTACCTATAATGAGGTAGACGACTGAATATGGGAGAAATGTGGTACGTACTAAGAGGCTATTGTTTTCGTGAGAGAGGGAAAGAGAAAAGAAAGATAATAGTTTCAGGGACGAATACCAGATGGAAAACTAAACAAAGGTATTAGAAATTAAGAGTTAGACACTTTGTGGATCAAAGAAAGGGAGATGGAATATAGGAGAGATAGCAGATGGTGGAGGATATCAAGTTATAGGGGAAAGGGGATAGGCTAAATCTATTCACAGAGAAATGAGGCAGTGGAGGGTGAGGAAACCCAGCAAATGTGAGGTATTTCCTGTAGGACCTATTGTATTGTTAAGGTAAAATAGTATAAGAAGAATATTGGGGACAAGAAAGAGAGGATTGAAAAAAAAAAGAACAACAACAACAACAACAAAATAAAAAAAAAAAACAAAAAACCAAAGAACAGAAACCCCGCCGCCAGGCTCAGCTGGGCTCAGCTGGGCTCCGGTCCCCCGCCTGCCGCCCGCCGCGGCTCGGCTGGACTCGGCTGGGCTCGGCCGGGCTCGGCTTTCCCGCCTGCCGCCCGGCGCGGCGCAGCGCGGCTCGGTTCTCCCGCTCGCCGCACGGCGCGGCTGGGCTCAGGTGAGCTCAGCCGGGCTCCGCGCCCCCGCCCGCCGCGGGTCAGCCGGGCTCGGCCGGACTCGGCTACCCTGGCCGCCGCCCGCCGGGGCTCCGGGCGGTGCTAGCTGCCTCGGCTCCGCCTACCCAAGGAGGGAATCCTCCACACGTAGCTGGGATCTCCGTGTATATTTCACAGATGGATCCTCTCTGTTACCTTCCCTCCAAATCGATGTCCAGACACCTCCAGACCAGGAAAAATC
Organism: Dasypus novemcinctus; assembly: GCF_030445035.2. Taxonomy (NCBI): domain Eukaryota; kingdom Metazoa; phylum Chordata; class Mammalia; order Cingulata; family Dasypodidae; genus Dasypus; species Dasypus novemcinctus. The sequence continues at coordinate 50,741,739 of NC_080688.1, forward strand.
CCGAAACAGCCGGTCCCAAAGAGTCTCCGACGCCTCCCAGCCGATTCCCCCCAGGAGCTAGTAACCGGGAAGTTCACTCAGCCGCCATCTTGCCTCCCCCTCCTGAAAAGTCCCAATTTATATCTTATAGACCAGTCCTTTCCATTACCTTCCCACCAAATCGATGTCCAGACACTTCCTGCCCTGAAAAAATCCTGAAAAAGCCTGGTCCCGGAGAACCTCCAGCGGTGCCCAGCTGCCTCTTCCCAGGAGAGACGGCAAGGCAAGCTCACTCAGCCACCATCTTGCCGGAAGTCCCTAAAATTTTCTTGAAGAATGAGTTATTAAATATTAATTGACCCTCTGCCATGGCCCCATCAAGGTACAGGGTGTGGGAGGCCTCAGTCCTGATGGAGCTGTGGTCCACTGGAAGTACCTTAAACAGGCAATTCCACTAAAGGGTGCTAAGTGCTATGGTGGGAGAAGCACAGGATGCCATGGGTGTCCCCAGCAGTGACAGCTAAGTGAGCACTGGTGTGGGCAAGCCTTTAAGAGGAAGTGACATCTCCTCTGAGAGGGAAAAGGAGGAGCTAGCCAGGTAGGGATAAGGGAACTGAGGAGAAGGGGGAAATTGGGCAGAAAGAATAGCAGCCTCAAAGACCTGGAGAGAAGAAGAGAGCATATAGCATATTAGAGACAGCGAAAGAAGCTTGGTAAAGCCACAGTATCAACTGAGAAGTGAAAGATAAGGCTGCATAGATAAACAGATCAGGAAGGGCCTCTGAGACTAATAAAGAACTTTGGATTGCATCCTGAAAGTGAGGGTTAAAGTGTTTTAAGCAGGGAAGTAAAAAGACCATGTTCATATCTTAGAACATTCTTCCTGACACCAGCGAGAGAGTGGATCAAGAGGGGATGGGATTAGAAGTAGGGAGGCCAGTTTCAAGACTCCTGCAATGAGGAGACACAACAAGCAGGGAGCAGATGTGGCTCAAGCAACTGGGTGCCTCCCTCCCACATGGGTGGTCCCGGGTTTGGTTCCCAGCGCCTCCTAAAAGAAGATGAGCACCACAGAGAGCACACAGTGAACAGACACAGCAAGTGCAAACGCAAAGAGTGTAGGGAGAAATAAATTTAAGAGAGAGAGAGACTTCTAGCAAACCTAGATGGCTGTGTAAGATCCTCCAAGGTACCATTATCCCATAGACTCTTTGATGAACAATTAGCAAAAACTAGCAGAACCATCTTCTTCAAAACTCCAGAAAACAAAGGGTTACAGTAACTAGGTGAGTGCTGAAAGTGAAGGCACCCTTGCTGGCATCTCCCCAAGTTCCCTCCCTCGTGTGGTGTAGAGCCAACCTGTGCTCCCATTGTGGGTCCCTGACCTTTCTCCAGAGGGAACAGAATAACCCCTATGCACATATTGGGGTGCCTGTACGTCAATGCCGATCTATTGGGTGGTGCCCTGAAAGACTCAACCAGGAAGCTCATCTGTCTTGCCTGCCCAGGATTTATTCTTTAGTCAGATGTAGCTTGCACACACTTAAAGTAGCTTAAAAAACAATTAAGTCAAGGTGGCCTGGGGCAAATTGTTACTGGCTTTAAGAAACTCAGTACAGGACCTGAAAGGAGGGGAAATTCTATTTCATAAGGAGAAGAGGAGGCATTCAAATTCTGGTAAGTGGGGAAATTCCTAAGGTCACAAACAAACACAGGCTCAAGACAAGATGCAGGCTCAGAAAAAAATGGAGAGAACCCTGCACTTCATTTTTGCCTCAGGATGATCTTCTAGATAGGAGATATAAATGCTGAAGGAAAACACCAGTCAACACAGAATGAATTTGCAAAAGACTGAGAAAGATGTTTTGAACATTGGTTTGTTTGTATTTGTTAGCTCCTGACTCCTAAAGAAATAAGTCATATCTCTAGCTGGATACAAATTTAAGGGACAGAGAGCTCAGGGACTAAATCCCAGATATAATACTTTAAACTTTTAAAATGCACAATGTGCAAAAAAAGATTACAAGACAAACAAAGAAGCAGGAAATAATGACCCATAGAAAGGAACAAGATAAAAAATCCAGAAGCCAACAATGAAGAAGACCAGAATTTGGACAAACCAAAAACTTTTAAAAATGATCCTCAATATACTCAATAAAGATACATGGAGAAAGACCTAAAGAAAAACAGTGAATGAGCAACATGAGAATAAGAAAAAAAAAAAAAAAAACAACAGAGAGACACCAATAAGTGCTGGAGAGGGTGTGGAGAAATAGGAACACTCCTTCACTGTTGATGAGAGTGTAAAATGGTACAGCCTCTGTAGAAGACAGTTTGGCAGTTCCTCAGGAAACTAAATATAGAACTGCCATATGATCCAGCAATTCCTCTACTAGGAATATATCCAGAAGAACTAAAAACTTGACATAAACAGACATCTGCACACCAATGTTCATAGCAGGTGTTGTTCACAATTGCCAAAAGACGGAAACAACCCAAGTGTCCATCTACCAATGAATGGATAAACAAAATGTGGTATATACGTACGATGGAATACTATGCTGCAGTAAGAAGAAATGAAATTGGGACATATGTGATAACATGGATGAGTCTTTTTTTAGATTTTTTTTCTATTTATTTCTCTCCCCTCTCCCCATCCCCCCAGTTGTCTGCTGTCTGTGTCCATTCACTCTGTGTCCTTCTGTGACCGCTTCTATCCAGGAATCTGTGTTTCTTTTTGTTGCGTCATCTTGCTGTGTCAGGTCTCTGTGTGTGTGGCACCATTCTTGGGCAGGCTGCACTTTCTTTCACACTGGGCGGCTCTCCTTATGGGGCACACTCCTTGTGCGTGGGGCTCCCCTGTGCGGGGGACACCCCTGCGTGGCATGGCACTCCTTGTGTGCTTCAGCGCTGCACATGGGCCAGCTCCACATGAGTCAAGGAGGCCCGGGGTTTGAACCACGGACCTCCCATGTGGTAGGCAGACACCCTATCCATTAGGCCAAGTCTGCTTCCCGACATGGATGAATCTTGAAGATGTTATACTAAGCGAAGTAAGCCAGACACAAAAGGACAAATATTGCATGGTCTCATTAATATGAACTAAATACAAATAATGGACACATGGAATTAAAACCTAGAGTATAGGTTATAAGGAGATAAGAGGAGGGTTGAAAAGAATTATGGATGCTTAATGTATGTAGCAGTTTTAATTAACTTGACTGTAAAAGTGTTGAGATGGATAGAGTTGATAGTAACACATTATAGTGAGTAATAACTGGTTTATAAATGGGATTGTGACTGAAAGAGGTAGTCTGGGGAAGTAAATGCCAATAGAAAGAAAGCTAAAGAATAATCTAGGGATTGAAAAACACAGTGAACCCAGAGGTGGCTGAGAATTGTGGGTAAGGGTACAAATGCAAGAGTCTTTCTGTGAGCTAGAGCAGATGTACTTCACTACTGCAGGGAGATGGGAATATGGCGAAACATGGGAAAACTACAATTGGTGTGACCTATAGACTGTGGTTAACAGCAATTCTATAATATTCTTGCATTAATGCCAAGCTATACTGTGTTGATAATGGAGGTGTATGGAAAAAGTGTGCCAAATGTATGCTATGGACCATGATTGGTGGTAATAGTCTAATGATATTATCTCATAATCTGTAACAAATGTTCTACCAGGGTCTGGAGTTGTATGGGAAATCTACACATATGTATGATTGTTTTTGCAAGTTCACAATATCTATAACAAAAATACATTTTAAAAAAAATATGGGGGGAAAATACACCAAATGTAAGATAAGGAATATACTTGGTAGTAATATTTTGACGATGCTTTTGCGTAGTTTGTAACAAATGTTTCACACCAATGCCAAGAGTTGGTGGAGGGGTGAGGTATGAGACCCCTGTGTGATGTTATGTATGTTTATTTTGTAAGTTTGCAATCCTTACTATATATACTTATTGTTTATGTGTGTTCATGTATGAATGATATACTTCAATTTTTTTAAAAAACTAAAAAAAAAACAGATAACCAATGAAAACAAAAGTTAATTCTTTGAAAAGATTAGCAAAAGCATTGAATCTTTAGATAGAATGACAAAGAAAAAAAAAAAAAAAGAGAGACTAAGCATATAACTAAAATCAGAAATGGAAGAGGGCCATGACTACTGATCCCGCAGAAATAAAATTGATTTTAACATGACACTATGAATAACTGTATACCAAATTATAAGAAATTATAACTGTATACCAAACTGTATAACAAATTAGATAACCTACATGAACTGGATGAATTCCTAGCAACACACAAACTACGTACAGTACTTTAAGAAGAAATAGAAAATCTCAACAAACAAAAACAAGTAAAAAGATTGAAAAAGTTATCAAAAAACTCCCAACAAAGAAAAACTCAGGACCAGATGGCTTCACAGGTGAATTTTACCAAACATTACAAGAATTAACACCAATCTTGCTCAAACTCTTCCAAAACATTGAAGAGGAAGGAACGCTTCCTAACTCATTCTATGAGGCCAGTATCACCCTAATACCAAAGCCAGGTAAAGATTCCACAGAAAAAGAAAACTACAGACCTATATCCCTTATGAGTAAAGATTCAAAAATCCTCAACATAATACTAGTAAACCAAATCCAATGGCATAGTAAAAGAATTATACACTATGATCAAATGGTATTTATCCCAGGTATGCAAGGATGATTCTATGTTTTAAAAATCAATTAATATAATATACCACATTAATAGAATGAAAGAAAAAAACAAACTTGGGCATATCAACTGAGGCAGAAAATGCATTTGACAAAACCCAGCACCTCTTCTTGATAAAACACTTAGAAAACTAGGAATTGCAGGAAACTTCCCAACCTGATAAAGGACATTACGAAAAATTCTCAGCTAACATCATACTAAATGATGAAAGACTGAAAGCTTTCCCTCTAAGATCAGGAACAAGACAAAGATGCCCACTGTCACTACTGTTATTCAACATTGTATTAGAAAGTTCTAGCCAGAGAAGTTAGGCAAGAAAAGGAAATAAAAGATATCCGAATTGGAAAGGGACAGCTTAGTATTGGCACAAGAATAGACATCTAGACCAATGGAATTGAACTGAGAGTTCAGAAATAAACCCTCACATCTATGGCCAATTGAGGTTTTTTTAGGTGGTACCAGGGATTGAACCCAAGACCTGATACATGAGAAGCAGGTGCTCAACCACCGAGCCATACCTGCTCTCCAGCCAGCCAATTGACTTTTTTTTACAAGGGCCAGGGATTGAACCCGGGACCTCATACATGGGAAGCCAGCACTCAACCACTGACCTACACCCGCTCCCCCAATTGACTTTTTTTTTAAGATTTATTTATTTATCCCCCTGCCTCCTTGCCACTTGCTTGCTCTCTGCTCTCTGTGTCCATTTGCTATGTGTTCTTCTTGGTCTGTTTGTCTTCCTTTGTTGTGTCACCTTGCTGTGCCAGCTCTCCGCCGGCATGGGCCATCAGCTCTCCACGAGCTCAGGCCAGCTTGTCTTCACAAGGAGGCCCTGGGAAGCGATCCCAGGGCCTCCCATATGGCAGACAGGAGCCCAATCGGTTGAGCCACATCCACTTGTTCCCAATTGACTTTTAACAAGGGTTTCAAGTCTCAGTAGTCTCTTCGACAAATGGAGCTGGGAAAATTAGAGATCCATATGCAAAAGAATGAAGAAGGACCCCTACTTCTTACCATGTACAAAAATGAATGCAAAATGTATCAAAGACCTAAGTGTAACAACTTGAACTGTAAAACTCTTAGAAAAAAACATGGGAAAACATCTTCAGGGCCTGTGTTAGACAATGATTTCTTAGACTTTATAGCAAAAGTAAAATTAGATCAATGGGGCTTCATCAAAATTAAAAACTTTTGTGCATCGAAGGACTTCATCATGAAAGTGAAAGCATAGATAGGGGAAATATTTGGAAAATCCATATCTGATAAGGTTATATATCCAAAATTTATAAAGAAATCCTACAACTCAACAACAAAAAGACGAACAACCCAATTAATTAAAAAATGTATCCAAAGAAGATACACAAATGGCCAAAAAGCACATGGAAAGATGCTTAACATCAATAACCATTAGGGAAATGCAAATAAAAATCACAATGAGATACCATTGCACATCCACTAGAATGGCCACTTTAAATAAATATATAAATAAGTGTTGGAAAGGATCTTAACACTTGTTCATTGTTAATGGGAACATAAAATGGTACAGCTGCTGTGAAAAATTATTTGGCTCTTCTCCAGAGAGAGAAATATAGAATTACCGTATGATCCAACAATCCCACTCCTAGGTATATCCCCCCAAAAATTGAAAGCTGGGACTCAAAAGAGATATTTGCACACTGATGTTCATAGCAGCATTATTCAAAATTTCAAAAAGATAAAACTAACCCAAGTGTCCATCAACCAAAGAATGGATAAATAAAATGCAGTATACACATACAATAGAATAATATTCAGCTGTAAAAAGGAAAGCAGTCCTGAGATATGTGACAACATGGATGAACCTTTGAAGACGTCACGTTGAGTAAAATGAGCTAGACACAAAAGGACAAAAATTATTAATTCCACTGGATTGAAACAATTAAAACATGCAAACTCATGGAGTCAGAATTTAGAATATAAATTATCAGAGGATGCGGTGGGAATAGGAAATGGGAAGTTAAGGTTTAAAATGTACAGGGTCCTATATGGAATGATGGAAATGTTTTAGAAATGGATTATAGTGAAGGTAGCACAACGCTGCGAGTGTAATTGATTCTGCTGCATTATAAATTTGAATGCACTTAAAAGGGGAAATTTTAGGTACATATGTTACTAAAATAAAAATGTTTTAAAAATCATAGGACTGTCGAACACAATGAACTCTCAAGTAATATTGGATTATAGTTAACATAATTGTAACAAATTTACCACACTAATACAAAGTGTTAATAATAGGGAAAACTGCATGTGTGTGTGGGGGGGGTGTAAATGGGAATTCTGTACTTTCTGCATGATGTTTCATTACATACAATGAAATGCGGAGAGAAAGAGTGATAAACAAAGATTAGCCAGAAACATAGGAGAAAGACCAGTTGAGTATGACACCATGGAAAAAGTGAGAGAAAATAGCATTTCAAGAAGGAGCAGAGTTGTCAATAAATCCAAAGGTACCACAGAGGTTAAGCAAGATGACTGAAAAATACCTTTGATTTAGCAAAAAAATGTGATTGGTGTTCCGGATGAGGGCTATTTCAATGACTTGGTCAGAGTGGAAGCCAGCATGCAAGAAGTTATAGAGTGAGTGAGAAATTGGGAAGTGGAGAGAGTAGGTTTAGATAAACTTTAAGTAATTTGCTGAAAAGGTGAGGAAAGAAGGACCTATTGGAGGAAAGAGTTGATTTAAGTTGGAAGAGACTTGAGCAGTTACGAGAGGGGCAAGGAAGGGCCTGGTACAAAGTTCACAGAACAAGGTCTTTGAGTAGGTAGGATGAAATGGATGAGGGTATACCTCTTCATTCAACAAGCAAGAAAGAGATTGGGATGGCCCTTCAAGTAAACATGCACATTTAGGGGTAAGAAACAAATTCTTGTCTGATGGCTTCAACATTATCTGTGATGTGAGAGGCAAGGTGGAGAAAAACTGGAAAAGTGTTGAAATATTTGTTTTATGGATAACAGAAAAATGCTGACTAGGGAAGCAGAAGGATGATCTGGAAGCATCAGTCCCCACTTGGGTTTGGAGGCTTTGAATTTTTAGTTGAGCTGATCTAGGCAGAGCTGACTTTTTTTGAGTATGTTCAGCAGCACGAAAAATGTACATGTACCCAGGCAGATGGCAACTTTATAAAACCTCTTCTTTGGGTTAACCCAAAAAATGATCATTAGTATCATGCATTTATTTTAAAGTGGGCTGGTGCTTTAATCTTTCTTTTTCTAAATACCATGAAAGCCAAATAATTGGGTTAAGCGTTGCAAATTGTTTGGCATGTAATGAGTTTGATATTTGTACGAGGACTCCAACTAACTCACAAGGGCCCCGTTGACTGCACAGATTATTGAAAACCACACTTAACAATCTATATGACTGATTCAGAGTGAAACTTTGAAATTTTTTGGGTAGTTTGATGGTGTCACAATGACATCTCACGAATTTGTATTGGCTGTCCTAGGGGCTTGTGACACCAGGGACAATTACTGTGTTCACACAAATAAAAGTGCTAACTGCTATCAACCCTTTAATAGATAGTACAGCTTATAGGCATTTTCTGCATTTTGCGTAGAATATTAGTAAGTAATATTAATTTTTGGTAGCAAAAATGTCACCAAAATTATTCTGAGGTTGACATATCTTATCAAAATTTTCTTTACAAGTGAGCTGTGCTATGTGCTATGTCTCATAGGGTTGTGCCTGAGGTGCTTGTCTTTTGAAGCCCCTAATCAAGAACATGTTTGTTTTTTTTTAAATCCCACTTGACCTTCTACCTTCATTTTCCCCATCTAAGCATCACTGAAAATGAAAGAATTAATGAACGAAGACGATGGGCACTAACCCTAGGACAGTTCTTTTCCTTATTGCTATCCCTAGAAGTCTTGAATTGAGCTGTTAAAAATGTGCTTTCTGCCATGATGAAAATGTTCTATATCTGTATCATCTAATTTTGTAGCCAGTAGACACACATAACTGTCTAGTACTTGAAATGTAGCTTAGTGCAACCAAGGAATTGGACTTAAATTTTTCTTTAATTTTAATTAATTCAATGTAAATGGCCACATGTTGACACTGGCTCCTGTATTTGACAGCATAGCTCCACTGGCCAACTGGGAAAGAACTGAAATTTGGATACAGCTTGCAAATACAGCCACCATAGGAAGCTCACTCTGGTCTTCGATGTCCAGACAAGTCTGGCCTGGCTTTATCTTGCCATCGCCAAATTGGTTATGGCCTAGGAATTCCAGTTCATGTGAGGGTAAGTGTAGGAGAAGGAAGGAGATCTGAAATCGATGGGAGCCAAGGTGGATTCACCTTTGTTTCTACGTAAACTGTCAGTTTAACACCTGGACACCAGAGTCCTGTATACAAAGAGGGGGAAATGTCTCCCCAGCAGACTAGATTTATGCCATGGAAATTTTTAATTTTCCAGCTGTACTCCAAATCCTACCTGCCTTCTCAAGTGTCTCATGCATGTATGATATTTTTTTTCTGCTACTATAATATTTCTAAAAATTTCATTATTAAAAATAGTGGAAATCATGAAAAGCAAAACATCTACAATCCTATTCTAACAAGTCCTTTGTTTCTTTTTTTCCTTCTAACCCTTATACATATGATTATATACCTTGTGCATATTTTAGTGTTCTGCTTTTTTTTAACCTAACTTTGTCATGAGCAATTTTGCATGCTGTCATTCATATTCATGATTATAGTGTTAATGTCTTTGTAATAGTCTATTGAGTTAACACACCATTTTTTATCCAAGCTGCCATTTTTCACCATGTAGTCTGTTTCAAAGCTGACTTTGATTTGATTTATTTTAAATGTATAGATCATAACCGATTAAATAACTCCCCTGAATGGCAGTCTCATACCTGTGTGTTCTCTCTTTCCCTGTGAATATAATTTTTAGTATACCACAGAATTCGTGACTGGCTATTACCTCAGATTTCTTTTTCATTTTGTCACATAAATTTTTTAACTTCCCAAATAAATTATAATAGTCTTAAGAACAAAGTTGATCCTTTCTATTTTAATTATCTCCCCAGACTTTAGGTACTTAATATATTCTTCTGGAATTCTACATAGCCTATAAAACCAGCTCAGCATCAAGTTGCCTGGCTATTTGCATTGTGGATGACACAAATTTTGAGCATCCCTTCCCTCACATGTCATTCTGCTTAAAATGTTTGCACTGACGTGTTTGTCTCCATTCTAAACTTAGCCATGCTTCAGTCTTTAAGAGAGAAATTCAAATAAATCGCTATCAGATTATCAAGTTTCTATCAAACCTTATTAGGGAACATGAGTAGTTAATGTCAAGTTAAGTCTCAGGGTACTCCTCAGCAGACCAAATTTTAAGCCATGGAGATTTTTAATTTTCCAGCTGTACTACAAATCCTACTTGAGAGTATGGAGTAAGCCTTTACTGGAACATGGCATTTCAAAACACTGATGTGTTATTTTATTATGATTTCTCAAAGCGATGACTAGGCGTTATCATATCTTCTCGATAGAGTTTCTCTCATGGGATTCCTGTGTCCCTAACTTTATTTTTGCTCTTGATGAGTGATATGTTTCAGACCTGTATGAGGTAATGCCATTCACACAACATTACTTTGGTTTATAAGCTGGACTGACCATTAAGATCTTCTTCCAGTGCTTGGCTTAGAGAAAAGCTTAGTTTGGTTTATCAGAAAATATGGATTGAATGCCTGGAGCATTGTGTAATGACAATATTGCCTCTAGCCAACAACAACGTAATTCTATCATGGAGACTTGGAATCAGAATATTCAGCCACTCTTGCCTCTTGCTGAAGAAGACATATCCCCTACAATAAGGAATAAAAATTGCCTAGTTCAATAACATTATTATTTTTAAAAGCATCATCTCATCAAGAATTTGATATTTTCATTGTATAATAAAATATCAAGACACAAAGCTTTTACTTCTAAAATTTAGTTCTGTTCATATAAAATTATTTTGGATTTCAGTATAAAAATGGTATAGGAGAAAAGTCTAGTTAGAAAAATTGGCACCGCCAGTACAAAAAACCCACAACAGGGAAGCAGACTTGGCCCAGCTGTTAGGGCGTCTGTCCACCACATAGGAAGTCCGTGGTTCAAACCCCGGGCCTCCTTGACCCATGTGGAGCTGGCCCACGCACAGTGCTGATGCATGCAGGGGGTGCTGTGCCACGCAGGGGAGTCCCTGCGTGGGGGATCCCCACGCACAAAGAGTGTGCACCGTAAGGAGAGCCGCCCAATGCGAAAGAAAGTGCAGCCTGCCCAGGAGTGGCGCTGCACGCACAGAGAGCTGGCGCTGCAGGATGACATGGCAAAAGGAAACACAGATTCCCATGCCGCTGACAACAACAGAAGCGGACAAAGAAGATGCAGCAAATAGACACAGAGAACAGACAACTGGGGTGGGGGGGAAGGGGAGAGAAATAACTAAATAAATAAAATCTTAAAAAAAAACCCCACAACAGAATCATTTACCTGCAACACATGTTTTAAAGTGATAAAGAATTTGAGGTATTCTAGAATAGTCATAAAAGGCCTAGAAGGAGGTGGGCTTTGAGCTGAGCATACCTTTGTAAGGTGTGGACAGATGAAAAAGAGGAAAAAGATATTCCAAGCACTGGTAAGAAGTTACAAGGACAAGCATAAGCTATCCTAAGTGGGGAGAGAATCACTTATTCTTTCATGTGAATAATGGAGGATAACGGAAGAAAGATAAACTAGAATCAAACTGTACAGAGTCCCAAATACTAAGTAAGTAATATTAATTTTTCTAGAAGAGTCCTTGCATCATGTTCAGTCATGCATAATTGAATTTTATCGTTGCAGGTATGCATAATTGAATATGATGCGAGGACTCTTCCAGAAAAAATGAGTGAGTTTTGTTTCAAGATAGCAATCTAAACACACAGTTTTGCTTCCCTTCCCTTCAGACATTTATTGAAATAATAATAGAGTGTAAAATGAAGAAAATTCCACGACAATACTGGAAATGTGAAAGGGGATCAAAAATTGACAAATTGCCTGAAGACAGAATGGAGCATAAAATGAACAAAGAACAAATATGAAAAGAACGACAAAAGCAAAAACAAATGAAACTCAAATGATCCAGGAAACAGGAAAACAACAAAAGAAATCTAATTAGTGTTCTCAGACAAAAAAAAATTACAATCATTAAACTCTATTCCTCTCCCCCCCAAAAAAAGTCACTATAGATTAGAAAATATAGTTAATTTGCAAATTAAAAATATAATTACCACATTAAAAGTCAATAGCTCAGGAAGCTTATGAGGCTTAAGTGATTGGGCTTCTGTCCACAATATGGGAGGACTGGGGTTTGATCCCTGGAACCTCCTGGTAAAGGCGTGCCCACATGGCTAGCTGACACTTCAAAAGAGAGACCCAGGGGAGAGTCAAGGCAAGACGCGACACTAAACAAGTAACTGAGGCGTCTCAAGTGACCTTACCTCTCTCCCACATTGGAGGTCCCCAGGATCGTATCCTGGTGAAGCCTAGATGAGAAAAACAAGGAGAGAAGACAGGAAAGCGGATTTGGCTCAACTAATAACATTCACCTACCATATGGAAGGTCCAGGGTTCAATACTCAGGGCCTCCTGACCAGTGTGGTGAGCTGGCCCATGTGCAGTGTTGATGCGCGTAAGGAGTGCTGTGCCATGCAGGGGTGTTCCCCAAGTAGAGGAACCCCATGCACAAGGAGTGCACCCTGTAAGGAGAGCCGCCCTGCACAAAAAATGAGCAGCCTGCCCAGGAATGGCGCCACACACACGGAGAGCTGATGCAGCAAGATGATGCAACAAAAAGAAACACAGATTCCCGGTGCCACTTACAAGAATATAAGCAGACACAGAAGAACACACAGCAAATGGACACAGAGAGCAGACAAATAGGGGGGAAGGGGAGAGAAATTTAAAAAAAAAAGAAGACAAAAAGAAAGAGATGCAGAAGATCACACAGCAAATGGACACAGACAGCTGAGGGGGGTGGGAATAATAAAAAAATCAATGGTTTATTGAATGTGGCTACAGAATTAAGAAGACAAAACCTGGAAACCATGAGAAAAGAATAAAAGAGATATGGGAGGATGATCTAGAATGTCCACCATGTGTTTAAAAGAAAAGTTTTTAAAGAAAAACCAAAGACATTGGAGAGAAAGAAATGAAGGCACAAAGATTCAAACTAACAGAGGCCACTGAGCACTGATAAGTATAAATTTAAAAACCAAAACTCAGATCCATCCTGGTGAAATTTCAGGATAAAAAAGTTCTTGAAACTTCTAGAGTGAAAGAGTGATCAGATCACCTGAATGATGTAAACTTTGATAAGCAACACTGGAGGCTCAGAGACAGGAACCCGGTTTCCAGAGTTCCAAGGGCAGTGAATTTGGAGCTATAGAGCTATAGAAGGCCAGTAGTAGTGTCAAAGCAATTGGACCAAATTAGGCAATGGGGTCCAAAAAGAAAAAAATCAGATTGCACTTCTTAAAATTTAGACCTAGACCTGAGTATTTTTTATCATACAACATGACATATGTTTTTTCTATCAAAGAAGTAGTTACTAAATTCTAAGAAAACAAAAACTATATATGAAAGGCAAGGTTCAAGTTTAACAAATCTTAGAATGAGACATGCTATTGAACAGTTAATGAAGAGTAAGAAAAGAGAATATATTCAACTTTGATGCCTTTGTAAAAATATTCTACTGATTGTAAAATTAAATGGGAGGATTCTATTTCCTTCTCTTTGGAAGGCAATGCCACTTAATCTAGAGAAAATAATTAAAGTCAATATATACTGTCCCTTGGAATGAATCAAGATAAAGGATTTTATGAATGTTATTTTAAGTTATGAAGGTAGCCACTACAAGAACTAAGAAATATATATTATTACCAATGAAATTGAGAGGGGAGATGCAAAGTAGTAGAAGTTTGTAATTTCTTTCATAGTGAAAAAGAGAGACTAAGATGATAAACCAAGAATAGAGGGAAGCGGGTTTGGCTCAATTTATAGAGCATCTGCTTACCACATGGAGGTCCGCGGTTCAAACCCTGGGCCTCCTTGACCCGTGTGGAGCTGGCCCACGCGCAGTGCTCATGCACACAAGGAGTGCCCTGCCACGCAGGGGTGCCCCCCATGTAGGGAAGCCCCATATGCAAGGAGTGTGCCCCTCAAGGAGAGCCATCCTGCATGAAAAAAAGCACAGCCTGCCTAGGAGTGGTGCCACACACACACAGAGCTGATGAAGCAAGATAACGCAATAAAAAGAGATACAGGTTCCCAGTGCCGCTGACAAGAATACAAGCAGACACAGAAGAACACACACTTCATGGACCCAGAGAGCTGACAATGGGTGGAGAGGAGAGAGAAATAATTTTTTTTAATTGAAAAATTAAAAAAAAAAAAGAATAGAATGTGTATGAATTTTCATAGATATGGTTTGTTTCTGTTTGCTAGGCTGCCAAAAGCAGATACCATAAAATGAGTTGGCTTTTATCAGAGGGAATGTATTAGCTTACAAGCTTACTTGTCTGGGGTATATACAATTTCAAACCATCACATAGTTTTACACACCTCCAGAGGAAGTGAAACAGAAATAGTTAAAAACCATTCATTCTGAAGAGTAGGATAAGGTAAGGGATAGTAGTAAGAGAGATGTTTACTCTTCATTTTACATAGTCTGTAGTCCTCCTTTTGTAATATATCCATGTTATTTTTATAAATTATAAATAATAATTGTTTACATATTTTGAATGGATTAGAAGGGAAGGAAAGGCAAGACAGAAACTTGAAAGTTATTGTGCTTGTCTACATTTTAAGTAATATGAATCTGGTGAAAACAAAAAACAAAAACTGAAGGAGGCAATTGAAGAAAAATTATAGGATTTGGTGATTGGGTGGATATTTGAATAGGAAGGTTGTGGTTTTTTTGTTTTGCTTTGTTTTAAAAGTAAACAAAGCAAAATTGCATAAAATTTTCAGACGCAGTATAAAGGTAACCTAAATTAAAGGTACTGACAAAATGATACCCTGGATAACATATTCACTTTTAACTTTACTGAAGCCTTGCTCTTTCTTACTCATAGTATTTTCCCAGGCTAAGTGAGAGTGAAAATATAACTAATCAGTAATATTTGTATTATGTGCAAATATTTATTATAATAAGAATATAACCCAAACACTTATTTAATCATAATGTATTTAATCATAATGTGTAATATATTACACTAAAGAACCACCATAAAGCGCAATACAGAATAATTTAAATGACATCACGTTTTTATTTAAAAAAATGTGCATTAATAACAAAGAATCTAGGCTTCAGGTTAATAGTGTATGCTATTTCTATTGGATATCTTTGAACAATTGATTTGTAGTAAGGGTAAGCACCTATGTTTTATTCCATTAGAAGCACTTAATGACCCAGGGCTATGAATATTTAAATTTTAAGTGAGCTTCTAATCCTACTCTGATACCATGAGCTGGGTTTCTAGCAACTTCCTGATCTTGGTCCTATTTCTTTCCAAACCCCTTCCAATGTGAGCCTCCCTGTGTCCCTCTCCCTTGGCATCCCAACTCACTGGCGTTCACACCCTGATGTCATCCCTCACTTATGGCATTTCTATTACAATTATTGGCTGAAAGACTTTTGACTACCGACATTTTTCTCAGACTGAAGTAGAGCAAAGCGTTTTATTCCAACAAACATATTTCAGTTCTACTGATAACTATATGACCTTTTTAACAAATAGAAATGGTAATTTCAAAATTAATAAAATTTACCAAGAGTATCTACGGAACTGAATCTTTATAAAGTATTACCCTGCATTTCCCATTTTGGAGAGAATTATAATCATGCATAAAATCATGTAGAAAACTTGGCCCTCATGTTTGCCTGAATATCCAGTAGGAATCAAAAGGAGATTTTTTTGAGTAAATTAAATGCCTTCCTTCATACCACAGAAAATATAATGGACAGCAAGTCCATTGCAATAGGGCACTCACTGAGTTTTACCAGGTCAAATCAGTGATAAGAAACTCAGGACTGTCAGATTCTATTTTGTTTTCTTTTGTTATTTCCTCCATGAAGTGAATGGCTATGGTGATGAATGACAAAGGATGGAAGTGATTCTTTTGCCTGGAGGAGGGGGATTGGAGAAAAGAAAACATGCAAAGTGATACATGTTAACTATCAATTTTAGAATCCTGTAAGTAGGAAACATTAGGGGCTTATTTGTAATGCCTTTTAGTGAAGTCAAGCCTCACTTTGATTAGAATACTAGCCATATCTCTTCTCTTGATGTGCAATGTCTTTTATATAGTATTTGTACGATTCATGACATAAGCATGGATTTGCAGCTGTTTCATAACCACTGTGAAGTTTATTGGCTCTTTTCCCCGGCACCGTGTCCAAACTTCAGGAACCCTTCTCATGTACTGTGAATGTGGGAGGAGACCCCTTGTGGAATGATTTACATTGCCCAGAGTCGTGTGTTTTGCGTGCAGAATGTGAGCTGCTGTTCAGCAGGTTGTGTCCAAATGTCCGTGACCAGCCAGACTTTTTTCGAACTTGTCATCCAGCCTCAGAATTTACCCTCTGCGGAACTTTGAACATTGTAGCCATCCGTTGGAAATGGCAGTGCTACAAGTCTTTATTTCTTCTAACCAATAATTCCCTCTGAATTTTTTAATTGATATTTTAATTCCCCAAAAATGCAGTGATTCTAATTTTAATGACATGATATGATTGTAGTGAAAACAGTTGCAAAGATGAGCCGGTGGCGACTGAATGTTCCTGGCTCTTTCGCCTCATCCCGAGTGGACAGGGACTCCCCGAAGGTAGCAAACAGCTCAGATACTGTTGCGTTTACATCATCATCATTCATTTACGTAAGTCACTGCCCTTCCTAGTTTTATAATGAAGTAAGCTGAAGTAGTAATTTCCAAATGGCAGCTTAGAGGTCCAGCAGTCCCACTCAACCTAGTCCATTACAGTAATAGGATGGCAAAACCTAATTCTACAAGCGTTTGTGAAGATTCAAATTAGGGATGTTTATAGGCTCTTCGCTTGTCCCTAAAATTAAAGACATTTACAGGCTCTTTGAAGATTCAAATTAGGGACATTTTCAGGCTCTTTGCAGGGAGAGGAAGCCTTTTCTTATTCTGAGGCCAAGAGGTAGAACTATTGTTCTAGGTTACCAGGTAACCAGGTTAAATCCTACTCTTCCTACAGGACAGGAAATAAGATTCTCATGGTAGTTAAATTGTATAGGGTGTTAAGTGCCAAAAGTATAACTTGGAGTTTTTATCCTGAAGGTGATAGGAAGCCCCTGGGGAATTTTGTAAAAGAAATGAGGAAAGATCAGTCTAGTGGTGATATGCTAGATGCGTTGAGAATTGAGAGAGTCAGAAGCAAGGAAGCCTCTTGGGAGAGCTTCGAAAGCTAAGCTTGAGGTATCAGGTCTGAAGTTGGTTGTTAGGGGTGGGAGAAGAAAGAGAAATACGTGTCACATTGTGACATGAGCAGATTTGCTACTGAATCAGAGGGAGAGAAAAGGATTGAGGCCTCAGGACCCAGGGCTGGATATCAGGAGTCCAGTTCAAGGGGGATCAGGAAAGGGAGTTAAGAGGGAGAAGCTTCCTTGTTAAATGCACTGTGCCTTATCCAAACCAATGGCACCAATCTAATTTCTGCTTCTGCCTCTGGTCTGCCTATTTAGTAAATGAGAGAATCAAGAGATGAGTATAGACAACCACACCACAGTCCCACATTTTTACAAGGTGCTTCTGGAAATCTGAAGAGAATTTTATTTTATTTTTTAATTGTTCTCAGGCCAACTCTTCTCCAGGAAAACCTGCTCAGTCAGAAGAGGAAGCCTATTTCTGCTGATGTTTCTGTCCCTACCACATGGGGCCAGTTTCACTACCATATGGGGTCAAATTTGCTCTTTTTCTTCCCCCCCCCAGTAAGAGTTGACAGCTCTGTAGAATAATTGGTGTCACCCTAAGCACATCATCTGTATTTCCATTCTGCAGTTCCTGTGCCATGGTGACTCAGGAATCTCTTTGTGCCTTGCCATCGATCAGAGTTCCAGATATAAAGACGAGATCAAGTTCCATCTACTTTCAAATCCCCAAGCCTACTTGGGGGCTTGGCTGGGGTGGGGAGAAGACAAGGTCCCTTCTCAAGGAACACACCACCCCCTAATTTTCATGTTTTCTCTCTGAATTTCCTCATTCCCTGCACTCACGGACTGGTTGTCCACTCTCAGAAAGCAGTCAGTCATGTAGAGCTGTGGTCTATGGCATAAACTTTAGGTTTAGTCTTTCAAGGATCTTTGTCTTTTGACACCTGAAATCAGACTTTAGAGGATCGCAAATTTTTTTTCTCAGGTTATCATCTCTTCTTAAAAGCCTGTTTTGGAACTCAATACCTAAGCACTGATTCTTTTCTTCTTCTTTTACACCATTACTCTAACAACCCTATGTTGGGAAATGGGGATTAAGAATATGGGAATACGGTGTATGTGGCAGAATTATTTTCCAAAGATGGCTACAACAATATCTCCCATCCCATTGTAACCGGATTTTGTTAAGGTTCTTGACTATGCTGCAGAAATGAATTTCAAGAGCATGTCAAGTGAGTTAGGTCAGTAATTTATTAAGAAAGGGAAGAAAGAGAAAAGGGAGAAAATAACAGATCATGAGTCCCAGGTAGAGAGGAAGGGGCTGAAAAGTGATAAAGCAGGCTGATTTATAGACTACAAATTCCCATTATAGTTTATGAATGCCCAGGTTTTACTTGCATGTTGATCCATGTGGGGACACGGCAAGAGCAGAGCGCAGAAGGCAAGAACTGGGGTCCAAGGCAAGAGAGCAAGCTCAGCCTTTGTGCTTGCTTTTTAAGCCATTAATTATTCCACCCCTTTGCTAATGGCAGGGGAGGAGTCCCAGTAGTTTGCTGTTTTGATTGATTACCCCATCCATCAGTCCTCCAGAAAGGCCTAATAATAAGGCCCCTGGAGAATATCCAGGGCTTCTTCTGGCTTCCAGAGCAAATCTTGTTATGAATTGGATTTCTCTCGAGAGTCTTCCAGCAGCCATCCTGGGGTTGTTGATATCTATGTGGACTTCTTGCCAGGTTCCAGATCCACCTATTGATTCCCTATCTTACTACCAGCTTCACCTTCATCTTCTTATAATAGGATATTGACATTCCTCCCATTTTGGGGATCAATGGTGTTGATATCCCTGTCTCTTGATTCTGGATGGACCTTTATGTTTGCCTTGACCAGAGTATACTGGAAATGATGCTGTGATTTCCAAGGCTAAGTTTTTAAAAATGCCATGTCCATGTTCTTCTGCCTTGCTGTCTTGGAATTCTCCTTCTTGGAACCCAGCTGCCATGCTGTTAGGGAAACCAGGCCACATGGAGGGCTTGTGTAGGTGTTCCAACCAGAGCACTGATGGAGACCCAACCAAAAGGCAACATCAACCACAGTCATGTGGCTGAGGTGACTCCAGTAATCATTTTGAGATGACTCCAGTAATCATTTCTGACTTGAACCACATGTGAAACCAGAGGTGAAATCACCTGAGCCCTGTCAACCTCCAAAATGACAATGATAATAATGAAATGATTGCTATTTTTTTAACCCACTAAGTTTTGCAGTGATTTATTATACAGCGGTAGGGAACCAATAGGGCATTTCTGTTATCTATAACCGAATAATAGACTACTCTGAACTTATTGACTTTACATAGACTTTTTGTTTTATCTCCTGGTTTGTGGATCAGGAAGTCAGGACCATTTTGGCTAGGCAATTTATCTCTGATCCACATAGTGTCGGCTGTGGTGGCTGGAGCTGGAGAGTCTGATTTCAAGATGGTTTCTTCACTTACATGTCTGGAGCCTCAGTACCTCTTGGTTCCCTCCCCTCCATTTCCCTCCCTGTTTTCCTCCACCCCTATTTTTATCTCTGGCTCCCTCACTCTCCACAATGTCTCATTTTCTGAGGCCTCTCTACATGGCTTGTACACCCTATGGTATACTGGTCCTGGGCTAGTAGTACTTCTTATATGGCTGCTGGCTTCCAAGAGACTGAGGGAGACGCTGAAGGCATTATGAAGTCTAGGCCAGGAGCTGGTTGGCATCATTTTCACCAAAATCTGTGGTTCAAAGCAGATACAAGGCTCACCCGGATTCAAGGATGGAGAAATAGATCCAACTTCTCAAAGAATGTCAAAAACGTGTGCCCACAGGGGACAAAGTGACCCTGTAAATTTTATTGCCTCCATTTTCTCAATGAGGAAGATGAGGCTAAAAAGAAGTTAAGTTATTCAGCAAAGGTTACACAACTTGTAAGTACCGTACCTGAAATTGGATTCAAATCCACATATGCATTAATCCAGTCTATGAGCTTTTTTTACTTTGCTGCTCTTTTCTTCTGCACCAAATAGAGTTAATATATAATTTATACTATATTTTCTTGATTCTAAAATGCATCTTTATTAAGGAGGATACCCGCCCCACACACATACACACACACATTGCAGCTCTAAATTTAGAAAATTCTAGAGAAATATTCTGAATGGCCTGGCTTGGATCACAGGTCTGTCCCTGTGGTCAGGAGGATGGAATATTATAATTGGCAAGCTCCATTAGAACTGTAATGTTTAAAGAAACGTTTCCCAGAAGAAGGAGGGGCAGACAAAATAATAAATACTCACTACACATACTCTTTGCACTACGTGCCACAACTTTTCATTTCTAATGATTCCATTGCATCCTTGAAGGTTGATATGATCCTCCCCAAAGGAATAAGAAGTGGGACCTGGGGAAGTGTGTGAAGGGCAGGCTGTTAAGGAGAATTCATCCCAAGAACTGGTTCTAGATCTCACAACTGACTGTGAAGGCATTGTCTTTGCTAATATGTTGTTAAGATTAAGATCTCTTTGCCTTTTCTAGGAAGTCTGATTCCTTTATAAATTAATAAAGGCATCAGCTTCCTTATATAGAAATTAAATGGAAGCTTCTTGAAGGTGATCCTTAAGTTTTTGTGTGCTGTGCTCTGTAGTTGGGTCCCTCCAATTCACTTTATGTATATTCAGTGAATGAGAATTAAGGACATGAAATGACTTGGCATTATAAGCTCACAAGGAAACAAAATATAAGCTCTAATTAAAACATTTCTGATAGAAAGTTAGTCTTCATGATTTCCAGTTACCTTCTTTTTTTCAACGAAAGCTGTTTTTGTTTGTTGTTGTTGTTTTGCAAATTTTATTTGAATGAGGTCAGATATTGAGGGATTTCTCTTCTATTACTCCCACTGCTTTCCCAGCTGCTGGCCTTATGTTCCCTTGATAAACTGTAGAGTTCTCCTCCATGGTGCGTTACAGCCTTAGCCATGGCCACTGCGTGCAGCCCTGCCTCGACACAGAAGGCTTGGGATGACCTCTCTCCCACTGCCGCTGGTTAGGACTTGATGGCCCGGGTCCTGAGCGGCTCTGAAACTCTGGAGGCCCCTGGTGTTAGTTAGAACAACTGTCTCCCAGCATGTACTAGCTTTAGTTTTCATGCTAAGGAGCCTCTTTACCCAATTTGGACTTTCAATACCAGAGTAAGAGATAAAGCCCAATGGGTTAGTTGGCTTTTGAGGGGAAACACTTTCTTGACAAATTCTGAGTCTTCTGGAAGATTATTTATTTGTTAATGGTACCTAGAGTCTCTGTCAGTTCAACAATAAAATGTGTTTTATTTTAACATGGAAACAGAATAGGGGAAGGAAATATAGAAATTTCATGAACTTGGGCTGAGATGTATTTTAGTGAAAGCATTCAAACCAGCAAGTATATAACTGGTTAGTTGAATTCTGACAGTGTTTGGCATAGTGAAAATGGAAGCAGATTTTAGCTTTGAAAACAAATTTAAAAATGCTTGCCATCTTCTCTCTCCTCCAGAAAGGTATCAGAGATGTGGATATTTCTAGTTGATGCTTACTCAGAAAAAATAATCATAAATAAGGGTGAGATAATTATTATTCTCTGAGTCACACATACTGCTAAGCCTGGTATCTCTTCCTCCCCACTCCCCTTTTCCTTGACCGAGATTTAAAACCATTTCCTTCCACTTCTTTTAACCCCTCACTCCCACAATTGCTTGCCTGCACAGCCTTCCATCCTTCAGCCCTCCCTCTCACCTCTCCGCCCCTTCCTAGCTTTACCCTCTTACGCCTAAATAGAAGAGTCTTCTCGCAGCAATCTTTATTATTTTGCTGTCCCATCCCTGCCAACTCCTAGCCCTGCTTTCTGCATTCTGACTTCCAGGTCAGGCTGAATTAGTAAATAAGAACAAGAGTTTTGACATTTGGCAGCATGTTCATGCCCAGCTCTGCCACTTCCTAGCTGTGACCTGGCCAAGTTATTTACCTAGTTACCTTCTCTGAATTTAAAATAGCCCCTTCCTTATAGGTTTCTGTGAAAATTTAAATACCTACTCAATATAAAGGACAACCCTTGGCCTATCAAAAATACTCAATAAATGTTAGGCATTATTATGGCTATTATTATTGTTATTGGAGAAAATTCCATAACTGTGTGGCACACAGTCAGGGCTAATACTACTACAAAATGAATGGTTTCTAATTTTGGTTTTAAGCCAGACTTTTTAAACAGCCTTTCAAAGCCTTATACATTCTAGTCCCCACCCAATCTTTCTGACCTTATCTCCTAAAATTCCCCACCCCACCCTGCATGTACACACATGCACACTCACTCTGCTGCAGGCACACCTAGTCTCCTCATTGTTCCTGGAACAAGGCATGCTCCCACCTCAGGGCCTTTGCACTTTCTTCGTCTTGGAACATTCTTTCTGATCTCTGTGTGTCTATCTTCCTCAAGTCTTTGCTTAAATATCACCTTCTCAGAAAAGCCTACTCTGGCAACCCATTTAAAATTGCAATACCGGGAAGCAGATTTGGCTCAACTGCTAGAGCATCTGCCTATTACATGGGAGGTCCAGGGTTCAAACCCAGTGCCTCCTGACCTATGTGGTGAGCTGGCCCACGCACAGTGCTGATGCGCGCAAGGAGTGCTGTGCCAAGCAGGGGTGTCCCCTGCATAGGGGAACCCCACGCACAAGGAGCATGCCCCTCAAGCAGAGCTGCCCCGTGCGAAAAAATTGCATTCTGCCCAGGAGTGGCGCCGCACACATGGAGAGCTGATGCGGCAAGATGACACAACAACAACAACAAAAAGACACAAATTCCCAGTGCTGCTGACAAGAATGCAAGCGGACAAAGAACACACAGTGATGGACACAGAGAGTAGACATTGGGGTGGGGCAGGGGGAGAATGCAAGAGAAATAAATAAAATAAAAAATTGCAACGCCCCTCCTCTGTACTTTATCCCCTTTCCTTGCTTTATCTTCCCCATAGCATTTACCACTATCTGACAAGCTATTCATTTTTTATTATTTCCTGTCTCACCACCCCACCATACACACTTTTTCCTCCATACCTCCACACACTCACACACACCCATACATACAATCAGGTGTAAGTTCCATGAGAAAAGGGAATATCTCCAGTGCCTAGAATTGTGCCTAGTACATAATAGGTGCTCACAGATATTTGGTGAATGAATGCCTGGGCTCTACTTCAAATGTTACTATCTGAGTGAAGCTTTCCTAGTTCCCACAGTCATAAGTTACTCCCTTTTCTATATCCCCATAATATTCAAGATGCACTTCACTTATAGCATTGATCACATTCTATTTTTACAGAAAACATATTTAAAGCTCTTTAATTTAACCAGATGGGTATAATTCTAAAGCACATTTTTATTTAATAGAGTGAAACCTCGCATTGCACGGATTTGATTGGATGTTTACAGAAATTGTAGGACTCAGTGAGTGTGTTTAAATTGCATTCATATATGTTCTGAGCTATTCCACAAAATTAAGTCCAAGTTTGAATAAATCCAAGAGAAAGCAAATAAGGAAAAAAAAATTCCCACACTGGAGAAATCTTATTTTATGCAGTGGCATATTCTATATATGTTTGGGTTTTTTTGACATTACAGAAACCTTGCTATTTTACTAGCAATTAGCGAGGAGACTTGCAAATTCTGCCTACTGAATATATCAGCATAGTTATAAATTTGGCTGGTAAATAATCTGCAAGGACAAGTAATCTCAAAAATCAGTCCTGGAGGAAGCAGATGTGGCTCAAGTGGTAAACGCCTGCTTTCCACATGGCAGGTTCTGGGTTTGGTTCCCAGTACCTCCTAAAAGCAAAAACAAACAAACAAATAAGAAGCAAATGAAAAAACCAACTCAGGGGAGTCGATGTGGCCCAGTGGTTGCGTGCTGGCTTCCCACATAAGAAGTTCTGGGTTTAATCTCTGACCCTAGTACTTAAAAAAAAAATAAAATCAATCCTAGATCAACACAGCTTTTTGGTTAGCTTTGAAGGGGGCTTTCTCCATCTGGAGAAAACCATTATTCAACATTTTTTTCTTCAATAAAATGCCATTACCAGAAGCCAGAAAGCATATATAAAGAATAAGACCCTCAACAGATTCAGAGGAAAAATTGATAAACTCTTTCTACACCTCTGGGTTAAAGATAATACACATGGACTAACCTCAAATACATTTCTATGCCACCAATGCAATTGCAGAGCAAGGGTCACTAGCTGACCAATTGTGTAGTTATCCACTGATTTCACTCTGGGTGTGGAGCATATTTGCAGCTATTGATTGATAACATGTATCTGTCATTCCATACTGGAAAATATTTTAGGGCATAAACACCGGAGAAATTATTTGTCCCAGGAAGTAGAAGTGACTGCTAAGTGGAATCTTCCGTCTGCATTCCAAGGTGATAACAATCTAAGGAAGCCCTGTGAAAAGTTGTGTGACAACTGTGAATGCCTTTGACAGCAGGGATTATCAGCTTCAGTGAACACATTTTAACTTGGAAAAGGCATTCGTGATGAGTAGGTGTTTCTGGAATTAGGATTAACATCTATCCCTGGCTAGTGATTTCATACCGTTTCTACTATTGTATTTTGGATTCCTTAAATCCAAGGCAATGTAAAATCCCTATTCTAGATGTGTTGGAGAAGTAGAGAGACAGTAGTTTCTGCCAAGATGCAATTATTGGTGTTTGCTGACCTAAGTCCTAAGAGAAGCATGGTTATGCTATAACCTAGGAATTATGAAAATTAAAATTTGGATGGGTGCCCAGTTCAAGCTTCCTTGATTGGACCTGTGCATTGGGGACCTGCTGCTAGTTTCCTTTTTGCTCATTGTTCTCATCCTCTACCTCTGTGTCTTCTGGGTCTGCCTTAGTAATCCTGCTCTCGAAATATGCATTTTAAATATTTGTTTTACTTTTTGTTTATGGGACCTGACACCTCTCAAATAGGGGCTTAAAGGCAGAATCAGTTCATCTGGTGGATAATGTCAGAGTTTGCTAAAGGCTGCCAATGCAAAATACCAGAAATGGGTTGGCTTTTATTTTATTTTATTTCGTTTTATTTTTTTAAGATTTATTTCTCTTCCCTCCCTCGCCCCGCCGCCCCTCCCCCCAGTTGTCTGCGCTCTGTGTCCATTCGCTGTGTGTTCTTCCATGTCCGCTTGTATTCTTGTCTGCAACACCGGAAATCTGTGTCTTTTTGTTGTGTCATCTTGCTGCATCAGCTCTCCGTGTGTGCGGCATCACTCCTGGGCAGGCTGTACTTTTTGTGCACTGGGAGACTCTCCTTATGGGGCTCACTCCTTGTGCCTGGGGCTCCCCTACATGTTGGACACCCCTGCATGGCATGGCACTCCTTGCATGCATCAGCACTGCGCATGGGCCAGCTTATCACATGGGTCAGGAGGCCCTGATTTGAACCCTGGACCTCCCATGTGGTAGGCAGATGCTCTATCTGTTGAGCCAAATCCGCTTCCCTGGGTGGGCTTTTAAAACGGGTATTTGTTAGGTTAAAAGCTTACAGTTCTGAGGTTGTGACAATGTCCAAATCAAGGAATCATCAGAGATGTTCTCTTGCCAAAGGTCGGCTGCTAGGGATCCTGGACTCCTGCCATGTGGCAAGGCAAAATGGCAGCCAGTCTGCTTTCTCCTCCAGGCTTACTTTCTCTCTGAGCTCGGCTATGCTCCATGGGCTTAGCCTCCGGGCCTCTTTCTATTCCTCTGTGCTCCACTGATTCTAGCCTCTGGCCTCTGGGACCTCTCCTTCTGTGTCTGAGGCTTTTTTTTTTCCTATGTGGCTTTTTAGTCCTCCATTTACAAAGGACTCCAGCAAGAGGGCCAAGACTCACCCTCGGTCCTGTAATCTAATCAAGGGCCCTCAGTTGAAGTGATCCAGTGAAAAGGGTCTCACGACCACAGGATTAGTCCCAAGGACATAATTTTCTGGAATCTACCCAACTCCAAACTGTCACAGATAACAAGTACTCATTCATTAATATGTTGACCCCTTCCAATATTGCTGGGAGTTTTTAATGCAAATGCTTGGTGTATCCAGTTAGTTGCTAATGATCAAAAGTCAATCCTGGATCAACTCAGCTTTTTGGGATGGTTTTGAAGAGGGCTTTCTCCATATGGAAGAAACCATTATTTACCATTTTTTGTTAAATAAAATGCCTTTACCAGGAGCCAGGAGGCATATACATGTGATAAAACTCTCATCAGGTGCGTATGTGCATGTTTGTGTGTATTCTTTGATTTGTTTTCTTCTCCTTCCTTGAATGTCTTGGTTTGGTCAGAGTTTTAATGATTTTGCAAAGAGTTGCAGGTTTACCCACTTATTAAAAAATTACTTTCTTCAGTAATCATTGACAGATCTCATATGTAATCCATCCTTTTAAAAGTACCTTTGAGAGTGGGAAGCAGATGTGGCTCAAGTGATTGGACTTCTGTCTACCATATGGGAAGTCCAGGGTTTGATTTTCGGCGCCTCCTGGTAAAGGCAAGTTGGCCTGTGTGACAAGCTGGCCTGAGCAGAGGGCTGGCCCATGCAGAGTGCTGGCCCACACAGCGAGCTGGCCCAAGCAGAGTGTTGGCCCACGTGGCAAACTGGCCCAAGGGGAGAGCTGGTGCAGCAAGATAATTCAACAAAAAGAGACACAGAGGAGAGACAATAAGAGACACAGCAGACCAGGAAGCTGAGGTGGCACAAGAGACTGAGCGCCTCTCTTCCACTCCAGAAGATCTCAGGACCAGTTCCCAGTGCTGCCTAAAGAGAAGACAAGCAGACACAGAAGAATGCACAGCAAAGAGACACAGAGAGCAGACAATGGGAGTGGGAGGTGGTGGTGAGAAACAAATAAATAGATCTTTTTTTTAAAAAGTACTTTTGAGAAATAAATCTTTTTTTAAAAAAAAAAAAAGTACCTTTGAGAAAATATTATCAAGTATAGTAACTACTTCTGTTACTTATTTTACTCAAATGTTCTATGGCATTGGCCATAAAGACCTCTTCTTTCTGTGCAAAACAGCGGCTTCTCCTCACCCCGGGGTGCCTTTCCCCTGTCATTTGCCTCACAAAGAAAAACCCTCCCTAGTCTCCTCTTGCAGACTTTTCTTTTATCGCTCAGCTTTTAAATGCCTTTGTTCCCTAGTGTTCCATCCTAGGCCTTCTCTTTCTGCCCAGTAAGACATCAGCAACTACAACTTCAATTATCACCTATGAGGATAATTTCCTCCAAATAATGTGCTTCTCCAAGCCAAAACTATCTCATAAGTTCAAGACTCATATATTCCCTTATTCAACAGGTGTTTAATGGACACCCACCATGTGTCAAGTCTGTTGACTACTCGTTATCACAACTAGGACACCCTATATATACCTCTCTGTGTCCAAAACACACTATAAGAATCTTTCTTCCAAAGGGGCAATTCAGTCTGTATTTGCTAGCTTGATAAATGATACCATTATTCACTTGGTCACCCAAGCCATAAAATTGGGATTCATCTGAGACTCTTCCTCCTTCACTACCCTTCCTTTTTTTTTTTTTAGAATTTAGTCTTTTTTTTTTTAAACTCTTCTTTTACTTTCTTTTTTTTTTTAAAGATTTATTTATTTCTTTAATTCCTCCCGCCCCCGCCCCCGCCCCAGTTGTCTGTTCTCTGTGTCTATTTGCTGCATCTTGTTTCTTTTGTCCGCTTCTGTTGTCGTCAGCGGCACGTGAAGTGTGGGCGGCACCATTCCTGGGCAGGCTGCACTTCTTTCGCGCTGGGTGGCTCTCCTTACGGGGCGCACTCCTTGCGCATGTGGCTCCCCTATGCGGGGGACACCCCTGCGTGGCAGGGCACTCCTTGCGCGCATCAGCACTGCACATGGGCCAGCTCCACACGGGTCAAGGAGGCCCGGGGTTTGAACCGCGGACCTCCCATGTGGTAGACGGACGCCCTAACCACTGGGCCAAGTCCGTTTCCCTCACTACCCTTCCTTAACCCCCACCAACCATTCTGCTCAAGTTAGTCACCAAAACCTAAGAGTTATACCCTCCAAATATCTCATATCTGTGCTGCTGCTTCAATCCCTTGGCCTCTGTCTAGTTTAGGCCTTCATTATTCTGGGCTCATTTTGACTTTCTTCAATATATCCGCCATACTAATAGCAGCATCAGATCTTCTTGATAGGTAAATTTCACTGTTAATTCCCCCCACTTCAGAATTAAGGTCAAGTTCTTTAGCTTGGCCATAGGAAAAGCTGTATGGACCTGGTCCTTGCTCTGTCTCCTGCCACAGTGAACTCTAATCGCCGTCCATATTAAACGACTTGCTTTTTCCCAGAGACACTAAATATTTCCTACCTCTATGCCAATGCATATCTGCCTGAAAAGCCCTTTACCTACTCTTCACACTTCCATTCCTCTTTTAAATGACTATATAGCACAGTGAATAAGCATACGAACTTTAGGGTCAAGCAAACCTGATTTCTATAGTGGTCAAGGTGTTTCTCCTCTTTGAGCTTTATTTGTCTCATTAATGTTGCTGTGAAAATCAACCCAAATACTTGTTGAATAAATGATTGAATTACATATTTATCCAGAACATTCCATGCCCTGTTTTAGGAATTACCGATATAACAACAAAATAGTTTAAAGGTCTTGCCCTCAGGGTGTTTATATCTATCTGGCACAGGTAACAAGCACAAATGTAACTATTATTATTACTCACCCAAGGCTTAGGTATCTGCTCTTTGGAGAAATTTTTCAGACCTACTCTCAATTTCCATTGTGTTTTAAGTGCTCCCATATCACCCTGATTGATAGCATTATTATAGCACTTACTATGCCATATTTTAAGTGTTAAGTATCTTGCACATCCACGACTCTAGGAGTTCCTCAAGGGCAGAGCCTGTGACTATTCTTCTTGTTTTATCAGCCCCCAGTGTTCAAGAAAGCAAGTTATATGTTCAATATTATTGAAAAATCAAGACATCTACCACTAATGAGCATTTGCTGTATGCCAGACACTATGTTAGCTGCTTACATACATTTTCTAATTTAGTCTTCACACTCTGAAATCAGTGTTATTACACCTACTTTTTAGATGAGGAAACTGATACTGAGATGCAAAGTGGTTTGTCAAGGTCACGTAGCCAGCAGTTTGTGAAGCTGGGCTTGGGGCCCAGGTTGGCCTGACTCCAGAGAACAGCCATTTTTCCATGGAGAGTTGGAGATGAAGGACAATGGTCTACATACACTCCATTTTAGATAGGCCTAGGCACATAGACCAAACCTTAATCCATAATCAGGTGCACAAAGATGTTTGAGTTTGGTTATTTTTTTTAATAATGATCTGTGTGACTCTCCCCTCCCTGCTGGGGGCTGGGGAAACAGAAACAGTTTTAAACTTGACAGTTCACTGTGTTATGGCTTCTTTCAGATGGTCTGCATCTTTGGGTGGCTCTGTGTCTAGGGTGAATATTCAGCCTTTAGATGCCCTTCCCTTTCTCTAGCCCCAAGACAGAGTCTGGATGTATAGGCAAGGGGGCAGTAAGAAGCATGAGAGTGTGGAGGGGGAGTAAGTCCTCCTGGTCTCATGCTGTCCCTTGGGTTTGCAACATCTGGGTCTGCTGGGGACTAACTAGTCTGACCCATCCATGGACATTCTACTGGTATCCTCTGCTGAACTCTTTGGCTGCAATATCTTGCTACAGACTTGGCCCTGGCACTGATGTGTGGCTTCCTTGGAACTGGCTATTTCTTCTGTTTGTTCTCTGCTCTAAATGCTCCACCCTATGGACCCAGGTTAAATATCCCTTTGCCTTTGTTGTGATGATATCTCTCCTCACCCCCCACTTCCATCCCACCCACCTCTGCCCAGTAACACAGAGACACACACAAACTAAGCTCTCGCAATAGGACAATCAGCTCTGCCTAAACACAGGAAGCCATTGATTTTAGTCTTCACTTTGGTGCAACTATACCTTGTTTGGGGAAGGAGCTCTTGGGCAATCTTCTCTGAGCCTTAAACAGGAAACGGGACCAAAGAAAGTCCGCTCTTCCTTTTTGAAGCTGATAGCTTTGTTTGAACCCTTCAATGTGTTCTTAGTCTATCTAAAGTCTCCCTTCTTGGGCGGGAGTCCAGAGTTTGCAGACAAGAGGCTCGTCTTTCCCTATCTCCACTCCCTTTTTCCTACACTCATGGGGCTGGAAAAGGTGGGCTTTCTCTTCCTTCTTGCTGCCTTTTTCTGGGCTTTCCCTATATCATATCATCCTTCCCAAAGTGGGATTTGCCCTCCCCCTTTCCCTAGGGCAAAACTGGAGAATGACTGCGAGGTAAACTGATTTATGGGGAGAAGGATGAAAATGCATCTGTTTAATATTTTCAAATTATTACCCCTGCATCTCCATGGGTAGTTGCTAATCTCTGGTGCTCTTTGGGTCCCTTTATAGTTGTGTAGCTCTGAGCAATCATAGGAGAAGATTTATAAGTGCTCTTAGATACCTACTTCACCGACTCACTACTCTCTCCTTTGAATCCATCAACCCAAATTCTTTGGCCGTAATCCCTTCCCTCATGAATATACCCTAGATATAAACTGGGTTTTTTGTTCCACAAAATTACATGTTGTAATCAATGAACTATACATTCAAAATCTGACAAATATAATCTCCTTGATAACACCAATATGTCCAACATATTACTTAAATGTGGGGTCATGAGAAAGTAAGTTGTACTAAAGAACCCGAATTGAGAAGGCCCATTAAATATTTGATTTGTAGACCATACCTTTCAACTTCAGACTGTCCCAAAGAAAGCGCAAGCTTTTGGGAACAAATTGGTAAGTAAATTGACAACCGTGGGTCGAGTAACAGAAATAAGAAGAGGAAGCTGAACTTTTGAAGCAGTGACTACACTCTTATGTCACTTTAGGCTCATTGTGCAATGTGAGAGTTGGTGTATATCTCTCGTGCTTTTAGGTATATTCATCTCTGTGCCTTGTAAGTCTGAAGTCAAAATTGAATCCTTACTGTATGAGAAAAAAATCTCATGAACTGAGTTATGAATGAAGGAATCAATTTGTGCACTGTGCATGTAACTGGAGAAATAGAAAATAAAATTATTAAAATAATAGCCCAAAAGGAGTGTATAAAATATTTTTTTAAAAGTGCCCCCTTATTTGATATTATCTCTACCATCTGGGTTGTGAACCATTTCATTCTAATTCTTAGACTCTCGATACCAGAAATAACTTATTACCTGGGAGATATACTGGAGAATTGACAGGAATGACAAAATTTTTACTTGTTTTTATCTGTATCACACAATGATAAAGCTGACAAATCACACAATAATGTGACGGGATGAGCCATAGCCTAGCAATTTCTGCCACATGTATTTGTGCTATGTTCTTTATAACCCAATTACTCTTCCATTCCCGCTTCACAAAATGTGAAAGACCATTTCTGATAAACAGAGAATCCTTCAAACTGGACACATTTGAGGTCTGTTTGGAGTTTATAGTCTAATCCATCCACTTGGCAAAGTCACTAGTAATTCCATTCACAGCTCCCTTTTCATGATGATCATGTTGGGGCTGTACAGAAATCACCTGATCACCTTGTATACAGATCCCTGCTGACCATTCACATTGGTAAGAATGTCCCTTTGAAGTTTCAGTTCACCTCTTCCTAGCTGTGTGACCTTGAGTTAGTTATTTAACCTTAAAAATTCACTCACTTTTGAAATACGAATAACAATAACAGTACCTGTGTCATAGCCAAGGTATTTGAAAAGTGCTTTGCAACAATACAGACCAGTTTGTATATTGAGAGGTTCCAAATGGTAATGGGATAAACATGTATTTAGTTCAGTTGAAAATAGAAAAAATGGCAGACGTCAGTTATCTGTATCAGGAAATCAGGAGGCTGTTTCAGAATTTGATTTGGGGGTCTTTGGGTGACCATTGCGTTTCAAAATGGTGGTGTGTTTATTTTAAACCCACCTTGGGGATTCTTTTGTGTAGAAAAAATTTATTTGCAACCTTTAATCAGATTATTAAAATAAATGCTACATTGATTAGAAGAAAATACAGGTTCCTCTTAGGCTTTTGGGTTTTTTATTATTATTATTCTGGAGAGGTTGCCGCTGTTAGAGAGTAGGCGGAAGAGGCTGGAAATCTTAACCCTTTTAGTCTGATACCTTTTCTAAAGGCAGGGACCTGGGTCTTTTTTATATTTTTCTGAAACCTAACCAAGTTTAATAAAATGGCACAGGAACTTGGTATTGAAGGAGTTAAAGGGTCTCCCCACACCCCTTTGCATGAATGGTTCTTTTGTGTACACAGCTGCAGTTGAAGCAAGGGTCGGAAAGGAAATGGTTAGAGGAAGAGCTGGTTTTCAGACAAGGCAAGTCTGCGAGGGGGGCTGCGGGGTAGCCTGGGGTTTTACATGCCAGATGTAGGCCTGCCCGCGTGCCTGCCTGGAGCTGCTGGCGTGGTCACGCCGCGGCCCTGGGCGAATTGAGGCGATGTGATGAGTTAGCGGGTTGCCATAGCGACGAGCCCGGACCACGTGATCCGGGTGCTGCTGCCGGGCGCTTTGACGTCAGCAGCTGGGAGGGCGGGGCCGCGGGAGGGCGGGGCCGAGCGGGAGCGCGGAGAAGGGAGCGAGTGAGCAGGCGGCAGGCTCGGTCCGCGCGAGGAGCAGACGAGCGGGAAGACGCAGCCCACCTTCCTCACCCAGCCAGCCGAGAGCGGTTTGTTTCCTTTCTCGGGAGTGCGCCAATGCCTGGTCCGACCCAAACCCTGTCCCCAAATGGCGAGAACAACAACGACATCATCCAGGATAACGGGACCATCATTCCTTTCCGGAAGCACACAGTGCGCGGAGAGCGTTCCTACAGGTAATGGGACTGGCAGCGCCAGCGGCCAGGGCTGGGAGCCGCAGGGGCGCGCGGAAATCCGGGCCGTTATATAATGGAGCAGCGTTGCCTCCCACCCTGGTTGCAGACGTGCATTTGTAAAGGCGGTTGTGATTATTTGGTATCTATTTCCATGTGTAACGTTGGGTGTGCATGGAGGTCTCACGGTTTCAAATGCCTTGTTCGGGCAGATGGAAAGCATTTTGTGAATAGGTTTGCTGCCTGCAAGGGTTCTCCCTCCACCTCCTCCTTTCCACATTGAGAAAATGCATGCTGGGTTTTTTGTGGGTTTTTTTGCCCTCTCCAAGGGGAGATTGGCTTAGCACTTCCTCTCCTACGTGCCTTTTAGATTTTAAAGGAGCCGTTAGGTAGCTGTGCCTAACAGCAGAGAACCGGAGGATGGCGAGAAAAACGTTTGCGTTTGCCCTGGCGTGTGTGCAGGAAAGATGGAATCCTCTAGATTAAGCTGCAGTCTGTGATGTTAAACCGCCAGATTGATGGAGCTTTGTAAGAATTCTGCTCGCTGATTGGTGCAAGGATTGACAGCAGAGGTCACGGTGTCAGACATTCACCAAAATTTTCCCCATAGAATCCTGGGCTTATTAGAAAGAAACTGGACTGTAATGGAGCTGAAAAAGACTGGGCGCTATTATGCATTTTCTTGGGAGCTTAGGGCCTCCTCATGGGTGGGGAGCCCTTCTTATTTAGTAGGAAGGTAATTCCTTGTATTTTGCTGAGGACTCATTTGAGGATGGGACTGATCTTGGTCATTGTGTTGTGAACCTTTAGATTAATGAGTTGGCTTGTACAGTTGGCATCGTTTTTACATTACCATATCTTGCAATATGTTCCAGTAGATAAGCTCATTAAAATTGTTTGCATTGTTTGATAAGGATAACAATGTAATGGAGACTGCAGCTAGAGTCTTATGCAGCCCAAGGCCAGATTTGAAGGGAGAGTGATAGCTTCGGTCTGGTCTTATTTCCTCTGAAGTTCTTTTGTACTGAGGTAGTTATTTTTAAATGTTACCTTGATAACCGCTAACAATGCTTTTGCTATGAGGCTGAGCACACAAACCTCCAAAGCGCATCCTCTCAGCTAGTGAGCAACAGGAAATGACTTTTTTTTATAACTTTCATCTAAACATTCAGATGGTATTATAGGTAGAATATTTTACCATATACATGCTGCATATCATAAAATAGGAACCAAAAGTACCTCACTTCCTTGATCTTTAATCAAAGATATGTACTATTTGTTGACTCAGAAAAAAAGTATAAGCAACCTTTGCCCTGTCATCTCTGGCAGTTATATAAATACTTGGAGTTAATTTTGGCTGTGCCCATGAGGTCACCAAAATCTCATGCCTTATGGTTCCAACTAATGTGTTGACAAGGCATCCTTACAGATTCTAAGTGCTTGTTGTTTTCTTAGTATAAAACAAAATTTGTCCAAAACATCTGGAACTTGCCTTTGAAGACCCTTGTGATTGTCAAGTTGGGCCCCTTCCTCTCCTTTACTCTCCTACCTTGCTGTCTGTGACCATCCCACAGCCTAAAAGCAAAACAAAAACTGAGTTGCTTTTAACCTGCACTTATTTAAATTGTTCTTGTAGCCCTTGTTTCCTAAATGATTTAATCCCTGCTCCATAGGCTGCAGTTGCTTTTAAGAAGGAGTTTGGATTTTACCACATAGGCCAAAGGAAGTTGCCTAGTTGGGTTTTATTACTCACATGAACTAACTTGAAATGGCAATGGAAAATTACTTGGCAGAAGGGTAAAATGTTAATGCTACCTTTGGTGAAAAATGACTGCCTTAAAATGAAAATTTAAATACCTCTTTAATTTCAGTCCATGTTATTAGTTCCATTTCTTGATTGATTTCTGATTTGCTTTCTAAACAAACTGTGTGTTCCTGTGTTGTTCCTGTGTTGGTACCTGAAATTACGTAAAAAGCAAAACTGAGTTTTAGTAAAGATCTGAACAAATTCTCAAGTCACTAAGAGTATCATTGCATTCATATTTTATATGAAAGGATTACTGGACACAGAGTGAGAGATGTCACCGGTTATTAAATGAAGAAGGAAGCCTCCAAAATTGCATTTGTATTGGATTTTACAAAGAGTGCATGCTTGGTCTGCTTTACTTGTGAAGTGGATGACTAATATACCATAACTACCACTTATTTTTTGGAGGGGCATAGGGAAAGGAGAAATGTCACACATTTTTGCATCTAGAAAGCATTCTATCATTATCTTGGCATTCCGAAGCTGGAATAATATAGCCATTTAATTGCCGAGGAAACTTGGAAGGTGAGCTGAAAGCCAGAAGAGCTTTAACCAATGCAGGATTATCTTTGGCTGTAGATTCGGTGTAGCTCTCTACAGTAGATGTGCTTGGAAGTTCTCCTTGGAGGCACGTAGGGGCGTGGATGAGCCCAAAGCTCTGGGAAGATCAGGTTCCTTTAATGACTTACAGGTAGGCCACCAGGAGGTCCTTTACCTTTGGCTTTATTTTCTATTATTGTTTATTACTACTGATATCTAGCCCTTTTCTTATACATATGCTGTGAGTTTAAAGGGGCATCTAAATATAAGGAGAATGCTGTCATTATTGAAAAGGGCCCTGGGACAAGATCACTCCTCACCTTGCTGGAAGCACAGGTGAAAGGCGCTGAGGACCCCTAGAGAACGAGGCCGTGTTCCCTAGCACTGTAAATGGACAAGCAGTTACTTTTCTGAGCAAGAGACATTATTGTTGTAGCATTTGCACCAGATTCTTCATAAAACATGCAGTCAGTTATGGTTCTTGACCCAGGTATCCGTTAGTGTAAATAGAGCGCCTTTACATAGTCTGGAACAGAGTGGGTGGTAGATCATTATTGAGACTT
Source organism: Dasypus novemcinctus (assembly GCF_030445035.2). Taxonomy (NCBI): domain Eukaryota; kingdom Metazoa; phylum Chordata; class Mammalia; order Cingulata; family Dasypodidae; genus Dasypus; species Dasypus novemcinctus. The sequence continues at coordinate 50,777,794 of NC_080688.1, forward strand.
TGCAGTTTGGTGTTGTGCACTTTGATTAGAAAAGCCAATTTTCTTTGGAAGACTATCCTATTCAGAAAATGAGTCATTTCCATTGAAAAAAACAAGAGCAGAAGAACCACGTGGATGGACGTGTCAGCGTAGCTCCTCTCCACTACTGTGTGAGCCCCGGCTTCCTCGCTGTGTTGATGTGCACTAGAAATACATGTATTTTAAGGGGTGCTTAAAAAATAAATGTGGTGAGGGCCATCTGAGGCGACACTGTTTAATTCAGAGTGAGTGAGTCGTGCTCTGGAGCTCCCTGGAGAGGATACTCCCCGTAGCTCTATTTCATGCAGATGCTAGTAGGAAATGAGATTTATTAACTGGCCCTCTGCCCACCCATCTTTGTTTGCATGCTTCAAGCTTTTAAGAATGAATATATAAGTCTAGGGGACTGTTTCCACATGGGTGTTGGAACATGCATCTACAGTAGCTTGTTTCTTAATACTTTAAAAAAATGTATTTGACCCCAGGAATGGACTGTAAAGACAGGCAGAACTAGAATTTTTAAGGCTAAAACATTGACTGTGACCTCCAACTTTGTCAGTTTTGTGAAATGAACTATTGTTAAGGAATATAGAGAACAATATTGTGTGTGTGCTTATATGCATATATATAAAAGAGAGAGCTGTGAAAACGTGCCCCATTCAATAGAAGCTATCATAACATGGCTTACTTTCACTGGAAGGGAGATTTCCCATCATCCTCCCCCATACAGCAGTTGTAGACTACTAAAATCTAGTTTTATATATCTTCATTATGTGCTTAATAGTATTATCTGAGTATACTAATGTAAAAGGAGGTTTTGAATTTTATCCTTAATATTTTTCTCAGTGTTTGTAGAAATCAAAAGATTACTCAATGCTTTGATTTTGAACTTCTTGGCAGGTCCCTTTGTTGGTGTTTCTACTCTTAAACTTGGGTGAGAGGCTCTCCTCTGCTCTGCATCTGGTTGTCAGTGGTGGAATCTATTTACAGTGCATCATCTTTGCAGAACAATGGTTTGAGATTGGTCTTTTGGAATTTAGGAGGTTGGTTTTCATTTGAAGCATCTTTTCTCTATTTGTACGGCCCTCTTGAAGCTGTAATGAATTATCCCTTACATTAATGGAGGGTATCTTTGTTTGCCAAGGCTGCCGTGACAAGTGCTAAAAATTGGTTGCCTTAAACAACAGCAATTTATTGTCTACAGCTCTGGAGGCTAGAAATCCAAATCACCAAGCCATACTATCTCCTGGTGGCTGTTGTGTTCTCATGCATGCTTGATCGTATCGATGTGATCCATCACATATCGAGATCTGTCTCCTTTTCTGTGATCCACTTCTCTCTTCTGTGTCCAGTTTCCTTTGCTTATAAGAATTTCAGCCATGTTGGATTAAGGCCCATCCTTATTCAGTTTGGCCTCTCCTTAACTAATTACATCTTTGAAGGTCCTCTTTACAGATTTGTTCACATCCACAGAACCGAGAGTTAGGACTTGAACATGTCTTTATGGGGAACATGATTGAATCCTCAACAGAGGGGGAGAGTATTGGGATGAATTCGAATATTACATTTGGTTAAGAAAGTCTACACTGGCCACCGTCTGCTCTAGAGGCCCTCTAAGGACCTTAAGTTCTAGCAAGTCAAACATTGTAAACAGCTCATTTTGTAGCAGATTGATGTTGCTGTGAACTTTTAGTCTCTTTAAAAATGTTTTCTTTTGTTTCCTGGGCCCAAAGTGATTTAAAATAGAAGAAGATAACCTCAAGGCCACTGTGTTGTAGGAAGTTAATACTGAGAGGGGGGTGGGGGATATATGGGGACCACATAGTTTTTGAATGTAACATTGAAAAAAATAATAAGAAAAAAAAAAAGGATACTGAGAGACCAAAAAATTTGGTGTAAAGAGTGTAGGCTTTAGAATCAGGTAGAATTATCCTTGACCTTGCCAGGCTCTGTGTTGAGTGTTGTTGGAGAATAAAGTGGTTGGCGAAGGGGCATTGAAAGTCAGGCAGGGTAGATGAAATTTAGAAATGGGGAGCCACTGAAAACTTATTTTATGAAAAATAGAACAACAGCGTAATGGAAGCAGAAATTGATCTGTTTTGAAATGAGAGTTGAAAGGAAAATGGATTCCTCAGAAGTCCTGCATGGCTTGAGAATACCTAGCTCATCGGGAGAGAACTCATGACTGCCAGTAAAAGATAGGACAAGGTGGATAGATGTCTGCTTGCTCAATTCATCTTTCCCTGAGTGGAAGCAATCATTGCAGCTTCACCTCATAAGAGGACTGGTTGTTAGGTCAGACAGTGGTTTCCATATTTGCAGATGCCCACCTCACGGCCAGCAGTCTGACTTCCGGGAAAAGGGGCAAAGTTTTAGAGCTCACGCTGGTCTGTGTCTCCCACACTCAGAAGCAAGGTGTTTGGTCCATTATAGTGCGTGAATCTCCCTTGTCATTTGAGGCCACCAACCTTAAAGGGAATGGATAAACTGCTCTTAAAGCTCCATATGGCTCCGGTGCCAATTCCTCTTACAGATAGAGGCAGTGATTACCTGGATGGCGGTGTCCCTAGTGGAAGGAGAGTCTAGCCTGAATTGTGTGGATTTGTTAACTTTTGAGTTTTTAAAATTTCACTTTAAAGAGAAGCCTGATTCACTCCTCTCCTGTGAAAGGTACAATGAAATATGTTAGAATATATATGCTAGACTAGTTTTATTCTTCCTGACGTCAGGCTCTTACAGCTTTCTGCCTCTGTAATTATAAATTACCATATCTTAAAGTGGATATCTTAAGCATTATCATTCCAACAGCCTTTTTCTTATAACTTTCCATACACATCCCAGTGGGATCATATGAATCTTGTTTTAAAATTCTGATTGTTTATCTTGGTGTTTTGGGTGCCTTACTATTTATTTGTATTTTATTGAAAAAAATTCTTTCAAAATGGAAACGTACAGTTCACATAGGCCAAAACTGAAAGTATATGATTTCCATCTTATAGCATGAATCAAGGAAATTTCTCCTAAATATATATTTTTGTTAAATGCATCTCCAAAGATGATTTTACGGAATAAATTATTTAGTGAGGAAAAGACAAACTTTTACAGCTTATCAAGAAATAACTTCTTAGTAGGTTATTAAGAAAAATACTGGTGAGTTTACTGTGTCAAATCTCCCCAGGCAAATTAGGGTTTTACTCTTCTGAACCAGGATAAACTTTCTTAAAAGCATTCTTTTGTTTTTTCTGAAGTGACAGAAGATCCTGATATGTATACAGGATGATCAAGGTAATGGCTGTTTTTTGGAATGATGTCCTTTCATGTAAGTTGTCTAGTAGAAGAAAATATGGCTAGAGCTTAGTCTTCCTACCGTTTCTAGGTCTGGCCTCGTTCAGGCAGATAAAATGACTGCTAAAAGAACCTGATTTGGGCCATACTTGGAACAGAAAAGGGATAGGGAAGGCATCTCAGCGGGAAGAATATATGTCATATATATAATGTGCATTGGTGGAAATTTATAAAACTTGTGACCTTTTTCAGATATGCACTTTTGATATTAGGACTCTACTTTCTAAAGTCATTTTGGCTATCCATAAAATTCTATTAAGTGAACCTTGTGAAAGTACGGATTTTAAATGCACTCAGAACTGGTCCTGAAGTCTATGGCCAGTGTTGATGGTTGCATAAGCCTTAAATGACCGTGCCCTTCATGTCAGGCACATTTTAGCCAGAGTGGGATTTCTGTGATCCCGTTTTATTTTTACTAGAAGTATTTGGTTTTGGTTTGTTCTGCTTAAAGTCATTAATTCTTTGTTCTTTAGTGTCAGCCTAATCTGGTGAAGCCCTGGGAAGTGATTCATCAAAAATGCCAGACGCACTGACATCTCAGGAGCCTTTCTTATGTTCACAGTTTTACTTTGATTACCAACAGTAGTAGCCTTCCTTTAAGAGGTCCATGGGTCACTGTGCAGTTTTCATTTTGTGCTCAGCAAATCAGGAGAAAGTGAAGCAACTAAAATACCACGCCCCAAAAAGGAGGACAGTTGTCGTGATAAGAGTAATCTTGTGATTATTGTGCTTCTACTTTACAAGGGTAAAATGATCACCCTTATAATTTTCAAAAGCTTTCAGAAATGGAACATGTAAGGTAGAACTGTTCGCGTGTGTGTTCCCTACAATGACTCTATAAGTTTTAATACAGCCTTGAGGCCCTAGTTTGGGTATTATTGATTGACTTATATGGTAAGAAAGTTACTTATTTCTCCCTTGCAGAAGTTACTTGTGGAAAGTAAAAGACTTGTTACTTTGACCCACAACTTTAAAAATATTTGTATTGGTCATCACTGGACTAAACATAATGTAGCATACTAACTTTTATTTGAAAAAAGGAAGAAAATGAGAATAAACATTCATATTCACTTGATATGCATGAAGAAACAAAGAATACAGAATAATAAGTGGGAGGTAGGCAGTTAAGTCACAGTATAGCTTTTTATGTTTTTAAAGTTTGGAGAACTATATAAATGCATTATCTAATCAATCACTAGTGTTTCATTTAACACTAATAATAAGTGAGATTTAATTTTAATTTAATGAGTAGAAATGCTCAAATATGTTGGAAAACATCACAATTAAAATGCTTGGACTTATTGAAGTTATATGTGTATGATATTTAAAATCTGCTGAATGCAAAAGCAATTTTGGTATTAAAATATCACAAATAAGTAAAATATGCTCTTACACTATCTGCCTTGTTTAGCTTCTCGAGGTTTCATACATTGCTGCAGTCCATATTTTGTTTCATTTTCTCCGAGTACATTGGAGCTGCCTGTGTTATTTGTGACTTGTCCAGCCTGCTTAGTATGCTCCATGAAGCTTGCACTAACTGCAAAATAATCCCGTAAGGATTATTTTTCAGTATCCTTTTTGAATATTTGTTTTCTTTTTTATTGAGCGCCTGCTGTTTGTCATACATTGTGTGGGACCCTAAAGCTGTCCGATTACACCTTTTTTTTTTTTTGGCCACTTTCTCTGCAGTCCTCTGTCCTCCCCTAGTTCTTAGCCTAACTTCCCACCTTGTGGAAATTAATCAGCAGTATCTACCCTTAATATCCCCGCAATAGTATGGTCACCAGGAAACAAGCCATCTGGGTCCACCCTCCCACTCTGTGCCAGCCCCCCCATCGACCAGTCTGGGTTAAGGCTGAGTGAGTCCCCATGGAGACTGACCAATTAAAAAAAAAACAAAAACGAAGATGAAGAAAGCTCTAAATACATTAGCCTCACTATGGGGACCTGCTTGCCATCAATAACCATGAAAGAAAAAAGCTTGTAGAGCTTGAAAGGGCTGAGATAGTATGTCTGCTACAGAAGAAGGCTTTGGAAGAGGGCGTCCTTGTTGGGTGGGGTAGGTGGGGAGCCTCATGCAGTATGGAGGAGGGTGAGGGCTCCTTAGGGTGAACGTGCCAGGGTCCCCGGGGAGTTCAGTTCCAGCCCTGCCCTCCCTCCTTTGCTCCCCCCTCTCTCTTCCTGTTTCTGTAGTAGGGGTAAGTCTGCCTCACCAACTCTTGTCTTCTCAGAGACGAGTGTCCCTGTGGGCCACCTAGGCAAGGGTGTGGCAAGAGGAGATAGGAACTAGCAAGTCTCTCCAAGTCTCTTAGCTGGGCTTGGAATTCACAGTACACGGAGAAACAGGTTCAGTGGTTGGTGGCTGACTTTTCTCCCCCTGGAATTTCTGACAAGCACATAGCTTTGTCATAACACTGCCTTTAAGATGTCAGCATGAATAACAGTGACCACATTTCCAGCCTGTCCGTAAGTGTGTCACTACCTCGCGTCCACTTCACAACTTCATTCGGACGAAAAAGCTGGCCTGGACCAGGCAGTGTCTCCTCTCCTAACCCACATCAGGACCAACTGGGGTTCTCCAAGTTGGAGAAGCAGTCAGGTCTAGCAGGCAAAGGCTGGGCTCTGTTATTTTCCAACCCAGCTCCACCCCTTTCTAACTATATGTTCTAGGGCAAATATCTTAGGCTCCCTAAGCTACATTTTCCTATAGTGCAAATGGAAATAATAACAGCACCAATCTCCGGGATTCTTATGAGGATTAAATGAGATATAGGGGTGCCTCATTTACAGCAGAGCCTGGTGCAAAGCCAAATGCCTTAGTAAATGTTAGCTGGTCTTGTTGTTTTTAGTTTCACTCTATTATTTTACCCTGTCTTTGTAATAATATATGATCTTTGTGTCCTCAGTACCTGGTACAGGACCTGGCATGTAGCAGATGGTCATTAAAATCCAAATTGAACCTGAAAAAAACTCAGATATTGTGCTTTAGTCTTTTTTTCCCCTTTGTGAACTTTATTGAGGATTAATTTACATAGAAAAAACTACTTTCATCTAAAGGGTATCATTCAGTGAGTTTGGGTAATTGTATATGTTGTGAAGTTGTCACCACAATCAAGAATATGGAACATTTCCATCACTCCCAAAATAAATATTCCTTGTCCCCTTTGCAGTCCATACTTCCTCTGTCCTCAGCTTCACACAAACCACTGGTCTGTTTTCTGTCATCCTAGATTAGATTACATTTTATGTATGTATGTTATCCTAGATTAGATTACATTTTATGTATATAATGGAATCATACAGAACATACTCTTTAGCATCTGACTTCTTTTACTCAACATGATTTTGAGATTCATCCATACCATTATGTGTATCAGCAGGTGATGAGTTTTTATTGCTCAGTAGTACCTATTGTATGGCCATACCATATTTTGTTTACCAGTTTGCCAGTTAATGGAAATTTGGGTTGTTTACAGTTTTTAGCAATATGAAAATCTTCTATGAACATGAATATATAAGCTTCGTGTGGACATATTTGTCTTTGTGTGGACATATATTTTCATTTTCCTGGGTAAATATATGGGAGTGGAATGATTGGGTTGTATGTTTAACTTTTTAAGAAGCTGCACACTGTTGTCCAAATGTTGTCCACAGTTCCCACATCTACCTGCAAAGTAGGAGAGTTCCAGTTATTCTACATCCTTGTCAGTACTTGGCTTTGTCAGTCCTTTGAATGCTGGCCATTCTTAGAGGTATGTAGAGGTACCTCATTCTGGTTTTAATTTGTACTTTCCTGATGTTGGGTATCTTTTCATGTACTTATTCATACAATTTCTTTGGTGAAATGTCTTCAAATTTTTTGCCCGTGTTTTAAAATTAGGTTGTTTATCTTCTTGATAGGAAGATTTAAAAATATATTCTAGGGAAGTGGTTGTAGCTCAGTGGTTTGAGTGCCTGCTTCCCATGTACAAGTTCCCAGGTTCAATCCCTGGTATCTCCTAAAAATATATTTGGGGGCAGGGGTACTATAAAAAGGATAGTGGTGTCTACCTCATTTTTGTCCACAATGCCTTTTGTAGCAATTAGGTGTCTAGTCAGCTCTCAGTATGTACATATTAAATGAGTCTGTTAAAATAGACTGCAGAATAGTTACAGGATAATTATTTTACCTCAGAAGAAACACTAAATCCACCTTAAATGTTTCATATGAGAATGTTAAATTTAGGAGTTAGACTGTCTTTAAGGTCTTGATAGATAGGAGATGTTCTTTTAATTCTAATTATGTAGCTATTCTTTTCTTTGTATTGATTGCTTCCTTAATGCTAGATCACACTTTCCACAATTAAATTTAAGAGGAAAATGTGTATAGAAGTGTTTTTTTCTTTAAATACAAGAAGGAACCATTTACATGCTTTCAAAATTTTGCCCAGAAAATGAAAGCATTGGATCCCCATCCTTTCCCCAACCTTCTTGTTTTTTAAATTCTGAGGCCAGCAGCTCCCAGCTCCACCTCACTGCGTTCCCATTCTGTCTCATTTGGCCCTTCTGCTGTTGCCAGTTTGGCTCCTGACTTAAAAAAAGGAGACAGTGCCTCACATAAAATTTGGAGACTAGAAAGCAGAAGCCTCGCAAGGACATAGGTTTACCTGAAAGGAACGTCATGAGTGGCCTTGTTATTTTGGAGAGAGTGGGGACATTTGGCTTACAGAATCTGTTCAGAAATCTTACCAGCTAAAAGCCTAATTTCTAAATCACATGTGTTTCAAATTCCAAAGACATTATAAAATATAAAGTTTTACATAAGATCACTTACGATTTTACAAATGCTTATAGGTCTACTAGTAGATTTGGGGAGTGCTATTTATTTCAATATCATCTTTTCATTTTTATTGCCAAAACCTTCAGCCAAATTTCAGGTGAGTTTCTACCTCCATGATGAGAGTAATATCTTGCTATTTAGATTGTCGATTAGTATTTTTTGTGTTCCTGTTGAGATTGAACAGGCAAGAGCCATCAAGTATCAGTTGAGAATGTTCTTTTTGCTTTAACTGAGGATGTTCCATAAAAGAGAAGCCAGATAATCTTAGACAGGACATCCTGTGATTCCCTTAGTTTACCATGGCCAAGGACAAGACCTTTTTTTTTATTAAAAATAATAAAATGATGGCTTATTTCCTTTTCTGTTAACCAGGGAACCCAGAAATGATGATGTGCATTTGACTTTAAAGGACTGTAACTAGCAAACAACTAGACCCAAAATAAATCACCTGAAGAATTATAGATTGGAAAAATATCCAATATTTTTTTATGGGCTGACAGTGATTTGGTCATTGTTAGCATTTAACTAACCAACAGGCCTATTGTCTCAAAATAAAATTTAATTGAAAAAGAGGGGAAATAACTAAAGAAAGTACATGTTCTAGGAATCAAGGAGGAAGGAGTTTTATTTAAACACATTAAAATTATGCAATTGAATATATTGTGATACAGCTGCACAATGAAATATAATGCAAATATTACACATGAAGAAGATAAACAAAATGTTATGTTAACAGAAACAAGCAGACTGTTACAAAAGCTTGTGTGTGTTGAGGAACCCATTTTTATAAATAAGTGTGTATGTATAATCCATATATAAAAGTGATCTAAAAAGATGTGAATATTAATGTTAACTGGGTGATAGGTTGAGTACTTTTAATTTTATTTTTATCTGTGTTTTCTACTTCTATAGTGAAAATACTGATTTTTTAATAAAACATTTTAAAATAAAAACTAGCATATTGATGTCTGTGTTTAAAAAACTTTTTTTTTTTGTAACTAGCATCCTATCTTGAGTTTGTTGTTTCTGTGCCTCATTAAACTAAATTTGAGGTTTTTTTTAGCCTTAATTTTAAATAGAGTCCTTTGGAGAATATAAACATTGTTAATTATTATAACAAGCTAAAGCTGAAATAATGTAAAGTAAAATAGGTATTTGAAACATTGAGTCAACCAGTGTGATATCAGGTCTTTAAGATTAGGAAACCAAAAAGCAAAAGCTTCAATTATTACTCAGTTATTGTTACTGAATTTAAACCTAATTTTTGTTTGTCAGTTTGTTTAAAGTCTCTAAATCAAATTAATCCTGGGAAAGTAGAAACTAAGTGCAGGGTAGCGGGGGATACTTACCACATTTATGAAGGGTGGTGGGGTTGCTGAAAATTTATGAATTTCATCTGATTAAATTAGCTCAAATTGTTGGTAATTTTTAACACACATACCCACTCTAGAATTAATTTCATCCCCCCATCTTTTGTACTCATTAGACATTTTTTCTATAGTAACATCTCTAATTTATTTAGTCAAATAGTTTATAAGGTCTTCTCATGAGTCATTTCCTTACAGTTATCTCTGAATGCTTATTAACTGACTGCTGTCGTTCTGTCATTAAGTAACTTCTCAAGCTTAGCAAAACATTTCAAACTTAGTAGGGTCCACTATCCCCCATGTTTCTTAAACTATGCTACAGTGTGTTAAACTTTGTCCTTTGCTCTTGTAAGTCCTCATGTGATAGAACTGCAGGCTATAACAGGGAGACATTAAGAAGCTTCAAAACTTCCACTCTCTTCTACAAACCCAGCTGTCTTCTCAGGCCTCTGCCCCTGAGTATGATACAGTTCCTGTCCACTATTTGGAGACGTTTTACTGAAATGCTCAGTTTCAGTACCTCCCTTTGAGAACTGTAGTGATAATACATTGATGCTAGAGATATAATTTTTGACCTGTGACGAGACTATAGGGAGAAGAGTAGAGTAGTACTGCAAGTTAAGTGTGTGTGTATGAGAGAGAGGGAGAGAGAATTGATTTTTGTCAGTGGCAGCTGACTTTCCTAGCTAAGGCAAAAGTCTGTTAGTCCCTTCTTCATTCTTCCTTCCAGTAAAAAACGGTGAATAAGTTTATCGCTTTAAAAAACAAAACAAAACAAAACAAAAAACAAAAGACAGGCCTCTTCTACTACTACAATGGACAAGAAAGGTAGGATTGGTGTCTAGGTGCCCAAGGAAGAATATCAGGAAACTAGGGAAGTGGAAAGAAGAGTGAGCTCTGAGTCTGGGATGGAAGAGATGGGCCAGTTAAGTTCTCTGCTGAAATGTCGACAGCCATCTCATATGGGGAAGGAAGTTTGGGGGGTAGTGCTGTGGGGGAACTGGAGATGAACTAGTGCTCCTAGTTTTGATTGTATTTCTCTGTGGCTCCACCAATTTGGCTGAACATAGCTAATCTTAGTTCAGCTATAGCAGTGGCTGAAATTTCCTTTTTTTAGCAAGATCCTCATAATGTGCAGTAGAGGTCCCATCTCATAACTCACAAGGTGTTCTCTGGCGGGAGGGGAATAGGTTAGATGGGAAAGCTAATCAGTATGTTGTCAACTAAAGGTAAAATTTAAGAAGTTTAATGTACTCTTTTCCAACCTGAAATTTGCCATTTTGATTCCATGTTAGAGTCTGCTCTGGAATGGACTAAGGAAAGACAGGCAGGCAAGGAGGGCTACAAGGATATGAGTATGCATTACCCATTTTGGAGTCCTCTTCAACATTGGCCTGCACTTTCCTGTTAATAGGCTTAACTTTATTGGTACTACATTTTCCATTTCCATTTCAAACTGTTCCCGAGACTTTAAAAAATGAATTTTACCATAATATAAATACAGACCTTTGGATAGGCACCAGCCCCAAGGGTGAAATACTGAGAGATTTGTTTTATTTTTTAGAAGAAATCGATTTTTCTAAACATAGTCAAGATACCAATCTGAAGTCTTTTAATAGCGTTGAAAAAAATTATTAGCAGTAATATACAGGGTCTCTTTCCATTTTAACTAAACTACCAGAAAAAGCAAATTGAGAGGCTCAAATCCAAGATATGTAGTTACTAGAAATGTAAAATGTGGTGATTCCTAAAATATCAGCCTGGCTTATATGTTACAGCTGGCAGGCTTTCGAGCCAAAAATCATTCCCAGCAATAACCTGAGTAACTAGTCTACCCAAGGAAACTTCTGTAAAAATTTCATCTTGGTTAAAGTGAAAATGCAAAACAATGTCTTGGTAGAATGAAAAAAAGTAAAAATGGTTTTATTAAAGACCACATTTTTGTCCTCATTTGGGTTCTTCTTCCTTTCCGTTTACTATCATGACAAAAAGAGCAGGAAGGGACTTGGTAGGAAGAAGTCTAGCATCGAGTCTTGGGTCCACATTGTGATTTTGACAAGCCTCCAAACCTCTCTTAAGTATCATTTCCTGCATAATGGCATAAAAACAGTACCTATCACAGAGCATTGTTGTGGAAGACCAAATGAGAAAGTGCATGTGAGCTGCTTAGTCCTGTACTGGACACATGGTAAGTATTCAATAAATGTCAGTCGTTCCATCATACATCTAGTCCTTTTGCTTTACCAGTGAAGAAAAGGAGATCCAAAGTTGCCCAATTTACCGGACTAATTGATGATAGCTCTGGAACCAGAAGCAAGTGCCCCTGACTCCTAGGCCAGTGCTCTAATAGAGCTGCAGTATAACTAGTCAACTTTCAGATCTGTGTTCGAGACAGAGGAAGTTATACATTTTTCTGCTTACATCTGCATTTTTAAGGACAAAGGCCTTTAATCCACTCAACCCTGACTTATTCCTTCCTGGCATTTCCCATAGCAATGGAGACAGGTAATTGGCAGTCACTTACATGGTATGCTTTCGGGCACCCTGTGAATTTCTCCTTCTACAAACCTGCCACACATGCATTCAGTCAGTATTTCTTGTGTACCTACTATGTGCTAGGTACTGGTGTAGACCCATGAGATACAGCAGTAAGCAAAAATATTCTCTAAGTTCCTGTCTTCATAGAGCTTACATTCTGGGGGCAGGATGTAGTAGACAAACTGTAAACAAATGATAATTACAAATTATTTTAGTATGATGAAGAAAAGAACAGGGTGATGTGGGAATAACTGGAGGAAGCCACATAGGATAGGGTGGTCTGGGAAGGCTTGCTGAGGAGGTGACATTCGAACTGACTCTGAAGCGTAAGATGCAGCCACTGTTGCCAAGTGCTGAGAATGAGTAATCAAAGTTGGGCTGAGGTCTCTACCATAGAAGCTTCTCTTCTTTGCTTAAGACCTTGAGCTCTAATTATCTGGAAGGATTAACCTTGAAGCTGTCATCCATATCTGTTTTTTATTACGTGAACAGTTAGAGAAATCAGAAAGCTGAAAATGCTAAATACCTGAGGATGGGCCACCATCGGGAATCCGAAACTGAGAAACATGAGGCACTAGGGCCACCTCCAGCAGAGTGTGCCCACCACACCTTTTTGTCCTCAGTGGCCTCATAGTTGTTTGATTGCCACACACTCTTCTGCTCCATCTCGTGCACCTAATTTCACGAAGGGCAGATTAACAACTTGAGTGGCCACCCACCACGGTGGCAGCAGCACCCATGTCCTGGGAGGTTGACCTGTGGTCAGGCTAAGTGGGGGAGGTTTGGGCTTATTGGAAATGACTTGGGATCATGAGAGAGAGCTAAGGTCAGGGTGGGAAGGAACAGGGCCAACTAGGGCTGGGAAACTGAAAAGAAGGCAGATGGTTGAGAAGGAGTGGAGTACTGGAGCCAAGTAGGAGGACGGGAGGCTGAACAGAAGTTGGTGCCCTGAGGAGACCAGCCAAGCCCTGTGGCATGGGAATGAGCTCTGGGTCATTGAAATTATTTTCAGAGCATGGACCAAGCCACCCACTGCTTGAAACAGATGGGCATTTAGGCCAATATAATCAACTGCATTTCTGACCATATGAAGAAACATATGCCTGTTTTTCAGCGTGCGCGCATGTGTGCGTGTTTATAGCCTTAGCCTATTAATCTCTTATATGCAGTTAAGTTTCATTCATATTAGTGGACATTATGAATGCCACAAAGAACTTTTTTGGAATTCCAGAATTTCTTCATTCCTTGGATAAGAGCCAGCTTTCCAAGGAAAGTTGCCATTGATTTGTTAATTCTCAGTTAAAACAAAACAAAACCCTACATATGCTGTTTTGAGAGTTTCATTCTTTTTTTCACTTAGTTAAAATATGGTGGGCATCCAAATTAAGGACTCCATGCAAGTAGCCACCTAATGAATGATACTTGAAGGGGGTTCATACAGATAAGGAAAAAGGCTTTAAAAATGGGGATAGGCTTTATAGAATCTCCTTTTGCAGGCAGTTGGAGAAATATGTGTGTTTTGGTCATATTTAATTTTTTTTTAATAGTACATAAAATACTAGGGGTTATGGCAGGAAAGAGCTTGATCTGTTTTTAAAAGCAGTAGTAAATGGTGAAAGGGAGGGGCACCCTGAAAAGAATATTATTTTTATGTTCAGTCTCTCTGGGAGGTGACAGTTATTAGCTGGAGTTAGAGGATTTCTGATTGTCAGACTAAATGGACCTTTGTGCCCACATTAAACACTTCATGATTAAGTGATGAGTGATAACGAAGAGCACATGACTATCACGGTGATAGGCAACCTAGTAAAGCTTGGAATAAAGAGCAGGCAGCTCAGCACTCTTATAAATCCCATGAGCCTACGGATGTCATAGAATAACTTTAAGACACAAACATTTCTCAAAGCAGCTTAGTAATAAAGATACCTACACTGATTTTCTTCATGTGTCCTAAAATTGCAAATAATCTGATTTTGAGAAAAGAGTATCTGTATTGTAGTAAACCATGTATTTACTAAAATAGATCATTATATGTTAATTATTAAATATGAAAATTAAATATTACCCGGAATATTACTATTTTGATTATAATAAATATATGGATATGTGTATTGTATAATTCAGTCATCCTTGTCTGAAGTCAGCAGAGCACTCATACATCTGCTACTTCCAGAGGCCCTTTTATTCCCTCGTGGCCACTCCCCAGGGAGAGTGTGTCCTTGGGGAGTTAGCCTTGCTCTGTCTATTCTAATCTCATAACTGAGTCCCGTAACACTGTAAAAATAAAACAGATGCACATTTGCCCATGGTGGCTTTAAGTGTGTTATTACCTGAAGACAGTAAATGACTCTTAAATTCCCATTCCAGTCCTAGAATCCATGCATTCATTAGTTATGCCACAACATAAAGAGAAGCTTTAATACCTGATTTTAATTGATCTCTATCTAGTTTTTGTAATGTTCCTTCAGGGAGATTTCCTCTTGTCTTTCAAAGATATACTTTTTGACACTATCTGTACTCATTCCCCATCTCTGTCCTCAAGTACTTTCTCCCTGTCCCCATATTTTGGGGCGCACATAGTGATAAATAGAGAATTATCTGGAGATGTTTTTTCTGTGATGCACTGTTTAAATCCTGCCCCTCACGGAATTGAGTATAGAGAATGAATTATGCACAGCTGAAAAGTGGGGAAGTTTCTGGTTCAGGGGACACATTTAAGCTCACTCCCTACTCCTGCCCAGTTCATTATTAGGGGCAGCCGCAGGAGACTTAACTTCAGCCTTTTGTTACCGGGGCCAGAAGGAGGCGTTCAGGCAGAATCTCTTTGTGTTGAGAGGCTTCTCAGATGAAAACCCTCTACTTGAAGGTATGTGGTTGGGCTCTCTACAGCCGCTCTCCAGCAAATGACATCACAATGTCTATTCTAATGCAAAAGTGGCCTTTGAGGACAACTTTAGCACTCCTTCCTTTGGCTCAGCATTTAATTTCCTAGTATAAATGTACATTTTTTTTTCTTCAGAATACTTACGGATTACTTTAGAAAGGTGCTTCCCCACCGACTAGCTTGTAAGAGAAAAAATACTATTATATCAATAATTGGCTAAATCTCTTTTCATATTGACAAAGTAAACTATCCCACAATATTTGTGGATACTTAGGAGTGTGTACAAAATGACGATTTCTGTTAGAAAAACAAAAACAGTTCTCCCTGTTGAGTCAGCAGCCATGGTTGTGTGTTTGAAGCAGTCACTTGAAGACACTTGAAGGGAACTCTAAAACCTGGTCAGCTGGAAATGGCTGCCATGAAAACATTAATATTTTTAAGCCTCACTTAAGAAACCACTTCGGTTATAGGTTATAATAAGGGCTTCAGAAATCATTATGTGCCCAAGGTCAAAGAAATAAATTTCTCAGGTGAAAGGAAAATACCAGTATTTGCATCTCCTCTCCATCTGCTCTGTTTTCATTTATGTGAAACTGGGTAAAGGGGGGTTGCAGGTATTAATCTTGGGTTGTGGTTTACTTCTCCCAGGGATAGGGGAACATGTGGAGAGTAGATTCTGTTACAAGAGAGAAGAAAGACGTAACAAATATGGGTATAGTTGTCCGTGCAAAATGTTGAATGAAGGATATTGGCGTAGAGTTAGCTGAATTTTCAGAATAATTTATGAAGTACATATGGACACTTTCAGGGAGTGACATGAATGTGGTGACTTAAGTCAGGAAGAGTTTTTAAATGTTCAGCCTAAGAGTGGGTTTTGGGCAAATTTAAGCCAAATGGAACCCTCTTGCAGAGCAGCAGAGAATAGCCAACCACTTAGGGACGGCTGTTCTCCTACAGATGGTCATGTCTAAACTTGAGAGGGCTGGCAAACTCAGATTTCAGTTTTTCAAAAATCACATTCAAAATAAGCTCCACATGCCTCATTCCCAAAATCAGTTTGTCAAACCCATCTCCTTATATGCACACACCCAAAAGGGGACCAGTGCCAGGGTCCTGGGATACCTGGCCTCTGTGAGACCTACTGGGAAAAAAAATACCAGGTTTACCTCCAAAAGGAGTGATCAAAGTGTGAAGGGGAGGAGAGGAGGAAAAGGAAGCCCTTCCTGAAAGTATGACTGGTGTAGTCTATTTGTAAGGGGTGCAGTGGGGCAGAGAGACAAAACGAATGACGAAAGAACTAATTTCATTTAAAGGCCACACATAATACTAGTAGCTATGACATTCTGCATATTTGTCTGAGTTGAAGTGACACTCCTCTGGAATAATTCACAAACCTTGCCAAATTCGTTCTTAGACAAAACTGTAGAATATTTTGTAATCAGTTTTTGGTCCCAAGGCTGGTAAGGTGGAGGAATGCATATTTTGGTTACCACTGTTAGGCTTTGCTCTCTAGGCTAACTCAAAGTCTCACTGAGTCATATAAAATTCCTTTTGTTTTAGTAAGCCAAAGTGCAGTTCCTAATGTGTGTGGACAAAGGATAAACGTGCTTTCCCCCTCCATCACACCCCAGGGTTGAATGCCGGAGGAAAACCAACACCTGCCATGCAGCCTGAGGCTGTGCTTTTAACTTTAACCAAGTCTTGTGTGTCAGTGGTCACCGTCCACAGACAGGCCAGAATTGCACCTTTACCCCTGGAGGGATGAAGCAATTTTTGTTTTTCTGTGTTTTTCTCTCTCCTGTTCATAAACAGCAACAACAACAAAACCTCCCGCATACAAAAAAACAAAATAACCTCCCACCTATATATTGCCAGCTTCACTCAGAAAAGCGGTATGTAAATATGTTATGATTATTAGTTTATTTTCAATTGAATGCAAATTCATTTTGCAAGTAAAATTTAAATACCCTGTTAAAATATGGTGACCCAGAGACTAATGCTAGGCATTTGTCCCTAGCTTGTCCTCTTGTCTTCTCCTTTCTATTGCACTTACAGGTCTTGAGCACAGAGTGATCTGGTAAGATGCTGATGAAAAGCCACAGTGCTTTGATTTCCTTCTTTTCTCCTTTGGCATAGAGGTTAGATGGCAGGTCATCTGAGAAGAAACTGTCATTTCTGTATTAAAAATCATGCCAGAGATCCAAAATAAACCCAGCACAGGGCATTGGCTCTTTATTCTGTGGCATTTCACTTTTTGTTGTTTTTATTTTCTTATTCTTTTTTTTTTTTTTTTTTTTTTTTGTCTGCATCTATTGAAATTTCTTGGGAAACTTAAAAACTTAACATTTTGAATTATCATTCCTCCTCTTATGGACATTCATATATTTGTAAATACTCTCAGACACTAAGAGTTCTGAATTGAAGTTTGGCCTCCCATTTATCAGATAATGTGACCTGTCAGGAAACTGTGAGTTTGCATCTGTAAGTAAAGCAAATAATTTGTCCCCTGCCTTCCTCACAGGATTATTTCAGGGATCAAAATGGGAACATGGAGTCACTTTAACTCCTAAAATGATCTAAAAATTCCGTGTTATCCCTACAGCATTTCTGCAGAATAGGCAAGGGTGCTTACTTTGACCTTATTTTGTATCATAGATGAGGCATAAATTATAATGACATCTCAGGATTTTTAGAGTGTATCCAGGGAAAGTCTATGCCTATTAAATGCTTTCTCACCAACCCTAAATTTAACATTGGAAAAAATACAAATGTCCTTTTGTGAATGTTTTAACCTCCTGGTTGACTTAAGTTTGGCAAGATTATGCAGCTGTAGAAAAATTGGGAGCTGCGGGAGTTGGGGGGAAAAAACGGTAGGTGGCAGAGCAGGAATAGAATTCTTTTTCCATTTGTCCTCCACCTAAGAAACTGGAGGTTCAGGAGAAGGTCTGCTTCAGTGGAGAGGGAATCCAGAGCCAGAACCAACTGGGTTCCATTCAGGAGATGGTGCATGGCTGGGGTGGGCAACAAAAGAAGGAAAAGGCGGTCATGAAATGAAATTAGAAGTGTCTTGGCTGAAATTTGGAGGAGGAAGGTGGATAAGAATTTTCTAATGAGCATGGATGGTAAATAAACTGTTGATTCTGTTGCTAGTAATTTGAAGTAGACATTGAAATCTATTTATTTTATGTGTTGTCATTGTTTTATTTTAGGAAATGTGAAAAGGTATTTGTAAGCTTCATGGGTTCACCCTTACTCTTGCTCTGTCCTCTAACCTCTTTTTCCCACAAGTCTCTTACCACATGGTTGCGCCTACTGCAGGGTTTCTGGGGATTGCAGCTGTGTTGTTACCCAGGGGATATGGTAGAGGTTAGAGTGGTGAGTCCTGGTAACTAATTAACCAGAATTTTTCTAATCCACAAATCAGTGCTATTTTCATTGTTTACCTGGTCGTCACAAATAAGCTCCTTGAAAGCAGATAGTACCCTTACTTGACTTTCTGATGCTGAAAGCCTTATTTAGATATGAAAAGACAATTGGTGTTCTTTAGTGAATGTTACCAATGAAGATCTGGAGGAAAGGGCTGGTGATTCATTGACACAACCTGCCCAGATAACCGGCTTCCTTTCCTCATGACTTTTTAAAAAAGCTGTCCTAACTCTTCTGCATAGCCTTTTGTTATGTATTTCTTTCTGTTATGTAACCAGAGGAAATTTGCACTCATGTATTTGTATGTGGAGTATATTTCTAAAACACAAATCTGATTGTATCTTCCCTGCTTTGTGTTTAGTTTTGCATTTTAATCATCTGGAGCAACAACAACAAAAAAAGATTTCAAATTGGTTTGGTGCCATCTAGCACAATTCTGGGCCTCAGTTCCTCATCTTCCATTGCTATATTGGCTGGTAATGCGAACGCATTTCAGTACTGCCTGAGGGAGAAACCATTGGAAAAGTAAATTAGTTGCCAAAAGTTATTCCGGTATATGAAAATTGTATCAAGCAGTCCAAAATATTTTGAATTTTGAATTATCATACTAATGTTCTACATCTTTTGAATTATCCTTTTAAAACTTTTAAGTAATTTACATAGATGGTAAAAAAAAAATTGGGTATTAAAAAGTTTTGTTTAATAAATCAATAGACAAAACACTGGAAGTTATTAATCCAAAACTAAAAAGCCCTTAAAATTAGTTTAGAAAAGCAATTTTGGCTGCGTTACCTGAGATAGAAATGCCTTGGGTTTTTTCGATCATCAGGGCCAGAAGATTTAGAGATGAAAGCACTCCTCAGGGGTGGATGGATGGATGGATGGATGGATGGATGGATGCCGATATCCATAGCTCTATATCTAGCTCTTGACATATAGATATATACCTATATCTTTGTGTGTATGTGTGTGTGTATATATATATCTTCATATATTCACATGCACATTTATTTATAAATAAAATTTTCCTTTAGTACTGTGAAGCAGAAAACAGATTTCTATTGCTTAGAGGATTATGAGAATTAATTAGAACTCCAAAAGCAACTACAATTTTGAGAAAACCTGCTTAAAAATACTATTTCTACATCTCTAAATATCATTTTCCTGTGAAAGGAGTCAGGGATCCTTGGAGGAAATGACTAGTTTTATGTTTAAGACAGGAAATGCAAAGAAATGTACATATTAGAAAGCAAGAAAATCATTAAAGACCACTAGAATCTTGTGAAAAGAACTCAAAGCCAACTTATATAAGATCTTACTGGTTTCCATCAATAAAGACATAAGCTACAATGGATTGAAATTTATGAGTTCATAATGGTACTTTAAAAATAAAAATAAAAACCTCATTGGTTGTGTTTGGAGAATACTAGGGAACTACCTCATTGTTTTGAAAGCTAGTGAACAAAGTGAATTAATCAGGCACCTTCCCTGTCTTTATATGACCTGTAGCTTCAGAGGGGAAGTTTCTTTTTGTAGAATTATTCCAGCTTATGAATGAAGAATAAATAACAATATCATTCTCAAGTCTCAAGGGATTATTATATCTTGAAAAATATCATCAATGGCTAATAATGTCAAAAAAGGAGTTAATCAAACATTATGTACCTTCTTATTTAAGTTCAAACACCACATGAAGCAGTCTTGCCCCCTCCCCCATTCGAACTTGAATCAGATCATGCTTCTAGATTGAATTACTAGTTTATAGAAGTTCAAGGAATGGGAACATGTTAAATATACCATAGGGACAAAATGAGCAAAATCCAGATTGTGGGAAACATTATAAGACAAAGAATCCTTTTACTTCAACAGCAATAACAACAGCAACAAAAGAAATTTCAAGGAAAAACTAGAAATGGAGAAGAAACCTGTAGATAAAAATTAGTGAGTAAGGAAAAGCTCCATACTGAGTTGACAGAAGTTTGAATCAGCGTGACAGCTTTTGAAATTACTCTGAAGAGCCAGTAAGATTTGCTGGTGGTCTACATGTAGTGATGAGAGAAAGAGAAGTCAAGAAGGATGACTGAGGGAAGCTGATTTGGCTCAACTGATAAAGCATCCGCCTACCACATGGGAGGTCCAGGGTTCAAACCCAGGGTCTCCTGACCTGTGTGGTGAGCTAGCCCACACGCAGTGCTGATGCGCACAAGAAGTGCCATGCCCCTCAGAGGAGTCCCCACATGTAAGAAGAGCCACCCTGCATGAAAGAAAAAAAAAAGGTGCAGCCTGCCTAGGAGTGGTACTGCACACACGGATAGCTGTGGCAGCAAGGTGGTGCAAAAAAAAGAGAGATTCCCGGTGCTGCTGACAAGAATACAGGCGGACACAGAAGAACACACAGAGAATGGACAAGAGAGCAGACAACTGGGGTTTGGGGGGAGAGGAAAAAAAAAAGAAGGGTGACTGTATTTTAGCCTGAAAAACTGAATACAGTGGAGCTGCCATTGACATTCCTAAGGATGAGCATACTGGGGGAGTTGCCGATTGGCAAGTACTTGTAAACTATGAAATGCTATATAAAACAAAAAGATCATGTTGGTTGGTGTATACTGTTACAGACCTGCTAACTTTTTCATACCACATAGACTTAAGGACAAAAGTGAGACTCAAAATAGCTTTATGACCTAGGAATCTGAGAACCTGAAGAACATTTGGGTCTCTTTGAGGGAGAGGGAAAATGGTCCTACATGAAAAAACAAGAAATTTAGTCATAGCATGGCAAATAAGTAGAATATACATAGAGAAAGAGAAGCTAAAGGGCTTAGGACGGAACTTGTACATCCCCTAGAACTCTGCCAGAGATCCTATCCTGACTCTGAATAGGTGTCGTTTATGTTTCTGTGTTGATTTTTTCTTGTAGATAAACAAGCTTGTTTGTTTGTTTGTTTCCAGTTGGGGAATGGCGGTCAATGTGTATTCTACCTCGATAACCCAAGAGACTATGAGCAGACACGACATCATTGCGTGGGTTAATGATATAGTATCTTTAAACTACACAAAAGTGGAACAGCTTTGTTCAGGTAAGAGATTATCTTTTATGTAGTTACCTAAATATTTACTGTCTGTCATGTAGAATGTGATTTTATGAGTCATAGATAATGTATTTGGGTAGGAAAAATACATATCAGTCAGGTGTAAGTGGAGAACATGTGAAAAAATGTTTATGAGCGTTTAGCGCATAGAGCCATCCGGACGTGTATTGTCAACAGTTTCTTGCTTTGAGCTATTGTCATGCCTTTCAACGTGATCATCTCCTAGCTTTTTCTCTGTCTTCCCTTGTCTGTCACCACACTTACTCTTCTAAATAGAATCCTTCAGGACTCTACATTGTCCTTATTATAGGAGAAAAGTCAAACTGCTTTAATGTGGCTCATAAGGTCCTTTCCATTCTGACTCCAACCCATCACCTCAGTTTCATCCTCCACTTGTCTCTCCCTGTGTCTCAGTCCTACAAAATGCTCTCTGTTCCCTAAAGACTCCTTCCCTTTTACATTCTGTAGCTTTTCTCATGCTCCCTTCCCTTTGCTGGGAAAGGCTTTCCCTTTCTTTCTCACATGTGGTAAAATCCTGTTCATGCTTTAAAATCCAGCTCAGTTGCCACCTGCTCTGTTGAAGCATCCACAGCACCCCAGATTCCACAGTGTTCCCCTGACCCTGTGCCCACCCCTCCAGTATCACTTGACATACTGTGTCACGATATCTGGTTCTTCCTCCCCTGTCCTTGAGGGCAGGAATCTACTTATTCTTTGTTGTGCATCTGCACTAGCATCATCCCTGGTACAGAGTAGGTCTACAAGAAATGTATATTGAGTTAAACTTGTTTAAAAAGCAAAAAGATTTGAATTAGTGGTAAAGTACAGGCATGTTATAGAAACATGCCAGTGGCATCTAAAAGTAATTCATTGTGTTTTTTGCAATTTTTATTGTGGTACCTTGTATAACATAAAATTTGTCATTTTAACCATTTTTAAGTGTATAATTCAGTGGCATTAATTACTTTTACAGTGTTGAAGTAAGTCATTCCTAAATTTGATTGCTTATCCAAGAAATAAATGGTCCTCCTTGTGGAAGCAAGAAGTATTTTCTTCTTAAGAACTAATAAAGTGAGATTTTTTCTTGCTTCCTCTGATTCTACCATGAGCATGGTATTAAACAGTAGAAAATATTACTCAAATGTATTCGTGTGAATTTTCATGAGACATTATAGATATGAAGGAGTCATCAGTTTCAGCCGATGCAGTGGTGTTGGATGTTCTGCTGTCTCCCAGTGGGTCGTGCGTAAAAAGACTTCATACAGTGCAGTAAGAATTTGGAAAGACCCCAATGTCTGAATAAATGTCGTAGTCACACTCGGATCATTGCTAAACCTGACACACACCAATTTATATTCTCACCCTTTGCCAGATCTGGATTTGATCAGAGTTAGACTAGAGGGCTAACTTTCAGTGCTCTTGACACCTTTTCTCCCTTGATCATTTTGCCCACCAGGAGAACAGAGACCAGTGGCCAGGATCTAGCCTTGCCTCACCCACCCTCTCTGTGCCTATGGCATGAAATTCTGTGATTTACCAGGTCGGTAGTGGGTACTCACTAACTCACTCTTTGCCCTTCAGTACAAGCTAGAGAAAGGCTGACTTAGACTGTGATGATGGACCAGGTATTTCATTGATGTCCTGAAAGTTACTTTCAGAAGCAACCCTATTGCATCTTTGTTTTTTATTTTATTAAAAAAAAATTTTTTTTAAGATATTAGATTACATAAATGTTGCATAAAAAAGATAGGAGATTCCCATATGTCCTGCTCCCAACACTGCCCACATTTACCCCCAACTCTATTGCATCTTAACATCAAATTTCCTCTTGCTCAAATTTTAAGGTGCTATGATCTTGCTGTGCATTCTTGGAGCTCTCTACTATCTTGTTTTTAATTTGTGGGGAAAAAGAAGAGGAGGTTCTGTTGTTAGCAATTCCTTTGTCAGCACATGAGCTTTGTATTCTAATTGTTTATTTATGGCTCTGTTTCTCCACAAAACTATGGTTTGCCTTTAGAACAGAAATAAAGCCGTTTCATCTTTGGATTCTGGTGCCTAGCACAGTGCCTCATGTATGCCGTTCTCTCAGAAACGCTAATGTCAGGAATGAATGAAAAGCAGTTTGCAACTGCTAGGAGGCAAAGACAGAAATTTGTATTTTACCCACAAAGTGGGTGTGTATACATGTGGATGAGGGGAGTGGGGTTGGGTATTAAGGAAGAGAGGCACAGAATGGAAGAGACAAGGAGAAGAGGTGATAGAGAAAATTCCCAGTCATGGGTCTTAAATGTTAAGGAACCTATGAGGTGTTTCCCGTGCCTAGAAATTTGCATTTTAACCACCACCGCAAGTAGTTTTGCTGCAGTCCAGAGCTTGCAGTAGATTTTAAATAAACCCCAAATCACTAAAAGTACAATTTCATTATCCAGAACCCATCTGGCACAGTTTCCTTATTTATAATTTAATCTGTGACTTTTCTTTTGTCTTTAGTCATGGCATTTAGTAGGAGAATACAATCTTTCTGTTTATTTATTTATGAACCTATTTATACCTTTATTATTCTAGAAGACATTTTAAAGCAGCTAGTATATTGCAATTAGGATGAGAATAAAACCAAATATTGTTGATCTAAGTGATTTATCTTTATCATATATAGGAGTGGTCAAATTTCTTGGGTTGAATATTTTTTTCTTGAGGTTTTTTTTTAAAGATTTATTTTATTTATTTATGTCCCCTTCCTCCCCTCCCCCCCGCAACCCCAGTTGTCTGTTCTCTGTGTCGTTTGCTGTGTGTTCTTCTTTTTGTCCGCTTCTGTTGTCAGCAGCATGGAAATCTGTGTTTCTTTTTGTTGCATCATCATGCTGCATCAGCTCTCAGTGTATGCGGCGCCATTCCTGGGCAGGCTGCACTTTCTTTCACGCTGGGTGGCTCTCCTTATGGGGCGCACTCCTTGCGCGTGGAGCTCCCCTACGCGGGGGACACCCCTGCGTGGCAGGGCACTCCTTGCGCGCATCAGCACTGCGCATGGGCCAGCTCCACACAGGTCAAGGAGGCCCGGGGTTTGAACCGCAGACCTCCCATGTGGTAGAGGGACGCCCTAACCACTGGGCCAAGTCTGCTTCCTTTGAGGTTTTATTTTAATTCTTTTTAGTTTACTGTGTGGAGTTTAATTTTAGTAATGTGCTCTGGAAAACTATACACAAATTATCTTCACATATTTACCTGAATTTTTTCTTGTTCAATAAAATCACTTCTCACTGTTTCTTAAAGGCTTATACTTCAGGCCTGGTAGTTTCTCTTTTGCCTTTTTTTCTGTTTGCATTATTTCCTGTTTCATTTTCAGCTAAGACATCTCCCTTCAGTTAAGATGAAAACTAACATCACCTTTTCTTTCATGCATGAAGAGCTAAAATACTGCCTTACATTTGTGCTCTATTTTTTTTCCCAGAATTTTCAGCCTTTGTAAAACATCTTTTTTGTTTCTATGTAAGCAATTTTAAAAGCTCTTTAAAAGAAAGGTATGTGAAATGGTATAAGGCTTGGAAATACATTGTAGTAAGTTGCAAACCTGTGAAGATGGCTCGTCTTCTCTCCTGTTATTTCACCTCAAACTTGACACATTTTTTTCTTTGAGCATTAAATCTGGGTCATGTAATCATATGCATGTTTGCCTTGCATTTATTTCTTGTCAGAAGCAAACTTTAAGTTTAAGAAAGTGTGCTGCGTGAATTGAGAGTGCTATCCATGGGTGTGGAGAATACTTACATGACAGTACTCTTCTCACCAGAACCAATACTGGTTTTGAAAATGAATGGTATTTGTGGATTTCCCATAGTGACATGGAGGGTGGGGGTCGAACCAAATGAAATATCAGATTGGATCAACTTCAAAACATTTTTTGTTTTTATTCAATTGCTTTATAATATTTATAAGGACAGTCAAAGGGGAGTGGGGCAGGGGATATTTTGTTTTTACTTTACCACCAGCTAAAACCAGTTTATTAGATGTTTTATAAGGTATTCAAGAAGGAGAATGGACAGCAAGGTGCTAACAATCCATTTAAGAAAAAAGATGTAGCAACTTTAGATACCTAATTGGAGATAATAGAAAGCTTAGAGGACTCTATGGAGAGAAAGGGGAAAAGGGATGGGAGTGGAAGAAAACGTAGCTTTTTCTATATCTTCTTCCTCCCCTTTCATCCCCTAGCCCTACCATGCAGCTTCTTCACAGCTTATTTCTGACATCCATTTTTCTGTGGCCCAGGCCTCTCCCCTAGGCTAGACTCAGCTGCAAAGCCATTGAATCCATTGCTGGGTCACAGCCAGAGCTTGGCAGGCTGGCCTGTGACGGTCAGTCCGTCTGAAGTCTGGAGCAGCACCCTGCTCTCTCCATGCACCCTTCCCCTTCCCCTCTCGTTCCACGGGACGAGCAAACAACTGCCTTATTCAGCAGGCTGAGATGCAGTCCACCTGTAAGGTGGGCACTGCCTGTGCCGTCACCACGTCCGCCTATGCTGGTTCAGTTACTTTTCCAGAGATTTTACTATTTTAACAAAATGTAATTTGAATTAAACCATTTTGGGAATGAAAAACTTAGGTATTTTCTTGACTAGCTTAAGAAAGAGACAGACTTGAACAGGATTTGATTCCATTTTGATTCCTGCTTCTCCAGGTTGCCTCAAGCTTTGTCTTGATCAAGTTTCTGGTGTTTTCTTTCAGCAAAGCTTCTGAACTGGCTGATGGTCGCACTTGTAATTTTTTGTAAGTGATGGCTTCATGTAAGGGGTTGGGGTTCCCTTAACATCCTAGGACACCCCCTCACCCCCCAGGTGTGAGCACCAGCCTCCCCCTGGGGCCGGTGTTACAGGTGCTGGGCTTTGCCCTCCTGGCAGTTTCCCCCAAGCCCAGCAGACTGTTCTTCATGACCATTTTTGGCTGCAGATTTGTCCTTGTTGAACAGGTTGATCCCAGCCTAGTATGGTGTCCCCTCTGTGTTCTCCCTGCTGTCCGCAGAGACCTCTGTCAGGAGGACAGGTTAGTGATGAAATCAGCTCAGAGTCTAAATTTAGTAGGACTTGTCTTGTGTTCTCCCTTCCTGAAACCAAGTAAGGATGTTCCGTCAGAGTCTGTAAGCGCCAGAGCTGACTTAGCTTTATAAAATCAAGGACTGTTATTGCTGGAAGAAAGCTAAGTCATCCTGGATTGTGTTACTGTTGTTAGAGATATAATTATATTATATGGAATATTCTTCATATTTGTGACATATAGAGGGTGGGGTTTTTTGGTTTTCTTTTTTGCTGACAGTTTTTTCTCTCTAATTTTACTTGGTTTAACCTAATTTAAAAAATCAGTTTACTTGGTCTTAGCATATGAACTGATTGGAGAGGAAGGTGGCAAAAAGTGAGGTGGGTAATGGGGAGAGGTCTCCCTTCAGTTTAGTTGCTGCTGTGGGTAATATACTCGTATCTCCACTAATGCATGAGTTGAAAGGGAGTTTAATTTTAGGGGTAGAATATAGAATATATTGATTCTTATTCCTTCTACCTTTTTTATTCACATATTTTGATGCTTTGTTACTAAAGATAAACCTGATTTGATGGGGTTTTTGTTTTTTTGTTTTGTTTTGTTTGTTGCTTTTTGTAATGCTGTTTAAACACCATAGTGAATAAAGTATGTATACATTCACTTTCTTTTATCAAACTGGTGCTGTAATTTTTTTTTACTTATGCACATGTATATTTGTGAAAGCAATCTGCCACATCTTCCGTTCTGATAATTTTGTTTTATTTAACAACTTTTGAGCCCTTCTTTCGGCTAGGTCCTGGGGACCTGATGACAAATGCCATATGGACATTGTCCTAGAAGAGCTCAGCACAGCAGGGTACTGGCCTACAAAAGCCTACCAGGCTGTAGCAAGTGCTATTTTGGAAGAGCTTTTAGCATACAAAGGAAGAGTAATGAAAGTGGTGGGGAGATGGGGAGTCAGTGGAGACAGAAGTTCTGATTTTTTGGGAGTGGCTAGTGCTGTCTCAGTGACATTGAATGGCTCTAATTTGGGAAACACCTCTGAAATGCCAGTCATCCGGTGACTAGTACGCAGGACAAGGTGTGGAGTACTTACTTTTATCCACCCTGACTGGCTCCCCAGGCCAGGGTGGCCTTTCTCTTATTACGTGGGGATTCTAGTCAGTAAAAGGGATGTGTTTTATTAGGTACATGCAGCAACTTAAATACATGAAGCATGTTGTCTTCTCTAAGAGAAATGTAAAGGGTTTTTCCTGATGATCTCATCCTATGAGTATGCGAAATTGTTTTTCGGCTACTTGTTTGAAGCAACTGTGTATACATGTGGGATATTCTCATGGAAACCATAGAATTGCTATCTTCTTTGGGAGGATGCCACAGATTTTTAAAGCCTGTGAAACCAAACCTCTGTGATAACTGCTGGGTCTCTAAACACATAGGTGTCATGTGACTACATTAGCATTTTCTCAGGAACACACCTACAGGTACATCTTTCTTTTCTTACCCATTTATACTGGAATGCCTCCAGGCTAGTGATAAATATCCTAAACTACAGGACATCAAAAAAAAAAAACAGGCCATAAAAATAGAGCACCTGGGATATAATTATTTTATTGAAGGCTACAATATATACAGTATTCCCTTGCTAAAAATTAAGGAACAAGTAATCAAAATGAACTTAATATAGTGCCTTAACAGGGACGAATCAAATCGGTGGCATATTGGAAACTTAGATTGCCTTCAAGAATTCACAGTGAGATCACAAAAATTTCAGTAATTATAGGAATCTGTATAAGCAGCATTACTGGTTAAATCCTAGCCTTTCATCTCTTACATTTTCCCTTATCTGGGAGAATTTCCCAGGTGTCAGAGATGATGAAATCTTCAGGGTTCTTATTAAGTATACCACTAATTCACAATTTTCCCTTGGGCTCAGGTTCTTTTTCTTCTAATCTACTATAACAAAACCCAGGTCTTAAGTTTTCCCTGCTCAAAAACCATGAACGGGTTCAAGCATGTGAATCTAGAAATGAGAACTGCTGCACCATGGGCAGGTCATCAGAAGAGATGTTGGGTGGGTTCAAGTAATAAAGATGAAATTGATAAGGGTTTAGTTGTTAGACCAGTTAATGAGCCACTGAAACCCCAGCACAGGGTCTACAGCCCCAGGGGTCTCAGTGAAGGTTGTTGAAAACACAGGGCTGAAGCCCAAGGCTTGATAACTTTGTCTTATTTATATACATAATTCTAATTATAGAAATTTTTAGGGGGACACAGATGTGGCTCAACCAACTGGGCTCCCATCTACCATATAGGAGGTTCAGGGTTTGATGCCCAGGGCCTCCTGGAGAGGGCAACCTGGCCCACGCAGAGTGCTGGCCCACGTGGGAATGCTGTCCTGCGCAGGAAAGCCACCTGCACAGGAGTGCTGGCCGACACGGGGAGCTGGTGCAGCAAAGTGATGCAACAAGAGACACAGAGGAGAGAAAATAAGAAGACACAGCAGAACTGAGAGCTGAGGTGGTACAAGAGAGTAATCACCTCTCTCCCACTCCAGAAGGTCCCAGGATCGGTTCCCTAATGAGAATACAAGCAGACACTGAAGAACACACAGCAAATGAACATAGCAAATGAACCAGGGTGGGGAGTAGGGAATAAATAAAAAAATAAATCTTTAAATAAAGAAACCTTTAGGGCCCTGTGCTGGTTTGAGTCTTTTGTGGACCCCAGAAAATTATATTCTTAAGCCAACCCATTCCTGTGTATGTAAACCTATTTTATGTGTGAGACCTTTGGGTTAGATTCATTCAAGGAAACTTTTGATTAGATCACTTTGATTAGATTGCTGCTTCAGTTAAGGGCCTTTGATTACATGACAGGACCCAGAGTGGGTCCTAACCGTCTTACTTGGAGTCCTTTCTAAAGGGAGGACTAAAAGCAGAGACACACAGAAAGAAGCAGTAGAATGGCGCCGCCCACACTTCCCGTGCCGCTGACGACAACAGAAGCGGACAAAGAAACAAGACGCAGCAAATAGACACCAAGAACAGACAACCAGGGGAGGGGGGGGGGGAATTAAATAAATAAATAAATCTTTAAAAAAAAAAAAAAAGAAAGAAAGAAGCAGTAGAGACAGAGAAGAACCCAAAAGCTGGAATAGTGGAACACAGAGGCTGAAAGGAAGCCATTTTAGCCCAAAAAGATGAAACCTGGAAGATAAGGGAGAGACAGCCATGTGCCTGATCATCCGCAGCTGAGCTCGGAGAGAAAGTGAGCCTGGAGGAGAAAGCAGAGACCACCAGGGCTGCCATTGTGCCTTACCATGTGGCAAGAGTCCAGGATTGCCAGCAGCTGGCTTTTGGTGAGACAGCTCTGATGATGCCTTGATTTGGACATTTTCACAGCTGCAAAATTATAAGCTTTTAACCTAATAAATTCCCATTATTAAGGCCATCCCATTTCTGGTATATTACATTGGCAGCTTTTAGTAAACTAAGACAGGCCCCTGCTCTATTTTATGGTTAGACGCTTACTTTTAAAGCATATGATGCTCTGCATATTTTGAAGTCATTCACCAAGATCTATAAAAACAAGTATCTTAATAAGAAAAAAAAAAGGTATGTTCCAGAAAGTTATTTTGATTTTTCTAAAGCTGTCAATTACTTT
Organism: Dasypus novemcinctus; assembly: GCF_030445035.2. Taxonomy (NCBI): domain Eukaryota; kingdom Metazoa; phylum Chordata; class Mammalia; order Cingulata; family Dasypodidae; genus Dasypus; species Dasypus novemcinctus. The sequence continues at coordinate 50,807,970 of NC_080688.1, forward strand.
ACATGATGGATTTTTTTCCCTTGTAAAACATTATTTTATATTCTTATTGCTATTTTTGTCTTCCCCTTTTCTCCTTTCTACCTTAAATCACCTGAAGACTTTAGCAGTAAGAACGTAAATTTGGGAGAAAATAGTAATTTCCTTTTATAAATGAATTTGTGATTTCTTAAACATCTTATTCATTTATCTGGGGAAAAACATAAGGACTGTGAAACCTTCAAATGTTTTTCAGTAGATAGAGGAGGATTTGGGGAATGTATTTGTACCCTTCTTGACTGGTGGGAGGCCATGGACCTTATTTCATATGTGAGACAGACCAATTCAAGCCCATTCATTTTTATAGCTCTGATTTTTATAACCAGGCACATAAAACATAATTTTATATGTTAGGGGCATAATGATGTTATAAAGTCTCAGCTTTTCTTTATCTCTACCATTTTCAGTGTGCTTTTGTATGTATTATTTCATTTAATTCTTATAACAACCCTGTGAGGAAGATAGGATAGGAATATTCTACTGCTAATTTATATAATATGTGAGGATAAAAGCTCAGAGAAGCCAAGTGTTCACAGCTGATACTAGAACTAGGGTCTCCTTGGGACATAGCCTGGTGTTCTTTGTTATGTGGTAGCTGTAGATGTGATAGATGGTTCATTGTGTGTGTTTGTGTTTCTGATTTTTTCCATATCCATTCATCAGGAGCACATTAAAAGATCTCCTTTAGGACAAAGGGAATAAAAAATAAGTCTTAGTCCCACTCTTTAAATTACATTTTAATTTAAGAAATGAGACATATCTGGTAATTCATTAACTAATGACAAGGGTGTGTCCCAGTGATATCACTGTCATTGAGAACTTTCTTACTAAAAGTAGAAAGACACTGGTAGCATTTGTTCCAAGCCTCATACTCTTCCTTGTTCTACCAGCAGGGGAATAGAACAGGGAAAGAGCTTCCACTTCTCTCTGCCTGTTCTTCTCATTCACTCTCCTATTCTAACCTCTCTTCCCTTCCAAGCAAGACAGGTATGGTTCTGAGATTTTTTCCATCAGCCTTAGAAGTGCTTTTCAACCCTTTCATAATATTTCCTGGCCAGTGACACAGCAGCCAGGACCGTGCATCCTTACCATTGCACCTCATGCATGTGTGTGCATGACCTGCCATTTGAATCCCCCAAATATGGCCCTTTTTCATTCCTCATAGAACCCAGGCTTCCTTTAATAACTGTCTGACTGAGAGGACTTCACAGTTTCAGTTGCCTTCTCCCTATGTTATTGAAGAAAATAGAACATCTTCAAGAATAATTTTATTTACAAGTTTGGTCCCCCTGAGGATTTTATTCATCAAGGTATCAGTTTTCAACTTTAAATTCAGCCCAGTAAGCCTGTGTTGGCAGTAACTCTGTAAGAGACTCGGTAAGTACTTCTCCCTCTACTTTTTTAATATGGAAAGTTGATGTTTTCTTCTATAAAGTGACATGCTAATGCAGCACTTAAAAATAGCCCCCATTTTCCGTCCAAAATCTTTCCCCTTTTTCCTGTACTGGTTTTCCACTTCCAGCCATTTGCAGCTCCTGAACCATTTCCATATATAAATTCTCGAGCTTCCAATATATAGTCATTGTAGTCTGCTAGCACAGTCTTAAAGAGCTACTCACCAATCAGCAAGGAGAGATGGCTAATTAAAGCACAAGTTATACTGCTATTGGGCTCCCTTAGCCTTTATAGCAAAACAATTCTGCACTGGGAACAGAAAAACTTCATAGAGAAGGTGATGTTTGGATGGTGCTTTCAAGAATAAGGAGCTCCTACTTGAGATAAAAGGGGCAAAAGGACATTTTAGGCAAAAAATGTTTGATCAAGGCAGAGAGAAGGTCAAGTCCTTTTCCTGCATGTGTGCACCCGTGAGACATTTGAGACCTGGCACAATGCAGGGCAGCAGCAGAGGGACTTAATGTTTCAAGTAATAAATGCTGAAGGAGTCAAAGGAAGTATAGTTACAATCTGGAAACGCTTCTTTTTACCCTTGCTTGGGTTTTTGGCCCTAGTAGAGGCGTGCAAATTTAGTGGATGGTCAATAAGTACTTTTGAATTTGAATTTAACTTAAGTACCATTCCAGCTAGGTTTTCAAAGTGGACAGGATCCAGGCCAAAGAGAGGAAGATAAGAGACATTTTGAGTTAAAGTACCATTTGGATACTTTTTTTTAATGTTCCCCCTCTGGCTTTATTCATTCCTACAGTTAGTAAAGAATAAACTATGAGCTGAGCACCTACAATGTGTTAGATGGCGGGCTAGGAGCTGAGGCTACAGGGATAAGTAAGAAACAGCACAGATTGTATCCACCTGTTCATTTGCACCAACATTCCGCTAACATACATTTGTATCCAGAACATTCAGGTTCCTTCTTCTTAGCTTACTTGAGTACAAAAAAGAGCTAGAACAAGGTCCCTGGACAAAAGTAGATGTCTAGCCTGACTAACCATCAGATGACTTAGAATACTAATTAATGGGCAGTCTGTGCATGTGAATATCTGAAATACTCATAGGTCATCTAGTTTCTACACAAGATGATAAGCCAATCATTCCCAAATCCTGTTCTTCCAAAAAAAAATCAACTTTTTTTTTTCTAACCTATTTTTTCTGAATTGTGTTTTTTAAAAAATAGTTTATCAGACATGTAGTCACATGAAAAAGGAGTGTCAGAAATCACTGTCAAACGTTTGGTCATGTTAGAATTGCATACGTGGAAACAGAATAATTGAATTGCTTGGCAAGTCTTAAAATAACCATCACTCTACAGATTGGCTTTTTTCCACCCTGAAACCATTACGTAATTCTGGCAGATAGCAAGTTATGTCTCTTTTTTTATCCCCTCCCTTTCAAGGGTGTGTTCTTACCCAAGTAATAACACTCATAAGCTTTTATGACCATATTTTTTGACAATAAGAAGCATATAAATGTGAAACTAATGCCAGCACTATTTCTTGCAATTTCTTTTAACATTGTCCATAAAGGACTATCATTCTCCACTCTTACTTCTCCTAGATTATGTTTGTATGACAATTTATTGAAGAGCTTTAGAAAACTGTGAAAGAGCCAAATTTTAATCAAAATGAGTATTTCAACTTTAAAATTACACATAATTGCGCTAAACTCCATTGTAACAAAAACTTCCCTGCTTTCTATTTTTATTTTTTAATCAAAACTAAATTCCATTTGCCTTTTATTTTTCCTGTGGTCATATGATTGAATCCCTGGAGTAAAGACTAGTGCATTCCTCATGCTTCTAATACTAGAATTGTTCTTGGAAAAGCAACATATTCTGGAATTAGTCTGTGAAATATAAAGAAAACAATTCATATTAGAACAATATTTTGTTATATCATGCATCCCAGCCTGTGTGAATGTTATGTGGTAGCTCCTCTTGAGTTCCTCTTTAATCACTTGGGGCTAACTTTGGTACCACTCCCTGGCCTTCTGGGTTTTCCTTGACCACTGGGCTGTTTCTCAGGAACTATGAAGAAGGGTGTGCCAGCCTCTGGAAAGTTATAGTGCAGGATATTATTGGTTTTGGAGAGGGCTGGTGGATCAGGTGGAGGGGGAGTAAAGGGACATCTACCTGCAAACCCTGGAGAGAGGATGGAGTGGCTTAGAGCCAGGGAAGAATGCTGCAGCTCCCAGGGCCCAGTCCCAGGGACAGTGATCTCAATCCAAAAATAGTAGTGTGAGGAAGGCTGCATTGTGTAGAGATGGACTGTGGGTTTCTGCTAGGCCACTCATACCACCCTGTCGTACACAGCATACTAAAAGCCTCTCCATCATCACTTCATGGTCCAGCATGCAGTGGACACTCAGAAATAACAGTTGGTTGAATGATATGAGCAATCATTCAGTAGCAATTCCCTGCGAAATTGGGAAAAGTGTCTTAGTGTTAGGTTTCTCTTACTCTTAATCTCATTTGCCCTAAAAATAGCTGTGTTCTAAAATTGGAGCTTAAAAACTACATGGTTTAGATACCTTCTCTGAATATACTTATGCCCAGAAATCTTCACTGGTGGCTCTGCACTGCCTACCAAAATTAAGTATAAGCTTCTTCTTTCTGGGCACTGAAAGCCTTGTGCAATCTAATCCTAATCCACCTTTTCAACATCTGTTCCCACTGCTACCCTTCACATCACCAAACACACCTTTCACCTGCAGGTTCTAATTTCCTATCTTTGCTTAGAATGTCTCCTCAGAGGATCAGCTCAAATGTTTCTTTCCCCCTACTCTGGCCACCCTCAACAAGATGTGGGCTTTCCTTTTCAGCTTTCTTGGGCTCTACGAAGTATTAGATTGAGTACTTGTTTTTTGCTTTCTTTTTTTTTTTAAGATTTATTTCATTTATTCCTCTGCCCCCACCCCCATTGTTTGTGCTCTCTGTCTGCTCAACTTCTCTTTAGGGGGCCCCGGGAACTGAACCTGGGATCTCCCATGTGGAAGAGAGGCACTCAATGCTTGAGCCACCCCAGCTCACTGCTTTTTTGTGTCTCTCATTGTCTTTTATCTTTGTGTCTCTTTGTTACGTCATCTTGTTGAGTCAGCTCACCACGCCTGCCAGTTGCACAGCTCGCTGTCTTGCTCATCTTCAGGAGGCACCAGCACTGCCCACGTGATAGATGGGAGCTCAATTGCTTGAGCTATATCCGCTTCCCAAGTACTTGTTTTAAGTCTTCAACATTAGAGGTTAAGGTCCTTAAAGTCTGGAAATTACCATGCAAGTTTGACAAGACTTTACCTTTTGGACAACATGGATTATTCTCTTTTAGTTTTTTTATGTGCAAAACCTTTGAACTAATTCCTTTAGTATTCCTGTGTCTCTACTATATAATTTGGCACTTAATCAGAGTTGTTTTATATTTTGCTGATATTTTCCACGTGTATTTCTCTGGTCTTTCAAAGTTAAGTCAGTTGATTCTTTGAGGGAAAAAAATCTTGTTTCTCATTAAGCATTTGTTGGCTTCTTGATTTTCCATTGATTAATAAACAGAGTAGATTCCCCCCATGCCATCTATAGATGGTCATTTCTTTAGTGGTGACCTGTAACCACAGAAACTTTAGGAAATCTCTGTCTTTTCAGATTCTTATCTCCTGCTCAAACTATTCTTAACCGAAATCTCCTCTTTTCACATAATCAATCATGTAATTTCAGTACTAAAAAAAAATTGTGTCCATGAAAGTAGAGATTGTAATGCAAACAAATGTGTGAAAATAATGTGAGCTCACGTGTAGAAAAACTATATCCCCTTATATAACAGCTTTATAGTGCTTTCTACTTTGATGGTTCTAATAGAAAAAATGACCTCTCCAGAAGAGGTTTCATATGTACATTTCTGACTTGTTTTTCATTTATAATGAAGACTTTTTGTGCCTTCTTTTCTCCTCTCTCTGGGCTGCCAAATTCTAACTTTAGTTCTATTCTCGGACTCCAGCCTCTGGGACATCTCGTTGCCAGTTTCCGTATCAGACTCCCTGGAAGCCAGTAACATTTTGTACTGCACACCGTTCTCGACTTGTGCTCCAAGTTCCTCTCCTACTTCCTTCATTCTTGCCTCCCATGTAGAGGCAAGATCTTATTGTACAAAGCAGGACATTTCAGGCAGCTTATTTTGCTCAAGTTTGATGAGCACATTACGCTCAAGGAAATTGCTGGTGGCAGAATAGGGATGAAGCTGAGCACCAGCACTGGCTTATCAACTAGCAGAAGAGAAGAAACCTTTTAAACCAACACGATAATTTTTTGCCTTCCATTTCTTTATCCTTCCAATTGACCAAATCTCTTTCTGTTTTGATGAGCCAATAGGCAGGTTTGAAATCTAGTGTTGTTTTTTCCTACATTAATACAGAAGATGACAAGTTACAGGGTGATTACTATTTAATTGAATAAAATAACTGAAATGACCAATGTTCGTTGTTTTCCAGTTTTCCAGTAGAAAAAATTAAAATAGTTGATTTCTATGAAAATTATTTTCACAAATACCACTCGTAAAATATTAGCTCTCTTCCATGTATTGTATAATTCTGTTATAAACTCTAATTATTTCTCTATAATTTCCCTTTTAATAAAAATACTGATCCCTAAATTTCAGTCAAGCGCTATTTGCTATATAGACTTTTACCTCATTGAAATTTCATTTTGAAAGTTAGAGGAAAATATTCCTCATTCTTCCTTGTTACTAAGAAATACAACTGATTTTCTGTAAAGAACTTTTTTAAAATCAACTCAGTAAATCGATCCCAGTGTCTGATCAGTTTCTCTATAATTTCACTTTTAACTATTTTAACTTGTTCTGCAAGCTGTTTAATGAAAACCTGATTTAAAGGTAACTTTACTTTTTAAAAAAGTGTTCTTGGTTCTAAACAGAGGATGTTGGTACCATTAACTGCAATTTGCTACAGACTTACAATATTATTAAGGTTTTATAACATAAATTAATTAAAAAAACACAACAAAAAAACATCTAAGGGCATTTATCAGATGAAAGCCCAACCACTTTGGTTTGGCAAGGCCTTTTAATTTATCTGCTTATATTCTTAGAAATCCATTTGCCTGAATAGTAATGCTAGCTTATTTCTTTTTCTGAAAAAGAAAAGAGATGAAAATGTTCTTTGGCAGCTTACTCTGGTGTATAGAAGGACAGGACAGGGTGCTTTTCAGTGCTGTACACCGTTCACATAAACCTCTTTCTGTGTCTGTGGAAATTGAAGTCTTCCTGCTTTATTACTCCTTCTCTACGTGGAAGCTGTTTGAAAGTTACTTGTCTTTGGGACTTATTTGCAATATGTATAAAAAGTTTCTGGCATAGCTACAAGCTCTGGAAAGAAGCAGGACACTCCACTGGGGACTATGGGACTTCATGGAACAATCTCCGTTGAAACCAGATTTCTGAACTCTTGATGTTCGTTTTTGCGTTTATAACCAGGGCAGGTGAGGAAAACAGGGTCCTAAGTTCACTTTAACACAGTTAAATAATATTGCGGTAACCGATGCTGTCAAGCAAGCTTCTGTCCATGTCAGGAAAGTGAACGAAGCCTATAAAAACAATATGAAGCTACTATTAATTTAATCATATTTTTGTTGGATTAGAATGATACAGTTGAACTTTGGGATTTCTAATTTCTTTAAAATGTTAATCTTTTAACTCATTATTTCACCATTACTATTAAACTCTTCAAACCTTGCATTTGTAAAGGCAGAAAAATCTCTGCTGATGTACTGGACATATGCAGCACTGTATTTTGCAGCCTTATTTTCCTTTTTTGTAAGCCCTGATTTTCCATAGGGGAATACTTCCTTCAACGTGAGGTTTGGGCTTGTGGTTCTGTTGAGTCGTGTCGACTCAAGGAATGATAGGGCTGAATGCAGAAATAGAATTGTAATGATTTTTTGTGACTGTCACTTAAAAACAATATTCTAATATGAAAGATGCTTTTAATTGTTAATATCCAAATAGCAAAGATGCAAGCAAATACAATTATGTTACTTGCTATGTAAATATCAAAGGCACACAGAGATGTACCTGGAAGCCAGGATCACCAGAACTGCCGCAGGGAGCATCCCTCCAGCTGCTCTACATAAATGTCTCCTTGTATTGACTACGACTAAAGACGGTGAGGGTGGAATGAGGAGTACTGGCAAGTCTTAGTCTAAGAGGATGAAGCATTATTTTCTCCTAGATAGCAGAACCACCAGGTATCCCTTATAAGAAAAGTTGGCAGCAGACTGAGAATTGCCAGAATCGTCTCATTTTAGATTTTAGTGGTGGGGTAGATTTCCCGCCACTATTTTGCAGATAATACTGAAAGAGGGGTGGCTCAGAAGGGTGTGATGACATGTCACAGCCCATTCAGAATTAAGGCTTAAATGTACAAACCAAGTCCAGTTCTCCATCCCTACCCTCAACCCCCCATTGATATTAGCTTGAGAGAATAAACTTCTTTTACATATTGCTTACCTCTATTCCTGTAATGAAGGATATACTTGCTTAGATATAACCCCAAAAAAGTTATCATTCTTTTCTTCTAACCCTCCATCAATATCATGCAGGCCTATGGAAAGTGGAAAAGTAATTAAATTAATCAGTGATATAGGCAACTCTGTATAATAGGTCCTTGACCTGTAGGAAAATCAGATAGACAATTTGAATGGCTGTTCATGGCAGAACACAATAGGGCTTGATGTCTTTTCCATAGATTGTGTTGCATTTCTGTAAAAGTGTTGTGAGATATTGAAAGCAATGATGTAGACATAGATAGATATGTAAGTTGCTTCTAGGAATATGGGTGAATATACACACATAGGAATTATATACGATATATTTTTGTATATACATTATATATGTAAAATGGAACTCTCATGAGTGTATTCACTATAAAAATCACAACATTGGGGTAGATCTCTCTATCCAGTCTAAGAATCTACTATGAATAGGAAAGTTATAACTTATTCCCCTAGCATCAACCTGGAAAACATATACATTCTCCTTGCAGTTTTCTTTGTAATTCCTTATAAAATTGTAGTCTAGAGAAATTTCTGAACTTTCTTTGAACCTTTGTATTTTCACTTACAATTTCTTAGAAGCAGCATAGAAAAGAAAAATTTTAAAAAAGAAAAAAACAACATGAAGTTCAAACCAGAGTTTAAATTCCAATTCTGCTACTTATTAGTTGGGTGACTTTCTGAGTCTTGTTCCCAAATCTATAAAATAAGGTAAATGATAATAAAAATACTTAGCTCATAACATTACTAAGGGGTTCAGAATGTTAAAAATAGATTTGAAATCTTTTAATAGACTATAAAGCATTACACAGAGGCGGTGGAGTTCATCTCTCATACTTCTTGGCATAATATCTTCCATAAATTTATTATTGTTAAGTAGTATTTCCTTTTTCTTATCCTGGAATAACCTTTCTAAAACCTCCATTTATTCGACATTGCTGTTGTGGTACTGGTATCTCATGAAAATGAGATTGTTTTATCATGCTATTCATGGTTTTATAGACTAAAATCATATACCGCCAACTTTTGAGTATGATATAATTCTCTAAAGGATTATTAATCACCAGCTCAGAGGTTGGCCTGTTTTCAGGCTTCATCCTATTTGATCTCTCCACAAATAATTTTCAACACTGCTGGTGAGCGCTCTAGAAATTTCCCACTGCTTGTTCTCTGATGCTGAACTCTTCTGCTTTTCTTCCTGATGTGCATTTCTTTCTCAACTTCCTCTTTTTTCTTCTTGCCCCCTAAATGTATGCATTCCACCAAGACCTGTGCTTAGTTTTATTCTACATAGTCTCATTGATTCTGCGGACTCAAAGATGGATTTTTATGCCATCTCAATACCCTTTCTCCATCTCATTCCATAACCTACTCCTGACCCTGTCATTCCATGAAACACACTTGCAAAGGGTCCTCAATGACCTCCAAATTGAGAAATCCAGTGGACTCTTACGGTGCTCATTTTACTGGACTTTTCAGCAGATTTAGACACTGTTAGCCATTCTGCTCCCTTCCTTTAGCTACCCTGACACAACTCTCCCTAATTTTCCTTCAGTCTTTCTGGCATCTTCTCTGCTTCCTGTCCACAAGCACTCAATGCTGGAGTTCCCCAAGGCATTCGTCCTTTCTCTCTAAGTTCTCACTACCAGCTTCAACTGCATGGATATAAGGATGGATAATAAAAATTGCTAAAAATCATTATTTGCTGTATGCCATGGATAACAAATTCAAAGTACGTAGTGCAAATAAATGCAAGGAAAGTTAAAGAAAATTTTGAGAAAGAAGAAAAAGGAAGTTGTGCAACTGTAAACATAGAATTTAGAATAGTTCAGAGTATAGAGCTATCACAGGGAAAGACAGAATTTTAAAGTCTATAAAAACACCTAAATACTTACATAAAAAGTAATATATAGTAAAGACAGTGTTTTAAATCAGTGGTAAAAGTATGGAATATCTATTAAATGCTGTTGTTCAGCACCAAGCTAACTTTATCAGTTAGCATTTTGGTAAGAGAAACCAATCTTGTTAAGCTCAGGTGGAGCAGAAATTTGCAGGAAGAATATTGGGTGGCTCAGAATCAACAGAAGGACTGGAAAACAATGCTTAGAAGATGACCGGAGCCAAAGGATGGTAAGAAGTGGAAGCAGAGCTTCAGTGCCCCAGGAGCAGTGTGGTTAGGATGCCCCAGTGTTGCTGGTGCTACTGCGGGACTGTAGATGCCACCACCTCCACTGCAAACAAACCAGCGATCCCTGCAGATTTTTGCCACTCTCTCAAGACTCAGAGACCCAGTGAGATCCAGCCCAGCTGGAACACCCAAGAGGCAGGACCTACATCACAGGGGCCTGCACCCTTCCTGCTGGGCACAGGGAAAGGCTGTCTGCTCTCCTTTGACTACTGAGGTGGGAGGCAGGGCATCATCATCTCCCCAGATAGGAAGGTAGGTGTCCAAATGGTGGGGAGCCAAACACGACAGATTTCCACCAACATTTGGAATAACTAAAATTAGAACCATACTTTATATCGCAGACCAAAATAAATTCCAGATGGATTCAGAGTGTAAATGTAAAACTTGAAACCATAAAAGTACTTGCAAATTCGCATGAATATTTATATAATCTTAGTTTGGGTAAGTTGCTAAGCATGACATAAAAATCAGAAAGCAATTAAAAATGTTGGTAGAGAATATTAAATCACCCAGAAGGGGAATCCTGGTCTGTTAAGTTAAAAAAAAAAAAAAAAGTTTAAATGAAAAGTAGATATATTTTTTATAATGTCACATTTTAAGGAAAAAAAACGAAGCGTTTGAAAGGTATACACCAGAACACTAACATAGGTTATCTCTGCATGATAATATTAGAGGTGACTTTTGTTTCCTCCTTCCTTCCTTCCTTCCTTCCTTCCTTCCTTCCTTCCTTCCCTCCTTCCCTCCTTCCCTCCTTCCCTCCTTCCTTCCTTCCCTCCTTCCTTCCTTCCTTCCCTCCTTCCCTCCTTCCCTCCTTCCCTCCTTCCCTCCTTCCCTCCTTCCCTCCTTCCCTCCTTCCCTCCTTCCCTCCTTCCCTCCTTCCTTCCTTCCCTCCCTCCCTCCCTCCCCATTATTTTTTTAATTTGAAAGGGGAGTATTTGGTTGATTATAAGAATATATCATATGAACATCTGGGTCTCAGTAAGTAAATTTTACACTAAACTCTACAAAAATGGAAATACTCTTTAAAGAACAGGTAATGAAACAGTTATGTTTAGATACTCCCGTCTGTATAAAAATAATGTTGAAGTGGCCTTTGGAATTCACTCTAATTGATGGCACTTAAGAACTGAATAATAATTAAGTGACTCTAAGAATGCCCTCTGAACATATTTCTCTTGCCTCCCCCAGTGTGTCGTGCTTTGTTTTGAAGAGTACCCATCTGCTTGACTAGGAAATTATTAGTATTCAGGATATTGTCATCTAAAGAGATGCATCAAAGAGATGTAAATATTCTGGAGATGATAGTTACTGTTGCCTGTATTTTGTCCTTTGTACTCTTACCAGAAAGAGTGAGTTGCTCCAACCTGTTCTAACACCCCTTAGGCCCCATCCAGGTTTCTCAATTCCTGTCTCAGAAAAGGAGGCTGAGCACCTCTTTGGCATAAGAGACGAGTGTAGAACGAAAGGCTCCTACAGAAGCCTGATGGCAAAGGACGAAGAGAGGCCCTTCATATTCAGGAAGGCTTATCCTGGCACATTAAAGAAACAGACTATGAGATCTGGAGTCAGAGAAGAAAAGAGAGAACACAAAAATGACTGAGCATTCCCATTCTTGCCTCTCAGTTGCTCTTCTTCCCTGCCAAAGTAAAACGATCTTTCCATTCCTTTTTCGCAATGCCATTAGCCTTTTCTATTAAGAGGACATGAATCAACATAGTCTTGCTAGTTTTTTTCTCATTGAAATTGTCATGTTTTAAGAATTCTTCAGGGAAAAAAAAATCAAACTTAGTAATAAATCCCTTTTCCTAGTACTCTTTCCTCAGAGGACTCGTTGAACATTTCTGTCATTTTTTATTCTTCAGTCATAAACAGCATGACTCTGAACTTCTGTAAGTTTCAGTGTGTCCATTCTTCATGGTAATATAAGAACCCCATTGCTCTGGACTGGAATGAATTGGTATTTCACTGGTTGAGGTGGTAGATGGCTTAGTTATACAGTTTCACCTGAGTCATTTTATAAGATGAATATAAAACAACTTGGGCATATATGTACCTTTTGAATTACACACTTCATGAGAACTTTTGTAGTTCTCTCATGTTTAAATTTTTCTATTTTTTCCTTAAATTTATAAATTTTGATGATTTGGAAAAATAGCAACCAGATCAAAGAAAAATATGTTCCTTTTTCCTGGTAGAAGCTAAGGAGCATTTTTGTCACCCAAATTCCCTTAGCAATAAAATACGAGGTTCTGCTCCTTGTTCATGGACTCCGGTGACGCTCTGGTGAGCAGCGTCAGCACCTCGGGGGTTATGAAGGGGGGAAGCTCCCACCCCTGTGGTCAGGGAGGTATAAGTGTCTTCCATGGTGAGAGGAGCACCTGTGGCCAGGTGGGCTCTGCTCTGGGTGATCCTGGCCCCCAAAAGGACGTTTGCCTTCTTGCAGGTGACACTTGGGTACCATAAGCTTCAGTAACGCTTTTCTGCTCTCTGCAGGAGCGGCCTATTGCCAGTTCATGGACATGCTCTTTCCTGGCTGCATTAGTTTGAAGAAAGTAAAATTTCAAGCAAAGTTGGAACATGAGTATATTCACAATTTTAAACTTTTGCAAGCATCATTTAAGAGAATGAATGTTGATAAGGTAAGAGACTAATTTGTACCTCCTTAAAGTGCATTGTCTTTCCTTAAAATTGCTTTAGAATAAACAACCAAAAATGTTTCAGTAGAATATATCTTAGCATTTCTGCAGTAGATTAGAGTCTGTACATAGCATGAAACATCAACCATGACTCCCATAAAAAAGCTCCATAGGCCTTTTTTGTATACATTTTTATTTAAGGAAATGTTCTCAATTTGCAGCTATTTTACTGAAACTCACACAGGAATTACAAATGTTAAAATATTACTAATGTTTTAGTATTGCAGATGACAGCCTCTCTGGGTAAAATGCTGTGATTCTGTCCATAGGTCCGGTGAGAGACAGTGGTCCCTGTTCTTGTTTGTTGTCAGGTGTGGAATGGTTCTGTGCAGAGGTTTGCGCACAACCTAAGATTTTAAACTTAAAGGCCTTGAACTTCCATTTGGATAGAAATGCAAAATTAAGTCAACAGCAGTGACTGCCTTCTTTTAAAGGCTAATGCGCCACCATCATCTAAAGCTATTTATATATTTTCACATGTCTGGCAATAGGCAGAGTAGAGCAGCGTGTTAATTAAAGAGCCTCCTGCTCTAAGATGTCGCTTTCTAAAGCATAAACGAAATTTAAAAGTCAGAAGATGTGAAAATATTTAAATAGTGCAATGACAAGTAAATTAACTACAACATGTGGACTAAATGAATTCATCCTTGTGAGCAGACTTCCTGTTTAGAAGGGGTGGGTGGGTGGAGCAAGAGGGAAAATGGCACCTAATCTTGCTCCCTTTCTCTTTTTTTTTTTAAACTGAGGATTGAACCCAGGACCTCATACATGGAAAGCAGGTGCTCAACCACTGAACTATATCCACTCCCCCTAATTCTCTCAACAAAAAACAAGCAAAAAACAGAAAGAGTCAGCATGAAAAATGTGGACTCCTCTAAAAGTTTACTTTTTTAAATTTTGTTCTGTACTGATTTAGTTTCAATTATAGAAAACTTCTTTTAAAAATATATTGCAAATGATTTAGTTTTAACAGATGGCCTGAAATGTTTCAGTTGTTTTGTCTTTCAGGTTGTCATTGATACTTAACCCTTTCTACATTTTTTTTAAAGTGACGTTGATGATATATAGCTGCCGAGGTGGCAAAATCTTACCAAAAGCTTCCGTTCATATTGCTACACATGAAACAGCAAGTTTGTTTTTGTTGTTTTTTTGCGGGGGGAGAGAGGTGTGGTACTGGGGCTGGGGGATTGAACCCAGAACCTTGTATACAGGAAGCTGGCATTTAGCCACTGAGCCACATTGACTCCCCTGAGTTAGATTTTTTGTTTGTTTGCTTGTTTTTTGTTGTTGTTGTTTTTGGGGAGGCACCGGGAACCAAACCTTGGGCCTCCCGTGTGGGAAGCAGGTGCTGAATGGCTTGAGCCACATCTGCTCACTGAAGCCGCAAGCTTTTGAGTGCCATGTTTCTGTCTGAACCACATACTTACACATTTGCACTCACATGCATAGTCTAACTCCCTAGCTTTGTAACGCCCTTGTGGCTCACATTTAACCTATATTGCAACCCAAAGATGTAGCAAGTAACAATTGTAATGGTCCAATTCAAATAAGTGTTACCTTTCCTACTTTCCTTCAAAGAAAGTTGCCTGTTGGATTAGAACTAAGCAATCAAACCATTTTTTTAAAATCATAATTATAGGTTCCTATAAGACTTCCAAAGGGAATGCTGATTGGTTCTTTAGATTGCTGGTAGGAAAGATTGCTCTATGAAGAGCTGAGATTCATGCTTCAGAAGTTGATGTGAGCACTGAGCTCCTCCTCCAGGGAGCTTCCTCTACCCAAGTCAGCCTCCATTTCTCTCCTCCAATGCCTGTGACATACTACTGTGTGCCTGGTAGCGTGTGCCTTGAAAGCTGGGTTCCTGTGATATGGTTCTTTTCATGCTTATCTTCCTGCATTGTAAATCCGCTACATGAAAGCTCATTTTTGCTTCACTTGAACCATTAGGTTGGTGTAGGCCTGCATTGATTAGAATCTTACTCATTCACATTTTCTACTACCATAATTCTTGTCAAAGTTTATCCCAACACATTTGGACCAGAAATGAAGCTAACGCATCAATCCTGATGCATGTGTTTTGAGGGGTCGTGCTTACTCTGAGAAGGGTCAGCACCTCCTCTGACAGCTGAGGGTATTCCTTCTTTTGTGTGGTTTGTTCAGAAACATTGAATACCCCAAGAGACCCAACTGTGAAGTTTTGGTTTATTATTCTTTAATATGATGAAAATTCTCTTAGTTCTAGAAACAAGCTGGCCATGAAGCTGAGGAAGAGGTCGGCAGTCATGGATTGTGCAGACATGTAGGAAATAGTTATATATTGGGAACACTTCAGTTGTGGTGAATACAGACACACCTGAGGTTTGTGACTCACTTGGCAATTTTATATTGCAGGTAATTCCAGTGGAGAAGCTAGTGAAAGGACGTTTCCAGGACAACCTGGATTTTATTCAGTGGTTTAAGAAATTCTATGATGCCAACTACGACGGGAAAGAGTATGATCCTGTAGAGGCACGACAAGGGCAAGATGCAATTCCTCCCCCCGACCCTGGTGAACAGATCTTCAACCTGCCAAAAAAGTCTCACCATGCAAACTCCCCCACGGCAGGTTTGTAACAATGCGCTTGTTCTAGTCACTTCCATTTTAGGAAATGGTTCTGACCCACCTATGCTTTACTGTACTTGCCACTGATTCTTCCCAGCAGTCCATATTTTACCACCCTTGGATACTTTTCATTGTTGTCTACTGGATTACATTTGTCTTCCTAGCACTGACACCCTTTGTAGTAAGTCTAGGTCATGATTTAAACGATTAAAAATGCAGTGCTATTCACTTTACATCACTGATGCCGGATGTTAAGATAATACTACGATAAATTTTACTTTCTAATTTTTCTGAGAAATTTCAGATAGTCTATATAGATGTGTGTTTTTTTAAAGATTTATTTATTTTATTTCTCTACCCTTCCCCCTGCCCCCCCGGCCCCAGTTGTCTGTTCTCTGTGTCTATTTGCTGCGTGTTCTTCTTTGTCCACTTCTGTTGTCAGCGGCTCAGGAATCTGTGTTTCTATTTGTTGCGTCATCTTGTTGTGTCAGCTCTCTGTGTGTGCGGCACCATTCCTGGGCAGGCTGAACTTTCTTTCGCGCTGGGCACCTCTCCTTACGGGGCGCACTGCTTGCGCGTGGGGCTCCCCTACATGGGGGACACCCCTGCATGGCAGGGCACTCCTTACGTGCATCAGCACTGCGCTTGGGCCAGCGCCACACAGGTCAAGGAGGCCCGGGGTTTGAACCATGGACCTCCCATGTGGTAGACGGATGCCCTAATCACTGGGCCAAGTCCGTTTCCCTATATAGATGTTGATTGAAATATTTTCACCTTTAATCGCTGACATGACAGAACAGAAAATGAATTGATTTTATGCTTTTAAATATGGATCATCACCTACAATTCTTCAAAGGAACTTCATTAAATACGTATCTTAGCTGCTGTATAGATAGTGCCAGTTTTTATCTGATTGTGTTCAGAAATCTCTCTTTTATCCAGCTTTGTCCAGAAGTGAAGTCATTGAGGATAAATACCTGGAACTGTATAATTTTTAATAATTTTTTTGGATAAAACCTTTCTAGTAAACATTCTTGCCATAAAATGTAGACTTTACAGAGCAGAATGTGTTCTTGTAAAATTGGGGTCATTATTATAAACACCAGTTATGGTCCTGGAAAGTTAAACAATGAAATCCCCAGAAACCATCTGTTTCCATCCCAAATGTGGAAACTATTGTTCCAACTCATTAAATTAATAGCCTTAATTCTGTAAATAACACAAAATCCTTATTTATGCCCTACCTCCAATCAGAATGGATTAGAGATGGTAACACTACCAAATAGGAGGTCCCAGTCTTCCTCACTGTTCAGAAGCTTTTGTTTTTCCTTATTTCTGGGTTCTTGGCTATGTTCCAGCTAGACTGAGGCCATTAGAAATCTGGCATTATTTAATTTTTTTTAACTATGCTGAAGATACAGAGTTTAATGCCTGTAACATTCTCAGATGGTTCTAGAGAACATAAGTGTGCATGTATGAGTATGTGAGGGGAGAGAGTGAGAGATCAAGAGATGAAGTAAAAGTGGTAAAATATTAACAATTGATGTCTCTAGGTGAAGGATATAGCGATGTTTATTTTATATTATTGCAATTTTTCCATAACTTTGAAAGTTTTCAAAATAAAAACTTGGGGGAAGGGAATAAGATAATTACTGTCCTTCTTTCACTGGAATAGATATGATTACCTGATTATATCACAAATAATATTATCCTTTCATTAAGAAAACTGAAAAGAAAGGCCATTCTCTTGTTTCTTTTATGTTCATATAATTAGCTTGATTTTGCAATTTCCTTTCCTATGGCCGCTGGCTTTGGAGTTAGACTTAGTCCATTTTGTTTTGCTTTGTTTTGCTTTGTTTTTGTTAGTTTATTTGTTTGTTTCCAACATCAGACACTGGGTTTCTTCAGGAGATAGACTTGATTTTTTTTTTTAAGGATTTATTTTTTTTTTTAGTTTCTCTCCCCTTCCCACCTCCCTACCCCAGATGTCTGCTCTTTGTGTCCATTTGCTGTGTGTTCTTTTGTGCCCGTTTCTATCCTTATCAGTGGCACCGGGAATCTGTTTCTTTTTGTTGTGTCATCTTGCTGTGTCAGCTCTCCGTGTGTGCGGCGCTCTTCTTGGGCAGGCTGCAATTCCTTTGGCGCTGGGCAGCTCTCCTTACGGGGCACGCTCCTTGCACATGGGGCACGTGGGGCTCCCCTACGTGGGGGACACCCATGCATGGCACGGCACTCCTTGTGCACATTAGCGTTGTGAGTGGGCCAGCTCCACATGGGTCAAAGAGGCCCTGGGTTTCAACTGTGGACCTTCCATGTGGTAGGTGTATGCCCTATCCATTGGGCCAAGTCCGCTTCCCAGACTTGGTTTTAAATGACCATGTCTACCACTTGGGGATAGTTCTTTAGCCCCATCCAGCCTTGGTTTTTCACCTCTGTAAAATAGTGTCTGCATGCACACACTCATGAAAATAAACACACCAGTACGTAAGATGAATTCTTATTCACCTGGATATAGTAGAGATGGAGAGGAATGGATAAATCTGAGATATTTAGGAGACAAAATAGATTAGGTATTGGTAATGCATGGACACTGGGGTGAAAGAGAAATGTCAAGCTTGACTTCTTGATTGTCTCATACAACTAGACGGTGGCATTCGTTGAGATGTGCTAAAAGAGAAATTTGAATGGAGATCATAAGTTTGTTTTTGAACATACTGAGTTTTAGGTTCCTTTTCTTTAAGAGTAGATATAAATAGGCAGTTGTGCGTGTGTATGTGTGTGTCCGTTTCTGGAGCTCAAAGAAGTGTAGCCTAGAGATAAAATATTTGTGACTTAATATATCCATATAATAGAAGCTAGAAGTGAGTACCCAGTAAGAAGGGGGAGTGTCTTGAGGAGCTTTAATGCTGAGAGGTTGGGTGGAGAAAGGAGGAGGGCCTGCACAGGAAGCAGAGAGGTTGCCAGAAAGATTGAAGGAAAATCAGGCAGGGATGTGTCAGGGTAGCCAAAAGAAGGGAGCAGAATGGTTAACAGTGTCTAAATCTTCGAGAAGTCTAGTAAAATGAACGTCACAAGAGTCCATTGGATTTCTCAACTTGGAGGTTATTGAGGACCCTTTGCAAGTGTGTTTCATGGAGTGATGGGGCCAGGAGTGGGTTGTGGAATGAGTCGAAGAAAGGATATGAAAATCCATCTTTGAAGCCATAGAATCAGTGAGACTATGTAGAATAAATAAAACTAAGCATAGGACTTTGTAGAATGCATATGTGTAAGAGGTGAGAGGAAAAAGAGGAAGTTGAGAAGGAAATGCACATCAGGATGAAAAGCAGGAGAACTCAGCACCAGAGAACAAGCAGTGTGAAATTTCCAGAGTGGTCACCAACAGTGCTGAATATTAATTGTGGAGAGATCAAATAGGATGAAACCTGAAAATAGGCCAATGAAATCTGCCTCCTAGTTGGTGATTAATAATCCTTTAGAGAGTTGGTCCATTAAAATGCTGAGTGCGTGCACCTTGATTGCAATGACTTAACAAGGGCATGAGGATGTGTTAGTGGATGTGCTTAGGAGTAGATTCTATCTTTAACAAATTTGTCAGGAATCAAGTTGAGGAAAATTAACTCATTAATTGTGCAGAGAAGTGGTTGTAGTTGCTTCAGGAAGTAAGATTGGAAGGAAAGTGGTATTTTTCTTGGTCTGAATTTTGTGGTTTTAGGATAAGGCACAGTGGGCAGGTTTCTAACATGGAAGAGGAACGCCCTATCGAGAAGAGTAACTGAAAATGGAACAAAAGAGGGGAAATTAGGGGAGCATGATGCTGAAGTTGCAAGGAGAAGATGAGGTCAAGGTCATAGGTACAGGGTTGGAGGGGACAGGCTGGAGCAGAAGTGATGAGAAAGAGATTGGGTTAAAATTAAAACAGTGAGTTGAGGAAGCACAACTTTAAACTGATTAATCATGACCTTCACCCTTTGTCAGCAGCTTTCATCAGCTCAAGAGCTGGAGTGGAGAAAGGGGGTGGTATGTACTTTTCAGAGTTTGGGATTGGAGAGGCAAATGGAATGGAAAGATGAAGTGAGAAAATCAAGGATGCTAAATATTTCTCATTTTAAGGCCTTTGTCTATATTTCTACATTTTTATATTCTATAGCTGTTGATGTACAGGTTAGTCTTTGATACACAACTAACTGGCCACTTTTTCAAGATTTTGGTTGTGAAATTGGACAGACCCCAGGATGTTTTTCTTCTGTAATCATAATACATCCTTAATTTTTTTCCTTTGTCACCAACACTCCTACTCCCCCAAACAGAATGATCTTTAAGCTGCCTGGGCCTCGTTTTCTAGGAATTCCCTCATCTGCCTTTCATAAAAGCCACAGAGAAATTTGTGCCATTTTTATAGAAAGACTGTCCATTGACATAAAGGAGAAATACGTATTTTCCAGAGCTCGTGCTCTCAGTTTACAAAGCTCAGGAAACACATTAAAGTCAACAGATAATAAATTTGTTTTTTATGTTCCAGAAGGCAGTTATTACTGAGACTTGTGTTCTTGATACCTTGACTGTGTTTACCTTAATCAGAGAGAACGGGTATTTTCAGAAGTCCAACCAGCCATTCACTTTTTAAGAAAATATGTCTGACTATTGGACATTGTGGGATAATAAAACTATACAGGGGAAAAATTGTAGCTAGGTATACATCACATATGGAACATTATTTTAAAAGCCAAACAGGAGAAAAGCTCCTAGAAATACGGCAAGACCTCATTTTTCTAAAGGCCATGTACCCAACTATTGGGAATACAGCCAAGAAAATTCAAGCCAAAATGTCATCTCCAGGTCAGAGTAGGTGTTGTAAAATCTATGCTATAAAATTCATGTACTTTACTCTTTACTTGAGAGAGTTCCTAGGGTACTTATCCAGTCTATTTGCTTTTTCTTAATTTAGACATAATTATAATAAACATGGGGATCTGGTGTCTCAGCACATAACATATTAGGGCAAGTGGGTACACTGATAGCTATAGAATATACAGACATCAGTAAAAGAAGAGCCAAGAAATTAAAATCTTGTGTTTTAAACAGCCTAGTGGCTTGGGATCTTTAGACCAGAATCTTACAGCTCCCTTCTATTTCTTAAAGGTCTAAAAAACAATAATAATAATTCTTAAAGTTCCATTATAATTCTCTGTTGATAACATTGTCCCTGAATCATCTCCGCTGTGAACTGAACTGTTTACAGTTTCTAAACTGGTTTCCCTGCCTCTGCTGTGAAGCCACTCAGGGCCATCCTCTTCAGACACAAGTCTGATTTCATCCATCTAAAATTTCAGAGAAATTTAAGTGCTCGATGAGGTGAGGGTCAGCTCCCTGGGAGATTTAAATATCTATAGAGAGAGACAGAAAGAGAGAGATCACCTTTATCCCATAGCGTTGCTCTGTCAGCAGCATTCTGTAATGTTTCTGCTGTTCCCACTTCTAAGCCTTGGTCATTTCTAAATTATCTGCATTAGTGGAAATAAGCAGTGACTGGTATAATCAAAACACACACTTCCTTGATTATTTTTTTTCTTCTTAGTTTTGGCTTTGGAATACTTGAACCATTTTGCAGTGATTTCTCTCTCCTGAAATATTTTTTCACACTAGTATTAAAATTAACTTACATGTCCTGACTATACATACATTAAAAGCAGTAAGTGGCAGTTCAGAGACATCTTGTATGGCAATGGGACCATATAAGAGTGGAAAAAGTGATTATGGAATGGATTGTCCAAATGTTGATAATTAAGTGAGGACTGTTCTTAACATTGACAAAAAATGCTTTTACGTCATACAGATTCTGCCACACACTGCAGGTTTCTTGCTTGTTTTTGTGAGAATGTGCTGATTTTTCAGCTATGTCAGTACAGATAGAAGATTTTCTTTTGTGGGTTCAGAGAACCCATAGAACAGCTCAGGGTCTCTATGGCTGGTGACTTCCCTGGACTGTAATAAGCTTCAGCATGAATAGTGGCTATTACAGAAGGCTGAATGACTGCCTGGTGAGTTTTAGTCTGTCTACATTCTGAAGAATTGTGTCTCGAATTGCTTTTGATCTACCAACCATGTGCATGCATTAAAATGCACATTTGCATAATGATGGGTATCTATTAAGTGCATACATCATCGTGAGTCAAGTTTGTGTATTTATTGCTGTGAGCCATATCTGCAACTTGAGATAGCTTTGTGGGGGCATCAGATTTTATGTACGAGCACTTACAAACTTAAAAGGAAATTCAAAGTTGCAGTTCCTATAGCAACTACAGCTTAGACCCTTTGCAAATTCACATACATTAATGTATTTAAATTCACGTATATTAATGGATTTAGAGTTGCTATGGGAATTGAGTCTTAGCTGTCTCATTTCCTCAGGGATGGCAGTGTTTCAGCCCTAACATCAGACTAATGTGAATACGAGAAAAATGGTTTCAAAAAGGAAACAGCTGAAAGACTATGGTAGAACAGAGTATTTGAACAATCGTAATTAAGCCTGTAATAAATATAGATAGGAATAAATGCTAACAGTGCTTCTCAAAAACTGTTGAATATTTGAATGCTCTCATCCTCAATTACCTTTAATTTTAGGCTCTCTAAGGCAGTTCATCCAGCTTTAAAACTATGACCATGTTCATTGCTTCATTTTCTTAGCAGCCTTTGAGCATTTGTTGAGCATTCATCATTTAAGCATCAACTATCACCTTATTTTGGAAACAAAGATTTATTTATTTTTTTCTGTTTTGAAGAGAGTCCACGAAGTATAGCAGTTGGGAGTGGTTTTTATTCTCATTCTGACCTTGGTGTTATGGCTCAGAATATGGTCTTTCTTAGTCAATGAACCACATTGGGTGTAGTGTTTTATAAATATTAAATAGGTCAGGGTGGTTGATAGTGTTATTCAGAGTCTTTGCGTTTTTACTGATTTTGTTGTTATGTAGTTCTAACGGTTGCTGAGAAGGGAGTCTTAAAATTTCCTGTTATGATTGTAAAATTGTCTGTTTTTCCCTTTAATTTTCTCTATTTTTCACTTATTTTGAGGCTCTGTTATTAGATATATACACCTTTATGATTGTTAACTCATCCTTATGAATTTTATCCTTTTATTATTATGAGGTACTTTATCTTTGGTAATAACTGTTTAAGTCTGTCCTAGCTGATAGTACTATAGCCACTCCACCTCTCTTATTCTTATTGTTTTTAGGATATATCTTTTTCTATGATACGTTAACTTTCACCTATCTTTATTTTTATATTTAACATATGTCTCTGTAGACAGCATATAATTGGGTGTTGCTTTTTTTTAATCTATTCTGGTAATTTCTGCCTTTTAATGGAGTGTCAGTCTATTAATGTTTAATGTAATTATTGATTTGGTTGGATTTACATCATCATTTATTTTCTGTCTGTCCACTCTGTTTTTTGTTTTGCTGTTTCTCCTATCTTATCCTTCTCTGGATTTTTAAATATTGTTTGGTACTACATATTATTGCCTTTTCACCTATACACTTTGGATTAATTTTTTAGTGGTTGCTCTTAGTATTACAATATGTATTCTTACCTTTTTACAGGATATTTAAAATTAATTTTGTACTACTTAGTATAAAATGTGGATACCCTCCAACCTTCCCACCATATCCTGTGTTATAGTTGTCATAGATATTGAATTCACATACATTATCAATCCCACAAGACAAAAAGTTTTGCTTTAAACCCACACTATTCAATGCAGTGGCTACTGAATACTTGAATTGTGCTAATTCCAAGTTGAAATGTGTTGTATATGTAAAATGCCACTGGATTAAGAAGACTTAGTATGAAAAACAAAGAATGTAAAATACCTCATTAGTAATTTTTATATTGATTACTTGTAGAAATTGTATTTTGTTTGTATTTTATATATTAAAATGTTACTTTTTCATTTTTACTTATTTTTATGTAACTACTAGAAAAGTTTAAATCACTTATGTGCTTCTTGTATTTCTTATATGCTGTTTTAAACAGTCATGCATTTTAAAGAAATTAAGAGAAAAATATAATTTATTTTTCAAGTTTTTTCCATTTTCACTGCTCTTCATTCATTCCTGAATTATGTGCATTTCTTACTGGTTTCACTTCAGGCAGAACTTTCTTTAGCATTTCTTGTAGTTCAGGTCCAGTGGCAACCAATTCTTTTTTTTTTTTTTTTAAAGATTTATTTTATTTTTTTCTTCCCCCCGCCCCAATTGTCTGTTCTCTGTGTCCATTTGCTGCGTGTTCTTGTTTTTGTCCACTTCTGTTGTTGTCAGCTGCATGGGAATCTGTGTTTCTTTTTGTTGCGTCATCTTCCTGTGTCAGCTCTCCATGTGTGCCTATTCCTGGGCAGGCTGCACTTCCTTGAGCGTGGGGCTCCCCTACGTGGGGGACACCCCTGCATGGCACAGCACTCCTTGCTCGCGTCAGCACTGTGCATGGGCCAGTTGCACACGAGTCAAGAAGGCTCGGGGTTTGAACCGTGGACCTCCCATGTGGTAGACGGACACCCTAACCACTGGGTCAAGTCCGCTTCCCGGCAACTGATTCTTTTAGTTTTCCTTTTTCTGTAAATGTCTCTATTTCTCCTTCATTCTTAAAGGATAGTTTCATTAGATTAGATAAATAACTCTGGGATGATTTTTTTCCCCTGTAAGCACTTTAAAGGTGGTGTTCCACTCTCTTTTGGCTTGCATGGTTTATAATAAGTCTGTGTGAATCATTCTTCCCCTGTGTGTAAATGTCATTTTTCTCTGTGTGCTTTCAGGATTTCCTCTTTATCTTTAGTTTTCAGAAGTGTGACTAATCTTGGTTCTCTTTGAATTTATCTAGTTGTGGAGTTCATTAAGCTTATTGAATCTCTAAGTCTATGTCTTTTACCGTATTTGGCAAGTTTTCAGCTGTTATTTTGTCAGCTCCATTCTCTCTATCCTGTCCTTCTGGGACCCCATTTATCCATTTATTAGACCATTTATCCATGCCATAGCTCATAGGTCCCTAGAACTCGTGTTAATTTTTTTCCAGCCTTCTTTCTCTCTTCTTTAGATTATATTATTTCTCTTGTTCTATCTTCAAGTTTTTCCACTCTTTCTTTCTCATCTCCATTCTACTATTATTGTTCTTAAGTACTTCTCATTATTATGTGGCACAGTTTTTATGTTTTTCACCATTGCTTTCCCCACAATAGCACTGTATTCACTTGGCCTTTTGATATTAAGAAACCACCCCATTGCTATGCTGTATATGGCTTAATAGCTGTTTCCTTAGCTATATTAAGATTTGGGGGAAATGGAAAGAAAAAACTTACATTGGCCAACTTAAGTAAATTGTTCGAGGAGGTCCCTCACTCCCTGGAAGGAGAAGGATGTTGGTGGCTTTGTTCTTGCAGTTACAGAGCTATCATATGTAAGCCGTATGAGGCAAACGTTGGGATCCTCTTCTCCTTATAGAATAATTGCGGTTGCATTTCCTTAGTTATAAGGAGGAAACCACAGTATTAAATAGGGTAATAGAATAAAAAAATTTTTCAAATCCATGAAACTGTACTACACAGTGAACTCTAAGTTTAAACCATGGACTACAGTTAATATAGTACAATTATAAAAATGTGCTTTCATCAGTTATAACAAATGTACCACACCGATGAAAGGTGCTAATAATAGGGTGGAATATGGGAATACTATATTTTATGCATTTCTTTTTTTTTTTTTTTCATTTTATATTTTTTTATTTTTTTTTATTTTATGCATTTCTAACTTTAAAATGTTAATGATTTTAAAAATGGGAGTAGTCCTCTGCTTGCCAGCATAATAAATATCTGTGAGTTTGGAATATTAGGCACATAGAGAAGCAAAGGGTCCTAAAGAATTCAGGAACTTCAAATAGGAATCTTCTGGCAGTGTGTGCGGAAGAGTCCAAAGGCTCCTTCCTAGAACAAGCCATGCATTTTTTATTTCCAGCCCAATTTTTCTTTGCTTACTGAGACAACATCTTTGACAGAAGATGATTTACTTATTCATTTTGCAATTTTTAATTATTTTTGGCTTTCTGGAATCAAAGTATGTCCTTTTTTTTCTTTTTCTTTTTTAAAGATTTATTTATTTCTCTCCCCTCCCCCACTCCAGTTGTTTTTCTCTGTGTCTATTTGCTGCGTCTTCTTTGTCCGCTTCTGTTGTTGTCAGCGGCACAGGAATCTGTGTTTCTTTTTGCTGTGTCATCTCGTTGTGTCAGCTCTCCGTGTGTATGGCATCATTCTTGGGCAGGCTGCACTTTCTTTCGCGCTGGGCTACTCTCCTTATGGGGTGCACTCCTTGCACGTGGGGCTCCCCTACGCGGGTGACACCCCTGCGTGGCAGGGCACTCCTTGTGCGCATCAGCACTGCGCAAGGGCCAGCTGCACACAGGTCAAGGAGGCCCGGGGTTTGAACCGCAGACCTCCCGTGTGGTAGACGGACGCCCTAACCACTGGGCCAAGTCCGCCGCCTTTTCTTTTTTAAAAAAGATTTATTTTTATTTATTTCTCTCCCCTTCCCCCCGCTCCGCCTCAGTTGTCTGTTCTCTATGTCCATTTGCTGTGTGTTCTTCTGTGTCCACTTGTATCCTTGTCAGCAGCACAGGGAATCTGTGTCTCTTTTTTTGTTGTTTTTGTTGCATCATCTTGCTGTGTCAGCTCTCCATGTGTGTGGTGCCACTCCTGGGCAGGCTGGACTTTCTTTCGCACTGGGTGGCTCTCCTTACAGGGTATACTCCTTGCATGTTGGGCTCCCCTATGCAGGGGACACCCCTGTGTGGCAGGACACTCCTTGCGCACATCAGCACTGCACGTGGGCCAGCTCCACACAGGTCAGGAAGGCCCGGGGTTTGAACCATGGACCTCCCATGTGGTAGGCGGATGCCCTATCCATTGAGCCAAGTCCGCTTCCCTTTTTTCTTTTCTTATAAACTGAATTTTTAAAAAGCTTAACGTCAAAAACCTACTGAATGTTGTGGTACTATTTTATAAACTCTTCGAATCTAAAGTTAATATGATAGAAATTTTTTCGTGAAAGTTGGGAGAAAGGAAAACATTTGAAATATTAAGGGAGTCATCAGTAATATTAGCACATATTTATTGAGCATGTTGTAAGTGTCAGCTCTTATAAGCACTTAATATCCATTAACTCAGTCCAGTTTCTCAACAATCCTAGAAGGTAGATAGTAGCATTACCCCATTTTAGAGTTGAGGAAACCGAAGCACAGAGAGGTTTGGTAACTTGCCAAGGTCACACACTAAGAAGTAAAGGACTCAAGCTTTGGAGTCAGACACTGTGATTCCAGAGCACTTCTTGAAAACTCAGGAGTCCACATTAACCAGGTGAAGGCTGTGGGGAACCAGTGGTTAGGGCGTCCGTCTACCACATGGGAGGTCCGCGGTTCAAACCCCAGGCCTCCTTGACCTGTGTGGAGCTGGCCCATGCGCAGTGCTGATGCGCGCAAGGAGTGCCGTGACACGCAGGGGTGTCCCCTGCATAGGGGAGCCCCACGTGCAAGGAGTACGCCCTGTAAGGAGAGACGCCCAGCACGAAAGAAAGTGCAGCCTGCCCAAGAATGACGTTGCACACACGGAGAGTTGACGCAGCAAGATGATGCAACAAAAAGAGACACAGATTCCCATGCCGCTGACAACAACAGAAGTGGACAAAAAGAACACGCAGCAAATGGACACAGAGAACAGACAATGGGACCGGGGAGCGGGAAGGGGAGAGAAATAAAAATAAATCATTAAAAAAAAAGAGAGAAAGTGCTCTGTTCAATGGCGTACATGTCATTCAGTGTGGATATTCAGGCGAGAGAGGTAAGTAGGGCCCTTGTATAATGGGTTAAGAGGTTGTTAGTGTTCTATTGCTGCCACACAGAAACTTAGCAGCTTAAAACACCACACACACATTATCTTACAGCTTCTGAAGTCCAGGCACATCCTAGCTGGGTTCTCTGCTTTAGAGTCTCACAGACTGCAATCCAGATGTCTTCTGGGGCTGTGGTCTCCTCAGGCTCAGTTGGGGAAAGATCTACTTTCAAGCTCTCTCAGGCTGTTGACAGATCCCTTGCATCTACAAGACTGAGACTTCAGACTCCGTTCCTACAGGCTACCTGCAGTTCCTTGCCGTATGGGCTTTCCCAGCATCACTTACTTCACAGCAGCTTACTTCTTCAGGGTTGGTGGGGGAGTCTGCTAACAAGATGGAGTCATATATGTAGTCACATAATCATGGGAGGGAGACATCCCATCACCTAACATGTTCTCTTAGTTGGAAGCAAGTCACAGGTCCCACCCACACTCCAGGAGAGGGGTCTGTTTGTCACAAACATTTATACTTTATAATGGGGACAGTTGGGGGCCATCGAAAGGTTTAAGTGGAAGTTTGCTGTGCCATATAGAGAGCACCAAGTGATATGAGGCTATTGCAGAAAACAGTGTGGGAGAGGATGATAGCCTGTCCCCTGAGGGTATAGAGACTTTAAGGAGGTACAGTCAACAAAGTGATGATTACCTGTGGAAAAGTATGGGAGAGAGGAAGCCAAGGATAAATGATCTTTAAATTTCTGGCTTGATGGTTAGTGAAAGCAGAGAACCCTGGAACAGGAGACGATTGGGTTACGTGCAGGACAGATTCAAATGGGGCCCTGTTTTGGGCTCTCACTTCCCTGAGCTCCTTCCTGCTCTGAGGCCTCAGACTGTGGCTCTGTGCAAGGGAGTCAGGGTAATACCGTGTTCAGACTGTGGCTCTGTGCAAGGCAGTGTGGGTAATAGTGTTCACGTAGCACAGCAGACTTGCCACTATCAGAAAAACATCCTCAAACCCTGGTCTTGCCCACTGTAAGTCAATAGGGACATCGACTGCAATGTAAAGGGCAGCACCATCATGCGTGATTAAGTTCTTATGTTCCCCCCAAAATGGCTGTTTTAGTTTATAAGCTTTTTGCTGCATGCCAGGAGTGCAGTGACACCCGTGATGTTGTTGTCATGGTAACGCCTGTGTGTCTTCTCTGCCGACTGGGTTTGCTCGGCTTATTCAACCACTCCCTTTCAACCTCTGCCTTTCCCTGTTGCTGGAGTCAACAGGCGGGAGGTGGGGGTGGCGCCCCTCTAAATTACTTTAGGGATGCTGATGGGGTTGAGGGATCCTCACCATTTCTTTGCTCTGAGAACTTTTTTTTTTTTTTAAAGGATTTGAGCTAAGATGGTGATTAGATTTTGTGCCTAATGTGTTTCAAAGCAGACCTAATTTTCTACCAAAATGCTAGAAATGTGAAAAGTCAGGTTTATCGAAAGACGTATATACCATGTTCAAATAACTGTTTAAAAGTTAGAATTTTTAACACTCAAGCCATTTCAAGATGAGGAACTCTTTCCTGTATTTTCCCCTCTTATGAAAAATTCTCTGAAACCAGAATGACTCAAGCAGAGCCTGGAAAATACTGGAGAATCACATGATGGCTAAAAATAAGCACATCATCTCCAGCAGGGACAGTAACCAGGGCAGAAGTAGAGCGGTCCCTGAACGCACCCCCTCCCTGGACATGCTCGGCGCAAGCAGTCTTCTGGCTCCTCACGGGCAGGCGCGGGGGTCGCAGTCAGGGGAGAGGGCCCACAGGTACTGCTCGCTCTCTGTAGACCCCTGACCCACGGTGCGGCTCATGCGTGCTCTCCCGGGGCAGAGCCATTTATTACACTTGAGCAGCAGGTTGGGAGGGCCTCAGACTGACTCCTTTCTGATGTCCCTGCCTTCTTTTCCTTCAGTACCCCTCCACCTTGGAACCAACAGCAAATGGTACTATGGTATAAACAATTATGTTATTGTTTACTTTGCTAGTGTCAGCAAATGGGAATTCAGCTATTGATCACAGTTTGTCTTTTTGTTGCTTAACGTTGCAAAGCATAGTGATGTAAAATGGCCAGGACATTTGGCAGCTGTCCTATAGGATGTATAATATAGTTTTCTAAACTGTAACCTTGCAAATACTTTGCCTAAAACGGTCACTCACTACTCATACCCAGAGGAATTACCGCACTAGCCTCCTAACTGATCTTTCTGTGTTGACTCTCCCCCTCCCCCAGTCAGTTCTCAACACAGCAGAGTAGCCTTTTTTTAAACCTAAGTCAAATCATGTCCCTCCTCTGTTCACAATCCCGCAGAGTTTCCATTTTCCCTTGGAACAAGAGTCGCCTGTGTGAGGCCCTACACCTTCACTCTCTGGCCTCTCGCCTGACCACGTCCCAGGTTTCCTCTGCTTTACCCACCCTGGCCTTACACTAAACAAATGGTGCAGGGCCTTTGCACGAGCCTTGGGCCTTTCCTCTGTCTGGAATGCTCTTCTCGCTAGCCATCTGGCTCACTTCCTCTCCCCACTCAAATCTTTGCTCACATCTCAGTTTCTTAACGAGGCTTTGGAGTAAGGGATACTTCTCCAACTGGCATGTCCCTTGCAGAGATCCTGTAAACTGTGAGTTGTTGCAAGAGATACTGGCTTCTGTGCTGAATGAGCTGGGCAATTCCCACGTCTACCGATTTGAAACTCGCCTCTTTGTGTCTGAAAGGACGTGGTTCGGAATGTGGCCCCAGTCTGAAGTAGCTGTAATTTGAGAAGACCCACAGCCAACGCTCAACCTTCCCTGAACTTCCTGTCTAAAATTGTTGCCCACCCACTCCCAACCTGGCAGAACGTCCCATTGCCCTGTTCTACCTTTCTTTTTACCATAGCCCTTATTTTCTAGTTTACTGCATCATTTACTAATGTATTATGTTATTGTCTGTGTCTAATTTCCCCTGATAGAACATAAATTCTGCAAAGACAGGCATTTTTGTTTTGTGTGCATTGTTTTATCCCAAGTGCCTATTAACTTGTCAAGCACATAATAGAGGTTCAACAAATGTTTTTTGCATGAATAAGTGAATTAGGGTAATTTAAGGAGGCGCATAGACACTTGAGCAAAGTTATCCTGATATCCAAGATAAAATGTGCATGGGAATAAAATTAAAACCTACAAAAAATTTAAAAAATAAAAATAAAAAAGTGCATGGGATAGTGGAACCTCTGCCTTGGAGCCCAGTAGTAGGTTATGGGGTTAGTAATTTTTATAAAGGTTTTCTTTAAATAAAAAGTGTCTTCTTTCCTTCTTACAGTTTCAGCAGTTTCATTTTTATTTTGCCAGTGTCTATAGTCTTTCACCCGCTGAACTGGGTCTCATTTACTGAGCAATAGTAATGTAAGCTGACATTTACTGAGCACATACTGTGGTCCAGGCTCCGGTTTATAAGAGTGTTCTGTGTTTTATTTCATGTACTCCTCCCAACTCTGTGAAATAAGGACTAAAAGTCCTATTTTATACATAAAGGATGCAGGAAGGCAGTGAAAGCTACCTAGCCAGCAGGTGGCAGAACCAGGACTCCCAGGAAGGCGGTCTGGCCCCGGAGCCCCCACTCTTCACCAGTGTGCCACCCACACCCCTACCCCTGCAGGATGACGGCTGTCCCACTCCACCCCACGTCTTCATTCCCACAAGAGGAGTGTGGTTCACTATCAGCTTTGGGGAGCCTCCCCAAGTGGTTCAAAGAGGAACTGCCCACTCTTATGAGCTGACAGAAATAGCAAAAGGGAAGAGCTGCCAAACTTTGCCAGTGTCATTGGTAAGGACCAAAGCCTAAAGGGCTGTAAACTACTAATTTCAAAATAAAAAGAAGCAGCA
This sequence comes from Dasypus novemcinctus, assembly GCF_030445035.2. Classification (NCBI taxonomy): domain Eukaryota; kingdom Metazoa; phylum Chordata; class Mammalia; order Cingulata; family Dasypodidae; genus Dasypus; species Dasypus novemcinctus. The sequence goes on from NC_080688.1 coordinate 50,839,266, forward strand.
TCTTAATGATCTCATGAACCAGGGCTCCCAGTGCTATCTAAGTGCCATTTGGACTGACCTCTAGCCACAAAGGTGCTCCCCCCACCCCCCTTTATTAAAGAAGTTGTGTGTTTACTGAACAATCATGCATAAAATATAGGATTGCCATAAACCACCCTGTTAACACCTTGCATTGATGTGGAACATTTGTTACAATTGATGCTAGAACATCTTTATAATTGTACTATTAACTATAGTCCATGGTTTAACTTAGGATTCACTGTTTGGATAGTGTAGTTCCATGGACTTTTCTTTTTTAATTTTTATTTTATCACCACATAACACAATATTTTAATCATGTCCTATATATGTGTTTATATGAACTGTTAATTACATTCATGATGCCGTGTTACCATCTATAACCAAAATATTTCCATCGTTCCAACTAGGAACCCTGCACATTTTAAGCCTTAACTTCCCATTCTCTATCCCTACCCCCTGGTAACATATATTCTACATTCTGACTCTGTGAGACAAAGGGTTTTGTTTTGCCCTCAGAGCAGAACATAGCTACAGAATCTACAAAGTGAAGGTATCATTTTTTTTTTTTGAAGGAAAGCATTAGATCTTTAACTACTAAGTTGAACTTGCATCATCAGAATTGTATGGGAGCTGACAGTCATCTTGCAGTGTGATGGCTCTGGCGTCAGTTTGGTCACTTAGGAAACCCTCTTCCTGTAGGCATTCCTCTCTGCTCATCAGACCTGCCTGCACTCTTTTCCCCAGCAGCAATTTCACTTTCTTTTTTTTTTTTTTAACTTAGCCCATATCTCAGTTAAAAAATAAAATCTACTTACCCCAATAAATGGGATGAGGAAGAGATGTCACACTCATTCACGAAATACTAATCAATAAAGATTCATTGTATTTTCCTTCATGTTTCAGTTGTGTGTTTTTTGGGTTTCCTTTTTTCAGTAAATACATTATCTTCAATATACTTTTTTTTTTTTAAGATTTATTTATTTACTTATTTTTCCTTCTTCCCCTCCTCCCACCCTGCTGTTTTTGCTCTCTGTGTTGTCTTCTCATTTTCTCTCCTCTAGGATTCATTTCCCTCTCCGGGATTTGATCCTGGAGACCCTTGAGGTAGGGAGAGGTTCCCTGTCGATTGTGCCACCTCAGTTCCTGGTTTCTGCTGCACTTCACCTTGACTCTCCCCTTGTCTCTCTTTTTTGATGCGTCATCCATCCTGCTGTATGACTCACTTGCGCCGGGCACTGGCTTGCCACATGGGCACTGGCTCACCATGCTTTCTCTCCTTTTTCACCAGGAGGCCCCAGGGATTGAACCCGGGTCCTCCCATATGGTAGGCGGAAACGCTATCACTTGAGCCACATCCATTTCCCTCAGTATACGTTTACTCATCCTGTTGAGGGGCATTTAAATGTTCTCTCTAAATGTCTAAAGCATTTCTTTTGAACAATCATTTTTTTATATTAGAGAAAGTGTAGGTTTACAGAAAAATGCAGAAAATACAGAGTTCCCCTATACCGCCTGTAGCAGTTTGATATTATTGATGAATTCCAAAAAGAAATACTGGATTACATTTGTACCCTGATCATTTCCTCTGGACATATGAGATTATATTGGATTTACTTAATCAAGTAAACCTCTTGTGTCAGTAGGACGTTGAGTCCCCACCCTTTGGTGGGTAGGGACTCGCAGATAAAAGGCCTGGCAAAGGACAGAGTTAAGGGTTTTTGATGTGGGAGTTTTGATGTTGGAGTTTGATGCTAAAGCCTTAAGCTGGAGTCCCAGGAAATAAGAAGAGAGAAGCAAGACCAGGAAAAGAGGAAACCGAGGAAGCCTGAACCCTCACAGATGTTGGCAGTCATCTTGCTCCAACACGTGAAAATAGACTTTGGTGAGGGAAGTAACTTATGCTTTACGGCCTGTTTGTCTGTAAGCTCCTACCCCAAATAAATACACCTTATAAAAACCAACCAATTTCTGGTATTTTGCATCAGCACACCTTTGACTGACTAATACACCCCCCCCCCATACACACAAACAGTTTCCCCTATTATATTAACACTTTGCATTAGTGTGGTACCTGTGTTACAGCTGAGGAAAGAAGCTTATAAATGTGCTATTAACTACAGTCCAGAGGTCACTGTTTGTGTTGTACAGACCTGTGTGGTTGTTTTGTTTTATTTTGTTTTTATTCTAGTAATATCTGTACAACCTAAAATTTCTCCTTCTAGCCACATTAAAATGCACAGTTCAGTGCTCTTAATTACACTCACAGTGTTGTACTACCATCCATTACCAAAACTTCTCCATCACCCCAAAAGAAAGTCTGTACCGATTATGCATTAACTTTCTCTGTTTTTTTTTAATTGAGTGAGAGAGACGGGGTGGGGGGTAATGATCTCACAAAGTAGGGAAGACTGAAGAGTGTTGCTTCTTGAATGTGTGTGTGTACGTGTGTTTTTTAACGTCTCATCAGTATTAGTGTCATATTTTTAGCTCCTCCGTTTATGACTTTGGCAGAAGGAATATGGCAGATTACATTAAAAGAATATCTAAATTCCTCCAGAGCTCTGGCCATGAAAGATGAAGCCAAGTACAGTTGTTTTATTTGCTTCATCCTAGTGAATTCACTTGGTCTCATATGACCAAAGTGTTGCAGCATTTTCCATAAACCTTAAGCAGGCGACTAATTATTGACTTAGACACAGCGATGCTCCACATTTACTAAGGCAGTGAATCAGGCCACTCTTTTTTTTTTTTTTTTTTTTTACAACTATGGTTAAAATGTCTTAGAATCATATATATACCCCAAATCCTAAAGGCATTAATTAAAATGCAGCTGCTCAAAGACAAGCATTGTAAATCACATCTCTATACAATGAATGTCAGAATTATAGAAACTTGTACAGAATTTATGTCTGTTTTCCTCTGCTTCTGAAACTCCTTTTTATTTTGAAAGGGAAAATTAGGGAGGGAGAGAAAAGCTTGAGGGCAAAGCGACTGCTTGTAAAACAGGGCTACCACTAATTATGTTTTCAGGACATCATCAAATGCAGCTTGAAAAAAAAATTGGAATGTTTGATAGCTACAAGAACAGATCTTTATCTGTATTATAGCCAAAGTAGCTGCAGTCTCTTTAAAAGCCTTTATGTAAATAATTCTCACATGCCCGCACTGTTGAGTGAAGAGGCATGGGAAGGTACCAAGTGAAGTCATCAACTGAGTAGAGGATTCTGGGAATCAGGAAGGCAGCCAGTGAGGATCCCAGCATTTAAAAACCAGGGTTTGTTACTATGAAGGATGTTATTGGGCTCATTTCACAAAACTGGAATATGGTAGCTTACATAAAAATATTGTCGTCGTTAAATTTACCAGTGTTGATAACTGTACAGTTTACTGATACCATGCTTATTATATTGGCCCATGTAACTACAAAAGGAGTATTGGGCAGTCCCAGAAACTGCTAAAGCAGGGGTTCTTAACAAGGGGTCAGTGAGCTTGAATTTAAATTTAAAAAAAAAAACCCATTATCTTGGTGGGGACTTGTTGGTTCCGATGTGATGTATTTATTCAATAATACGCAGTACAGTGTGGACTTAGTAAGGGATTCGTGGTTTTCATATGAATGGCAAAGGGGTCAAGAGCCCCTGCTCTAAGGAGTATCCTCTACTCTAAGATATTGTTTATTATTTTTCTACAAAGTACAAAAGTTTTGTTATATAATATAATACAAAAGTTTTGTTTTTATTTTTATAAATCTAGTGTATCTCTGTTAATCATGTGATAGCTGTGAGGAGTAAATTACTTGATTTCAGACTGAAGCTTGTGATGATTTAAAGAGTTGACAGTCCTTTAAAAATAAGATTTTAGTTTCACCCTTGATTGTGTTCTTTCAAAGCCTCAAACCCCTGAAGATACTAATATCTTTCCCGTATCTTTCTGTTCTTTCATCTTTTCCGATTTATTCCTTAGGAGATATTAATGTACAATTAACTTGGGCTCATGGCTCATATCATCACTCATCAGACATTTGTTGCCATTATCAATAAGTTTCTTTCTAAACTGCTTAATCAAAATTTCAAAATCCCTCCGATTTTAGATACCAAATGCTAATTTCTTAATCGATCTATTGTTAAATTTTTAACTTTTGTTTTCCATCCTGTGCCTTTCCTTGTGGGTCCATACCACGCTCCCCATTAGTGATTGTAGGGTGGCTGCAGCTGCTCTACATCCCAGTGTGCTGGGAGAAGACGGGGAGAGACCGGCCAAATCCCCTCCTCCCGCCTGGCAGGAGAGGGCAGGAGAGCATGGCCTCCACCTCTTCATCTCCAGAGAGTTGCAGAGAGCGTACGTGGTGTACCAGGGTGGGAGACGCAGGGCTCTCAGGTCCAAACTGACCTTCACGGGAATGGGGAAGCAGATGCCATTTTAAGCGGAGACTCTGAGGAGCCAGTTTGGGAGTCGATCCACACAAGCATATTTAAATTGGGCCCTGGCGACAACAGTCAGGGATGCAGTTTCCTTCCCTGTGAGGCCTGATGTGGTTGGAACCTGCCCCAGGGCTGCTCTCCCGCCTTGAGCCACAAAGAATATGTCTCCCCGGGCCTCTCACTTTCTCTCCACCCATGTCTTCTCCTTTCCCTTCCTCTGCTTATTTCTAGTAGCTCTTCTCTGATAACTTGGGCTCGACTGGGGCCTTGACTTGCCCTGACCCCTTCGGCCCCTTCCACTTCCTCTTCTGGGCCTCCTTTCAGTTTCCCTTTCTTCCACGTTTCTTTGTTTTGTTCTGTTTTAATGAGACTGGGTAAGGCAGAGTATAAGAACACAAACGTGTCTGATGAACCTAGCTCACTTATCGCGACCAGCCACGTCATCAGTTCTGAGCTGCTTTGCGAGGACGGCCGGGGTGAGTGGGCAGTCACACGCTCCTTAGGAGGCTCCTTCCACAAGGCTGTTGCCCTCAGAAGGGGCCTTGCTGAGAGCAGAGCCTTACTGCCTTGCTCCTTTTAGAGCTAAGCATTTGCTGACTGGATTTACTGACCCCATCTATTGTCCTGATTCCGGATAGAAAGGGCCTAAGTAATAATGAAAGGTGATCTTGACAGGAAACCACATAAGAGCTCCCCTTCAGGGAAGCTGGCACTTTCTGGTTTCCTAAGTGGATTGCTGGCCCTTCCTGTCCATGACTTCAATTCTTTGCCATCAGCTCCTCTGGCTTTCTTTGACATCTTTGCTCTGGAGAAGTGCCCTCTCTTAGGAGTTGTGTTACAAATTATAAAATCTTTTACTGAGTGTCTTCTCTGTGTCAGGCACTGTGATTGGCCCTGGAAAGATAAGATGGTGAACAAAACAGATGTAACATCATGGAGTTTGTCTGATGGTTCATATTACTCAGCCAAAAGGGGTGCTGATGCAAAGTACCAGAAAGCTGTTGGCTTTTATAAAGGGTATTTATTTGGGGTAAAAGCTTATAGTTAACAAGGCCCTAAAGAGTCCAACTCAAGGTACTATAAGAGGTACTTCCTCACCCTAGTTCTGTCATTTCTTCCACATCTTTTAACCCTACATGCCCTAATGATATGGTCGAATCAAAGCCCTAATCTTCATTTAATCAAGTAAATGTAAAGCCTTTGAATTTAACACAAAGGGTATCCCGCCCAGAGAAACAGACCAGTTTACAAACATAATGTCTCTTTTTGGAATTCATAAATAATACCAAACTGCTATGGGAGAATAGGCCTTAAAAAAAGGACTATATAATTACAGTTGGTGTGTGCTCTGAGGAAAGTGTTTGGGGTGCTGAGGCCTCCCAGGGGAAGTGACAGAGACCTGAAGGACGATGGACTTTGTTTCTCTCGGGGTGGGGTTGGGGGGGACGCAGGAGGGGAAATGTCTCAGGCAGAGGGAACGCAGCCCGAACCACACTGTGTGGTCATGCAGGCATGGAGCCCTAGTCCGCGTGTGTCAACATCAAGGGTAGCCAGGCATAGGCCTTCTTGGATGACTCCGTTGCCCCACGGGACTGTGAGCTCCTGAAGAGCCAGGACTGTGTCTTAGTCGTCTTTGTATCCCCAGCACTCGACGATCTCTAGTACATGGCACATAGTAGGCACTCAGAAAATATGCATTTATTAAACAAGGAAGGGGTTTTGATGATCAGAGTCCTTGAGCTGCTCTGTTAGGTTTTCTTTATATTAAAATACAATGTATTGCTAATAAAAAGGCCTGAACTAACTTGACTTTTCAGGTACTGCTTCCCTAGCTGGGCTGGTTGGCTGCCCTCTGAGGAAGGCCCTTTGCCAGGTCAGCATTTCCCAGCCCTGCTTCCTCTCCTCTTCTGTGCAGTGTTCTCTGCACCCAGTTGATATGGCCTTTGGTCAGAGAACCTGGATGGTGGGCACCAAAGTAGTGAGTGCTACAGGAGTGCTTGACCTGGGCTCCCACAGAGATGAAGGGTCCTTGCAGCAGTACATAATCACCAAGAAAGCAAACATCAGCTCTCTAGAATCCTCGGGAAGTTCTGCCTAAGTGAGATCTCAGATTGCTGAAGATTCACCCTTTGAACTCTCAGACTACTTTAAGGCATTCCCAATTTAATTGTTCTCATTTTAAAGTATATTGGGCATTATCTTTTTTATAACTTTTCATTGCAGTAACATATAGAATTCTGAATTTCCCATTTTAACCACTTCCACGTAGTTAAAAGGGGAAATGAGAAATTCTTTTTTTGTTTCTTTATAACAAAGAGGCATGTATATTAAAGGGCATGATGCTGTCAGTGCTTTTTGAAGGTGTGAGTGGCTTTTGTATCTATAAACTAAGCACTCCAGGCACCTGAAGACATATAAATAGAAATATTATAGCCTTCCTGTTTGCTACTTTGTAATTAGGATATTGGTTGAGACTTGAAACTGCTGTCAGCATACTTGCCTTTATAACCCCTTGCCTCTTTCTTATCTTTTGCTTCTGATAAACTGTAAAATTGGATACCACATAACCACGTTTTATTTACTTGTTCATGTATTTATTTCAACATGCATTTGTTCAGTAATGGCCTGAAATCCGTAGTCCTTTGGTATGTGTATAAGCTTCATTGTGTAGATTCTGTGGCACCTGTTTTGGCTACATAGAGGCCATTTCCTGTGTCTGTTCTGTGTTCTAGACTGAGATCACAGTGTGAGCTGAGCTCCTGGTATCTTGTCTGAAATCAGTGCTCAGTTTTTTTTGTTTTGTTTTGTCTTTATTTATATCACTATTAAAACTGTTAAGATGGATCATTTAGTTAAGATGCTGATTCCCAGATCTCCCCATTGTAAAGGTGCATTTTTCCCTTTATAATAAATAACTGAGTAATTTATAGGGTAAAACCTTGACATGTGAGAATGTCTTATTTCCCAACATCCTCTCCCTTAATATTTTAGCATCTATCAATGATACTTTCCTGAATAGATAATTAGTTGATGGGTGTCGAAAAATTGTGATTTTTCTTGTTCTGACATTTCTTCTACATCTTCTATCTGGCAGTGTTTTGTAAAGAAACTCCTTATAGTCTGTGTGTGTGTGTGTGTGTCAATATCATGGTGGATGTATGGATATTTTTTTCAATGCATTTTAATAAATTTCAGCCACGATTCTTTTTTATATGCAAATTGTCCCAAATTCGGCCAGTTGGGAGCCCTTTAAACCAGGCCCTGTAATCTTTTTTACATTACTCCTTGAGCACATCCTTGCTTTTTTGATACAATAGGCTGTCCCGGGCTCACCTGTACTTCCCCACCCCCAACCCTGGAATCAGCCGTTTCTCAGGAAGCCATTTGAATGCAGAAGAGCACTTAGAAACCAAGGTTTGGGCACCAAGAGTGTTCACTGCTATTGAGATGCATTGTTCCTAGGTGCTTTCAGTGGCTAAAGCTAGGAAATAAAATAAAAATGAAGAAATACACATTAGTATTGATATTTCTTCTGAAATATTAATCTGTTATAAGGTCCTCTTCTGTTAGGAATTTCAATTATATGTGCTGCTTCTGTAATGGGAAGGATTACTGGGGTATGTCATACCTTTTATTAAACTCCTTTTATATCATATATTTGCTTCCTATCTTAAAAAGCATTTTCAAAACATATTATTTGAGATATAGTCACATACCATATAACCCATCCAAAGTGTACAAAACATTTTATAATTTATTCTGGTTGCTTTCAGGTGCAGCTAAATCAAGTCCAGCATCTAAACCAGGATCCACACCTTCTCGTCCCTCATCAGCCAAAAGGGCTTCATCCAGCAGCTCAGCATCCAAATCTGATAAAGATTTAGAAACACAGGTCATACAGCTTAATGAACAGGTAACTCAGCATCCCTGGCCCTGGCTCTGGTAGCAGTGGCCTGTGTAAGGGGTAAAGGACCCAGACCCTGTGGGCCTGGGAGAAGAGGGGGGAAATGGGGCAGAATCAGTGGTTTCCAGCAAGTAAGAAGAAAAAAAACTGTTCAGGAAGAGAGAGTCAGTGGCCTGTTGTGAATGGAAAGTGATGGTCACAAATTGCAAAGGTGTACATTAAGGCTGAATATCCAATGACTCAATCCAAAGGGCATGCAGGCTTGCAGGCCAGCCTCCCCCTTCCCCACTTCAGTGGCCGTCGTGAGCTCCCGGCTGGACCATGGCCTCTGTTAAAGACCACTCTGCAGTTAGTCTGCCTTTCTCCCCTCGTCCCTCCCCCCCTTTCCTTCCTCCCTCCCTCCTTTCTTTCAACAACTATTTGTTAAGCACGTTCTATGAGCCAGACACTGAGCTTGATGCTAGTAGAATAATAGTATGCAGGATATGGCGGCAGACTTGGCCCAGTGGTTAGGGCGTCCGTCTACCACACGTGAGGTCCGCGGTTCAAACCCTGGGCCTCCCTGACCCGTGTGAAGTTGGCCCATGCGCAGTGCTGATGCGCGCAAGGAGTGCCCTGCCACGCAGGGGTGTCGCCCGCGTAGGGGAGCCCCATGCGCAAGGAGTGCGCCCCATAAGGAGAACCGCCCAGCGCGAAAGAAAGTGCAGCCTGCCCAGGAATGGCACCGCACACACAGAGAGCTGACACAACAAGATGACGCAACAAAAAAACCACAGATTCCCGTGCCGCTGACAACAACACAAGCGGACAAAGAAGATGCAGCAAATAGACACCGAGAACAGACAACTGCGGTAGGGGGCGGGGGAAGGGGAGAGAAATAAATAAATATAAAAAAAAAAAATAGTAAGCAGGATAGACACCTTCCCCTCCCTCATAGAACTCACAGGCAGCCCTTGTGCACCATAGGCTGTTACCTAAGCCAAAGCAAAACCTAACAGTTCCCGCGGTAGGGGAAGGTCAGTGTTGCAAGAACACTGAACCCAGTTGGTCAGGATCAGAGGCTACAGTTGCATTTTAAATAGAAGATCTTTTTTATCTAATATTCCTCATGATTACAGTAATAAACCTAACTCAAATGTCTGAAATTTTCACAAATAAAAGTTTACGGATGCTTTTTAACTAACAATAGCTCATTTTGCCAAGGCTTATCCATAATTTAAAAGTAGTAAAACAACTGGTGGAGTAGGGCCCCCTGCAGAGGCTGGAACCCTACCCTTCGTCAGGGCAGTCTTTAATCCCAGCTGCTTCCTCCACTTTGCAAAGTCTTGACTCAGAGTCCTCAGGCTCTTTCCCAGCCACTCACTCGGCTGTTCCGGGTGATTAATCTTATTCTTGATGAGCCAGCAAGAGTCTGGAAACAGTTTTTGAGATAATTGTATATTTACCACCAAGAATCTATTTTGAAAGCAGGCATTTGCTTAACTGGGGTGTTTCTTTACCATTCTGATCACTTTAATGAAAAAGGTAAAGCCTTAAGTCATCCCGGGGGTAGAGCTGTGATTTAGAAACTGCTGAACAATCTAATTACCTGCTGATTCTCAGTCTGAGCCCAAACAGAGTTTCCAGTAATAAGCCCAGCCTGGAGAAAAGGCAGTCAGGACACTACGTGAGCCTCGGGCACATGCAGAAGGCTCCAAGCAAATCAGGGCAGACCTGAAGAGAATTGGGAGTGGGTCTATTCCGCTTTGGATTAAAACCCTTCTTTCCATAGGAACTCAGATTCTTTTGATAGCTTTATTTTCCCATGTTTATTCATGACTCCTCTCCTTTCCTTTCTCTCTGTCTTCCCTGGTTCCCACCCCTCCAACCCATATTATAACCACATGCAAACCTCCAGGGCCCTCCTGCCCCTTTCTCCTTACAGCCTAACCAGCCGGTCCCACTTCCTCTCCTTGGGGCCGGCTCTCATCCCCAGTTCTCTGAATCATGCAAAGCGCTCCAGACCTCCCCAGGGGATCCAGACTTCTAAATGCCTTGGCTAAACCATCCTGCCATAATCCCACCCTAGAGAGATGAGAGCAGAAAAGTGGGAGGAACATTCCAGTGGCCTGCCTTCTCTTTGGGATCCTCCCTTCCTTGCTTTCAGAGGCCTCACGGCCTGCTCCTGCCCCTGAAGCATTCACATCAAGAGTGGGCCTGTGCCCCTCTCTGTCCCTCAGAGGGAAGGTCTCATACACCCTGCATTGTGTGAGTCATTACGTAACAAGTGTTTACTGAGAACCCACTCCACCTCCATTTCCTTGGTTATCCATTATTGTCCCCTCCATCATATGCCCTTGCAGGCTGTAAGGACGCCTCCCTGAAGCTGATGGGTAGCCACACCAGCATCACTGCATTGCAGCTGAGAATGCTGGGACAAGGAGAGGTGGAGTGAAAATGCCCAGGATAAAGGGTGAATTACAGTAGTAATAGAGAAAGTGACATGTGCCATAAACTTTAAGAATTTTCATTTACCTGGCCTCGTGCCTTTATTCAAGCAGTCTCCCATGATATATTATAAATCTACCACAGTGCCAGACAATTCCAATGATAGAAATGAATCAAAAGACATAGGAGAGGGGAGCTGATGTAGCTCAGTGGTTGGGTGCTGGCTTCCCACACATGAGGTCTCAGATTTAATTCTCAGCCCTGGTACCTCAAAAAAAAAGGAGAGAATGTATGTCTGTACATAGGATGATTAGGGACTGTTTCTGGACAGAGAGTTAGCTAATGGATAGTGGAGTGGAGTTGCCGCTGTGCTTGAGAACCACTGGTGGGATGGGATGTTCATGAGCCCATTCAAGACTGATCCTTGACTCAGGCTGCAGGCCTAGCACAGACCCTGCCTCACAGTGTGTGGACTTACTGAGAGGACGGGGGAAATTGTCCCTTCACCTTGACCGTCTCCAGTCTCTCCTCTTTTCTTTTTTTTTTTTTTTGTCACTTGAGGGTGTTATTAAAGAACAAATACTGTCTGACAAATAACATTCTTTTTTTTTTCCATTGTTTCACATTCATTGCATTTGGTGAATACATTCTGGAGCACTGCTGCACCACATGGATAATAGTTTACATCGTAGTTTACCCTCTCCCGCAGTACATTCAGTGGGTTATAGCAGGATATATAATGTCCAGCACCCATTATCTCCTCTTTCGCTTAGGCTTTTGCCATGAAATGTAGGGATTAGGGGGCATTGGTCTTTGTGAGTGGGGCTATGGAAAATAGAACTCTGTGTGCCAATTTATTTTTCATCCTATAATTTAGCTACTTTTGGCTTTAACTAGGGAATGTTTATAGCTGAGCATTTATTACCTAATGCATCTGGAATACCACCAAAACCCTGCTTGGGTTTTCTGTTTCCACAAAAGCCTCAGCTGTTTTCTCATTGTGCCAACCAAAGCAGTCTTGGAAGGCAAACAAACCTGGTTCTTCTGGGTTAACTGTGTCTAACCAGCACTTCTGGTAAAGGGAGCACTTATAAGTAGTAGCACACCATGAACTGCCACGGATCACCTGCTAACACCCACGCAAGAAAGGATTTCTAGAATAAAGGGAGTTTTCTTTTTCTTGGAATTTAGGATGCTACCTTCCATTTCTACAAATGGCCAAGCTATAGTATTAACAGAATTAAGGGCTAAAACTTAGCAAACTGGCCCCACACTGCTTTGCAAGAGTGGTTTACAAACTTTTTCCGGGACAGTAGTTTTGATTTTCTTGAAATCTTTGGATCACTAGGCAGGAGAGGGGAAGCAGAGGACTGACAAGAAAGGGGTGGTAAAAGCAATCCCTTCTACCGGAGAACCTTCAGAGACCAAAGAGGGCAGACGGACAAAAGTATGACTTGCATTTTAGAGCATTTTCCATCCATCCGCAGACCATGTGGACTGAGATAGGGGAACTTGATCTCACCCTCTGGAAGCAGTGTCATTACGTGGCATAACATCCCTTCCAAAGAGAATTCTGATCGCAGAGCAGAACCTTGTTCTCACTTTATAAACCACTTAGCAGAAACACCGAGAGGCTAACTGACTTCTCCAGGAGCTGCTGGAGAAAATCTGGGGCTCTTGCAAACTTGCTGAAACCCCATTAAACTAGACTTTGACCATTTCTGATAATTGCTGCTCAGGACACATCTCTAGAGCCTGTTCATCAATTGCTTCCAGCAATCTGGATGCTTACCCCTTGGGCTTGTGACAGTTTACCAGTCTCCTTATTCCAGGATGCTTTTATTAAGTTAGCATGATCAGTGTGCAGCAGAATTAGTTAACTGACTAATTCATGTGCAACAGAACTAGTTAACTGCTATGTGTCAGGCATTGGGTATAATAGCAGTGAACAGAAAAGACAAAATCCCTGCCCTCATAGAGTTTATTATTGAGGGAAAACAATAAACAAATATAAATATATCAGATGGTGATAAGTGCTATGAATAAGCCTTCAGCAAAGTCTGTCAGTTGCGTAAAACACACACATGCATTTATATACATCCATACACATAATATATACATCCAGACACGTGCTGAAAGTTCCTAGGAAACTGTCACTGTTGAAACGAATTAGCCTCACTCTGGAAATGAATTGGCCACATAGATAATGGAAGTGACTCTTACTCTATCAGTAGTTTAACATGGCCTCGGAAATAAATATCTAACCTTAAGAAGCCAGTTGGGATTCTGCCCATAAGAAATCAGTTGCAAAACTCTGGTGTTTTTGAAAGAGGATTTGGCTTTTGCTTATGGGGAAATTTTTTGAGGCTGTTTGCTTCCAAAGAGAGCTTTATCTTCTCTCTGCTCCTGTCACAAAACTGTCCCAGGCCAGGGAGGACCTGAGTAGAAAAATGTGTGTGTGCGTGTGTGTGCATGCGGGAGGGGGGTAGTCAAGAAGGAGTCTGGCATTCATTTAACATTCCTCTTCTGCTGCTGCTGTGTACCATACCTTCTCTGCTGTCTGCCCTCAAGTTGTTACTATCCAGGGGGAGAGACAGACAAGTGAGCACATAAATAACAACAAACAAGTGAAAACTGCTGTCGTGGTGGGAAGAGTGTCCCGTGGCTGGGAAAGCCACCATGTGAGGGCGCCAGTGAGTTCACACTGAAGGCTGAGTTCCCGAGTCTTAGGGGAAGAATTAGAAATTTGCCAGGTGAGCAAAAGGCCAGTGGGCTCGGTGTATGCTCAGTGTATGTGTGAATGAGCTGTAATTCCAGACAGATAAAGAGCCTAGAATTATTAGAGAGGAAGAGAGAAAGAAGACAATTTTGCATTCCAAATGTAATTTTTGGAAATTCTGTTAAGGGTGATTGCTAAAATACTGAAAGAGTTCATCCAAGGAGGACTGCGAAAGACGGAATTTACCTCCTAGAGAATATTCTCTGCATTAGTATAAATACACAGAGGGCCAAGAATTGGGGGGTGGGGGTGGGTGAGGCAGTTCCCTGAGAACAGTGTACAGTTGGGCAGCAGTGTAGACGGGTAGAAAGAGCGTGGCAGCCTGAGATTGAAACCAGGTCCATTGACACCCCCTCATGGTTTCTCCAGCCCCAGCAGCAGCTCTTGTTGGGGTGCGCCTCAGCCGAGGTACCTCCTCCTCTTCTCCTGCACTATCTCTGTAACCCCTGCAAGAAGCTGCACAGTCCTAAAAGGCCCTTGACCCTGCATCGGGGGCCAGGGAAGGAGCAAGGACCTTTTTGATGAGGGAATGGAGCTTGTGTATCTTCCCACCCTTCCAGTGACCCACCCAGAGCCAGACCTAGAGAAATTAAGACAAGTCTCCTCAGCCAGGCTTCCATTCTCACCCAGTTTTCCTTGTGGTGCCAAGACCCAACCTCTCAGTAGGGAACATGTATCTAGGTTGGCTCAGTGTCGTTTGTGAAGGGGTCCAAAAAGAAGGGTGGCTCTTAATGCAAGTGATTTGCAGAAAGGTGGGTCCTCATAACAAATCTCTAGTAACTACAATTGTAGCCTTGCCCTTTTATCCCTTCTTCCTCTCCCTCCTTTCTGTCATCGCCCTCCCTGCAGATTCTGAACAAGTTAGAGAAGTGTACTGTAGCCTGTGTTAGCAGGAGAGAAAGCTCACCAGAGCCGGGTGGCACTGCGTCAAGCGAGGGGTCCCTCTGTGCTGGTTAGCACACTCAGGTGACTGAAGGCAATGACTGGTGTGTTACTGAGGTTGGACGTTTTGGCCCAGGCGCGAGCGTCACACAGCAGCAGCCCGGCTATTTCTGCCTCAGACTTCCACGACCTGGTCCCGCATGCCTCTCTGTCAATGTTTCACGCTCCATCCCCAGGCAGAGTGGGGCACTTATCTCTAATACTGTCTTTTGGGGCTTCTTTTCCCCATCCTCATTCCTTGCAGGTACATTCATTAAAACTTGCCCTTGAAGGTGTGGAAAAGGAAAGGGATTTCTACTTTGGAAAGTTGAGAGAGATCGAGCTACTCTGCCAAGAACATGGGCAGGAAAATGACGACCTCGTGCAGCGACTAATGGAAGTTCTCTACGCTTCAGAAGAACACGTAAGTGTCAGGGGCCTTGACTTCTGTGTCCTTAAAGGACTCGCCGGCCAAAGTGCAGTGGACGGACGTGCCTCAGAGTACTGCCCTGGGACTTCAGCGAGAATTAAAACTCAAGCCAGGGCATTTGATATTCCCAAAGGAATAAAAATCATTTTCCTCCTGATCTTGACTGTGCCCATGGAGCATGTGTTTATGAATTAATCTAGGGAGAAGGGTAGACAGAAGAAGAGGAATCCTTGAGAGAGATAGGCTTATGCAGGCAAGTCCCCAGTGGTTTTCCGCCCTCTGAGCAAATGAGCAATAAGAATTTGTGTAAGGATTATTTGTTCTTCATGAAAGATCGGAGTGTGGTTAAAGGAAAAAATCCTATCCCCATACTTCCCACAGCTGTCTTTATTTCATAGCTCATTGTCTTGGATACTCGTTGCCATTACAGAAAAAAACTGTTGGACAGCCCTTTGTTGAAAGATGCTTCTAGAAGGTCACCTTTGTGGGTCGGACCTGCCTCCAGGGTTGCCTCATGAGTTAATGTGCTGGAGGAGACTCTGAATGCGGCTCCGTGGTGGTGATAAAAAGTGGATATGAAGGGCAGGGAGGACCAGATCAGATGAGAATCTCAAGAAGTGGGGAGAGGGAAGGCAGAATAAATGGCAGAGACCGAGGCAAGTGGCCCAAGTCTGCCGACACAAGGAGAACAGCCCCAGCGGCCAGAGGCAGGAGTCGGGACCTAATGGAGCTTGACGCTCCGTAGTGCTGTGCTATGTGGAAGGCAGGAGGCTAGGTTGGGATTTCAAGCTTCTTCCAGTGCCAGGTTGAAACTGGCAGAGGGTTCGGTTCTGTTTGACCAGAAAGTTGGAGGGGCTCTGACGGCTGTGTGGTTGGGTCTCATGGGTGTTCATGTTTCCACAGAGTGGAGCTACCACCAGGTTTACTTATGTCTGTGTCTGACCATCAGGCAAATAAATGTTTACTTCATTTATGACTTAAAAGCCTAGCTTTGAAATTCTCTAAACTGTAAAAAACTATGTCTGGGATTTAGGGACTCTCCCAATTTCCTCCAGATATATATATATGTATTTGTATATTTAACTCCTTTCTTGATTATCAGTAGCTCTGAATGTAGATTTTGTTAATTTTGATAATGTAGGAGTACGCCAGCTCAGGTCCCAGAAGCAGTGATGGCCTCACGACATAGGGTTTCCACAGTTTTCAGATCTGATGGGAGAAGCAGGTTGATTTGTAGTGTCTGGAACCACCCAGAATGGCACGTTTGTATGTGAAAAGTGCTGTGTGAGCTGCCAGGCACTGGAGGATACTGTTGTCTGAGGAGCTCTGAGTATGCAGGCGGGTGCCTGCCTGCCTGCCTGCCCTTGCCCACAGCACCCATGAGGAGTAAGGCCTGCAGGGCAGCCCTGCTTCTCCAGCGGGAGGAATCACCTTCCACTTCTAACCTGGAGCCAGATCTGTCCCAAGGAGGAGCCCTTGTTAGGAGCACCATGGAAATTCCTGGCTAAAAATAGGCAGGGCTGCCTCAGGCAGGAGCTCTTGCCTCCTCGCTGTGTTATTAGGGAGGATCCGCCTGGATACACTCAACTTCTGTGCTGCCTTTCACACACACCCCCCAACATGCCTCAGTCTGGATTTAGCCTTTCTTACAATTTTCAGGCAATTAAAATGCAGACACCCGAGGGAGTTATAATACCTTAAAGCATCATTGGTCATTAAGACTGGAATAATGGGTTTAACAGATCCTTCCCTCAGACACTCAGGATGGGGGTAGGGGGAGGCACTGTAGCATTGGCTTTGTGTATATTAATTTTTTAGGTGGATGTTGTTATCCCATTTTATAGATGAGGGAAACTAAGGCAGTGGAGTGGTTAAATAATTTTCCAAGTTCCCAAGTAAGTAAGCAGCATAATTTGCATTTGAACATTTTCTCTGAATCCTGAGTTTATGCTCTCCCTTCTCCAAGACTGAGTCACCTTTTAAGTGGAAATCATGTCAGTAGCAAAGCTAGCACGTATTGAGCATTTAGCATATGCTAGATAATATATTCATGTTCTTTAGACATTGTCTCCTTTGCCATCCTAACCACATACCTAAGAGGTGAGAGTAGGCCAGTTTACAGATAAAATACTCACCCAACCACCCACGGTTAATAAGCTCCAGCACTAGGATTTGAACCCAGATTTAATTGAACTCAGCCTAAGAATTATGTTACCTGCCTGTCAGTCTGTTGCATGCCATGGGGAAGGAAGAAAGTAGAGGTAGTTACCAGCTGGGAGAAACTGCAAGAGAGACTGCCTGGCAGTATTGTGCTGAGCGAACTCCATGTGTGAAGGAGTAAGAAGTCAAGTGCCTGCCAGGGGGAGTTGGTGTAGCTCAGTGGTGGAGCCCCGGCTTCCCACATTCCCAGGTTGAATCCCTGGCCCCAGTCACTCAAAAAAAAATAAAATATCCCTACCTGGATTTTCTCCAAAGAACTCCTCTCAAAAGTGCTGTCTTGGCCCCTTTCTCTGGGCACTCATCTGTTTAAGTCAGAATTTCAGAGGAAATTCGTTTTCCTCTGGCTAGTTGGCAGCTTTTGTAAACCCACCTTGGCAGTTGTCATCAAATAGAGGAACAAGGTAGGGAGGAGAGAGACCGTGTAATCGCACTTCAGTGTTTACTAAGCAGTATCCAGGTTGAGAATTACTCACAGGCAATAACCAGGCAATTGGGATCTGGGAGAGAAAATACACTTTCACCCAAACCACACGTGTGGGTTACCAGAAGAAGATTTTCAAACCGAGTAGCTGGCTTAATTTTTCTGGTTCCAGAAAATTTTACTGCAACTCCAAAGGACACACACTAGTCTATACTGATAAAAGCCTTTTGATCTGGAATATGCCAACTATGTTTGTTTAAAATGTGACCAGACCCAGTTTTTACATTCTTGGTTTTGGGGAGTGAATGTAGCTCAGTGGCTGCATGCCTGCTTCCCCTGTATGAGGTCCCAGGTTCAATCTCCAGTGCCTCCAAAAAAAACCAAAACAAAAAAACCTTGGTTCCTATATGGGAAGATGGAGAAGAGTGTCTTCCATGTCCCATTGCACACACCCACTGCATTTCCTCCAGGAGTGGGTGTGGAGAGGCCCAAGAGCAGCTAGCCTGCTCTCCTTTCTGATTCCCTACGTAGAGGTGCAGGGAGTCATCCTAGACATCGTCACACCTTCAAGCCCTTCTCCATAAGGATAATGGATCCTGTTTCTAAGGCAGCATCCCAGAAGCATACCCGGCTTCTACTATGGAAAAGGGCAGGGTGAGCCTTAAAAAAGCTTCTATCCTTGCCCACCTTTCCCTGCATCTCCTAGTCTGGGAAAGTACCACTTTAAAAACATCTGCTCAATGGTTGCTATCCACTGCACCATCCCCCAGCCTTTGGAAACTTCCCTTTGTCCCACTGAGCTTGACCCAGACCCTGTCGTCTGTGGCCTCGTGCATGTCTGGTGTGCCTGGTGTCTGGGAAATGCCCAGACTTGCTGCCTTTGGTATGACTGGATACGGACAGATGACAGGCATGTCTGGTTGTCTTGCCTTTCCCAGAGCCCTCCAGGATATAGGAGAGGCGCTGAAGGCAGACAGGCTTGTTAGCTGAAGAATTGAAGGCTGGGTTCTAGTGCGGGCTCTCCTGTTAAAGATGAACGCTGGCTGTATTTACATTTCAGGTGGAGGTATTTGCTGGAGGGGAGCTCATCCCCCTAAGTCTTTATTTGGTGACAGCGGGTCTCTGATTCTTAGAGTCAATCATGGAGTATCATATGTTCGTAAGATGTAGAAATCCAGATGGGTATTTTGAGTAGTGGAATTAAACAGAGGCAGTTTCATTCCCAGGTGTGAAACCTAATGGAAGTTGCCAGAGTGGACCACCAACCAGCTGCCCAGTGCCGTTCTTTTTCATTCTCACTATAGTTAACTTGGGGCCACAGGTGTCTGGACTTAGTCACTGGATAGCTGATCCCCTTGATTCTTTTCAACCAAGATGCACCTATTTATAAACAGGTGCTTGTTTCTTGAGGCACTGTTATGGATACTACTGCTAAAATGACCAAAGATTTTCCTCTACCCTCAAGTGACATTTACTGGATACAGCCTGTTTCTGTCATTGGTTGCTGGGTATATAGAAAGGAGCCAACCTGTGCCCTGAGAGGAGTTCACATGCCTAGTAAGGGAGACAGACAAGGATTGAGCTGACTAGAATGTCACATTATGATAAATGTGATAATATAGACATAAATAAACTGGTGGGGCGCACATAAAGACAGCCTGGAGGCACAGTCAAAGACCTTACAGAGAAGATGACATTTGTGTTGAGTGTCGAAGGATGACCAGGAATTTCAGCAGGATAGAGCTAAGACAGGGAACAAAGCAGAGCGGAAAGGGGAGGGGCTGTTCGGGAACCTCAGCCGGATGTGGCTGTTCTGAGCGGGGTTGAAGAGGCAACTGAGTGCAGCCTCACCATCTAGAAAGCCCGGAGCTGTCGCGCTTCTTCAGGAGCCCTCCTCTGTCCTTTATCCCCTTTTTCCTCCCACAGTAGCCGAGAACCTTCAGTTATCATCTTCTAACTTGCTTCTCTTTGTAATGACTAAGAATAAGGAATTATACCTGGAAGCGTTCACTCCTAGCTAAACATTTAGAGAGAGGTGAGCATTAATAAGCAAATATTTGAATTCGTTAAGTAGATGTCACTCAATGCATTGGGGCCAGTTTGACATAGGTTTTGAGGGACCTCCTACTCACATGTGCCTTTAGGTTCTTTGTTTCAGATTGCCTTACCATGGGCCCCAGGCATTAGCAATCCTTTAGTAATACGGGAAGTTTGTTCTCTGACTGGCCTGGGGTCTGCAGTTCCAGCAAATGATTACATCACTGGCAGGGTCCCTGCAGGTGAGCTGTCAGTGGGTGTGCATGGGGAGCTGCCCTTGGCCAGCTGGAGAGACGGAGCCCTGAACAAGGACACAGAACCCACCCCCGTGGTGGGTTCTGAAAGGAGCAGTGGTCCTCTCTGAGCATTCCTGGTCTCACACCTTTATAATGACTCAACAATTCCTTGAACCTACGTCTTCTGACTTCTAACCCCGGGTTAATCCCATTACCCCACAGTTAACTTCCAGTTGTGACTTGAGCAGATGAGATTCTCTATAAAATGTAAAACAGATCCTCATTCTGAGATCTTCCCTTCAGCAGCCTAATATGCACAAATACAGTTAGGTAAGAAAAACATGCTTTGGACCAGCTGAAGATTGAGTGTTACAATATGGAAGACATATGCTCACGTTAAAGAGTTGGAAAAATAAAACAGCCCTAACCCTGAAGAGCTCAGAGCTTCATTGGAGAGGCAGATGCATGGGAAACCCACAGTGCCGTAGTGTCACCTGTTAGAAATTTAAACCAAGGATGAGAGAAGCTTAGTGAGAGCAGCTACCAATCCCAGGTCAGTGGCAGTGGGACAGGCTCCAGGTAGGAGTGGCATTTTCAAAATTCAGAGGAACGCATGCCAGAACAGACAGCTTGAAGTTCTCAGTCCTCTATTCCCGTTTGACTCCCAGCAGCATTCTGATTTCCTTCTTTTCCCCTAGACAAGAGGAGAGTGCTCACTTACTGAAGGAGGTCGGTGACTTTTTCGTAGTGCTATCCTTTGGGAATGAATGCTGCTGATTGGATCTCAAAAACATTTTGCCACCCTTGGGGAGGAGGGGAGCCAGCAGTTATCTGCTACTGGATTAGCACTGCCCCCTCTACTTGGGTAATAAGGTGTTAATTATTCTTTGTGAATTTGCAGTTGTAACTGACTACAGTTGACATACCCCACAGTTGGTAATGTACTTCAATGGGTGAGGCAAATGAAGAAAAGTGACATTTGGAGCCAAGCAAAAGAGTCCCTATCTGGTTCATAGTTACCAGAAAGTGAGCAGAAAATAAAATAAAAAAGGCCTCAAGCACCTTAAATAGATGTCCCAATGTTCTTGATTGAAGCTCATGATCTTCCTATTGGGAGAGGGTGCCTTGCTCAGGGCAGCCCTCAAAACTTGGTCGTTAGCCTTTCCTTTATTCCAACAACCTTGCTTATCTGGCGGCTAAACCTACCTCAGATTAGTAACAGATCATAAGAAAGGGGCTGTAAGAAGCAGACACACTACCCAATCAGAAGAGGGCAGTCATCCAACCACAGAGGACTGGGGGCAGATTAATTCATGTTTATCCTGGTGACCTTGGCACTATATTTGGTAGAGGGTAGAAAAGCATGTCATGTTCTGTGAAGGTTCCCCCCCAAAACAATAAAAGCGGGTACTTCAAGCCTGATGACTGTGCTCCCCAAAATCGTTCATTCTAAGAGTGGTGGCTTCCACATCCCTGTGTGCGCGTTGGCTGTGGGGAGCTGGGAGAAACGGCAAGGCGAATTGTCCCTCGGGGCGCCCAGGGCTTTGAGGCACGGTGCTGGGCATCGGTAATGGAGCTGTGAGCAGAGGGAGCAGGCGAGACACACTTATAAACAGGAAATGGTTTCAGCTGACACTTCTCCCCCGCCCTGCAGGAGGGCCACACAGAAGAGCCCGAAGCTGAGGAACAAGCCCACGAACGGCAGCCCCCACAGCAGGAGGAGTACTGAACCTGCTCGGCAGCTCTTGACACTTCCATTTTGTGTGGGAACTTTTCTTCTGGAGAATTGGAATATGTGTGGCCTCAAGCTCAGCAGAAACCAGTTGTTTCCAATCTGCCATTAACATCAATGCACTGTTGCACACGCCAGCCACGGCGCTTGGTTTCCATCTACTCTGCTGAGACACGTTAGCAGACGGCGTTGTGGCGTCTTCCCGCGAGATTGTAGGGTCACATACCTTCAACTTCACCACTTGGCTGCTTGAGATTGGTTCTGTTCTTTCCTTCCTTTCTTTCCAGAACAGCTCTTCCCACCCCACCACTGCCACCCCCTTTTTTTTTCTTGGTGTGAAACAGTGGTCATTTGATATATGGTATTTATATTGGCATTTTTCAACCCAGTGTCACTAGATATCACACACATTTGTGGTGCTTTGATGTTTGCAAGTCTAACCTGTGGACGTAAATTTGGTCAAATAATGAGTTGGAACAAAGGGAAAAACAGACACTTGATCTGAAAGCCATACAGTGATTTGTTTCATGGGGAAGAACACAGGGTCAGTTTCTCCCTCTCTTACAACACTGAAGGGAAACAGTGGATTCAGAACAAGGACTTCAGGGCCCAGCAGTGTTCATACATCAGCATGTTAGACAACCACACAGTATGTTGTTAGTTTTGAAAGATATTCACTGAAGGAAGACACCATCTCAACTTTGCCCTCTCACCACTTGCCCCTGCCCTCCACCCCGTCAACCCCCTGCCCCCCAGTTCTCATGTTCTTTTCTTTCTCAGGGTCCTCTTTGGTGGGCAGCCACTCTCCCCAAATGCTATCATCACTATCTGCAGTCCAAAGGGGTTCTGGGTAGGCACACGTCCTCCTGCCTCAGTCACTCCCCCTCTCCCTCCTCGTACGGGTTTCAGCCCAAATCCTGCCGTTCACATGAGGGGCATCCTACTAAGGAGTATCTTAAGGGCGTGCAGCCCTGAGTTTCGGGGTTCGACATCATGCTACACACTTTCTGGAAGGCTGGAAGTGAATATCTTATTAAGAGTCTAATTCCAAGGGAGAGTCAAGGTTCTGCAGTCAGGTGTGAGCATAGGAATGACAGCAAGAAACATCTGCGACTCCCAGTACCTTCTGGAATAGGAGTTTCCCCTCTTTACTGAAAGGGCCCTTCTTGTCATTGACCTTTGTTAAACAGTGGCAATTATAAATATAGGAAACATTTAATGAATTAAAAGCATTCCTTATTTTTTTAGCTAATATTTGCACATTTTCTTAGTCTCTCTCAAAATCTTGCCTCTTCTCCCCCCTCCTTTGACAGATGGTATCCCTTCCTGGATCATTCATTTCACTTGGTTTCTAACTTTAGATTTATTTTCACTTGTTATTTGACTTAGCAGGTGCAACAAAAACAAGAAACAAGTGTGCCCACCCTACTTAACTGAAATGCTAAAATAAATTTCCAAATTGTGTATCCTAAAGCTTTGAGATTTCTTTATTAATTGATCAAAGACTAATTCTAAATTCTAGCATTGAATATTTTCACCAAAAGAGGTCTTCTAAAAATAAATCTCTTTTTTTTCGTAGCAAAGAGGTATTTATTGAGTTTTAAGTGAAAAAGATGGCTTGTATTTTTGAGGTTACTACAACACACTGTGCAGAACTGGACAGAAGTTCTGTGGTGGTTGGCTTTCCTTTCTTCTCTCTCCTGCTTCCTCTGCATGACGGCAGCAGCTCCTTTCTCTAAGGCTGGAAAGTCTGGCTCTCAGCAGTGACATCCTCCCACACCTGGTTGCAGATAGTGGTTGTGCTCTAGGCAGCATCAGGCTTACCGGCGTAGTCCCCTCCTGACTTGTTGGACTCATGGATTTTCCTTTTTTGTAATAGCTCTTGTCAAGAGGCACAATATATCATTCAAAACAGCTGATACTTTGGTAGATTTGGGGCTGTTCTTTTCCTGCCCTGGACAGCTCAGTAATACCCAGAGCTAGGTCGATCATCACTAAAACTCATCTCTCATGTGGATGCACATGAGCCAAGATCGCAGGGCAGATAGCAGGGCGTCAGGATCTTGCCTTCTCCAGAATCCGCTGGAGCCCGTATAATTTTCATAAGCCTCACCCGTGACACACACACTGGCCCAACTTCCCCCTCCTCAGCTGTACGTGGAATGACCAGGCATCCTATCCTGCAAAGAGAGCGTCCCCCATCATTTTATTCTCCTTCCCAAAGGTTTGGGGCAGACTCTTCATTTATTTAGAAAAGAGCTCTACATTCCTCTTTTCTGTCCCCATCTTAAACATATTCCATGGCATTGCTTCCCAGGTGAAGTCATTGACACCTTGGGGAATCCAAGAGCTGAATCTCTGCCTCAGCCCTTTTCTGCCATACCCCCAGCCTCTGGGCAGACGATCACTCCCTTCCATGGCTCCTACTTCCACTGCTGACGGGCCCCATCATCTTTTTCTCACCTCAGCAATCGAGCCTCCTCTCCTCTGGCCACTGGGCATGGTGCCCCTCGTGCTAGGCCAGGAAGTAGCCTGTGAGGGGTGTCGTCGTCCCCATCCCGCCCCCCACCTCCCTCCCAGGAAGCATCCTCAGCCCTCCACTCGCCCGCCTGTGGGCTGCTTACACCACTTCCACTGCTCTGTCAGGTAGGAAGTGATTGAAGCGGGGGGCAAAGAAAGCCTGTGTACTTTTTAAGCAGATAAGAACAAGGAAAATAAAGGGAGAAAGACAAGGACAAACACCCCATTAATCAGAGAGAAGTAAACTCCAGGAGGGAACCAAGAACTCCTCCCTTGCCTGGTGAGTATTTCCATTATTCTGTTACGGTTTAATATGCATTGGAATTACTTTACTAAATAGTACATCATACAGCCTTTGTTATATATTAAATGTAAACTGAAAGGAATGTAAACATATGTATTGTTAATTATAAATATAGATAAGTAATGACACAATAGATGAAAAAGTCTTATTCAGATGTATCACATTCATTTTACATTATCCACCCCTTGTCGCATGGTAGAATAGTTTTTGGTCTCTGAATATGTGAATAACTTGACTTGCATTTATCTTTTTACATATTTAATAAAAAAAAAAGTATATGTTAAAATCCCCCTGGATCTACAGAGTCTTAAATTTTTATGCTAAAGGTTTCCTTTTTAGTTTGCATGTGTTTATGAATCGGTTATTTGTGCAGATACACATCTACCCACATCTTACGATTTACATAGGTGAGGGAAATATCTTTTTAAATTTATGGCAAATGTTTTAACAGCAATTGTGGATTAGTATTTGCTTGCAAATATAGCAGCAATAATACCTTTAAAAATAAAACTGCCTTCAAAAAATAAAGATGAACCATTCCCTTGGGAAACATTCCACTTGGAAGTAAACAAATCCTGCTTCTTTGGGCCCTGCCTCCACCAGGAGGAGACAGGACTGAACAGAGAGACACTGAGTAAAGCTTTGTGGCTGAATGACCTGTTGTGGGCGAACGCTTCTTTGACCCAGTGGCCATTTAGAAGCAGTAGCATCTGTGGCAGACTGAGTTGTGGCCAATCCCCTTTCCACCCGAAGGATGCCAGCCTTCCTTAAACTGCTTCTAAGCACCACCTAGAGGTCACTTTCATTTCTGTACTCTCCTTTGACAATTATTTTCCCTTCACTTGTCTTTAGTCACTTTTAAGATCAGAGAAATGAAAAATTTACAGACAACATAAAGATACTACAACTTGTCTCTAAGTTCATGGCTTCACAGAGTGTATTTGTGCCAGAAGTCTGTGAGCTGGGCCCTGGAGTGTGAAAGCGTCTGCCCAAAGCACATGTGTGTCCATCTAATTCACAAACCCTGGGCTTTTAAACCCTAGGCTTACACTGAAACATTTGTGCACAAGAGTCAACAATACACATAATTCATGTTGCTTAAAAGGGAGACTGGTAGACTATTAATGGTTCAAGCATATGGAATATCAGGTTCTATTTTGTTAAATCTGAGGTTATCCCTAAAATTTAATATGTTCCTACTGATATTACAAAGAGGTTCCTAAGGACAGACAAAAAAAGTTAATGGAATTCCACTAAATTCAATTTATAAAATGCCATTTCTCTAAAATTAAACACACTTAGTTTCTGACCTTTCTTATTCCTTTCTTCACTGCTAGAACACAGCTAACATGATCATTTAAGTTGCTCTCACTATTAAACATTTAATGACCCAAATTCTCCACACTAACGCTAAAGAGCTCAAGCATCAGATCAGAACATCTTCTGAATGTCTAGCAACTCCTATTTTGTTGTACTGCGAACTCCTCAGAAACATTCTCCATCCACTGGCTTTTCCTTAAAGGAAGGCAAAGCTCAAGGGTTCAGTCCATTGACCCCTCAAGGACTCTCAGATGGCACCAGAATCACCAATCACCAGACAGTCCGACTGGGCCAGTACAAGCTCATATAGGTGGAACTTAGGCAGAAGTTGCAATTGGTGAACCCACATTTTCCTCTGGGTTGGGTTTAGGATTGTAAGCAAAATGGAAGTTAACTTGTTGAATGCCTTTTTTTAAAAGGCATCCAACTGTAGAAATTTAATTCCATTGAAGGAAAATCTTTTACCTAAATTTTTAGTTTGCCAATATTGAGTTTCTTAAACAGTCATTTTATTTTGTAACTGTTTAGTCAAAACTGGGTGTCCACATTTCCTTCTATGTAGGTAATGTCCCTTATATCTTTACAATCCAGAATTTCTTTAGGTCTTAAAGGCTATCTGCATAATATCACCCAAAAAATTTAAATATAGTTGTATCTTACTCACTGAAATGTTTTGGTTGATTCCCTGACAGCTTAATTAAACCTTTAGAAATCAGTGAATTAATGAAAAGTTCCCATAAATGTGCTCAGAATCTGATCCAAATTCGTATCTTACTGTGAAGATGAGCTTTTTCAATCCAATATACTAATTATATGGGTGAAATATGAAATATACCCTCCTCATAATGGAACAGTTTTTTTACCAGCTTGGAAGATTAAAAAAAAAACCAAAACCCTGAACATCAGAATTTAAGTGTTACTTTTCTCTAAGCCTTCTCTCTGATTGGCTCACGGGCCTCCTTGTCCAACACAGACATCCTCACCACCTGGGCGTTCAAAAAAAAAGGGGCAGAGAAAGAATGTGTATCTCACCCCAGAACATTTTCAGTTTTTCTTATATCACAAGACGCTAACCTGTCATCACCATAAAATTGAAAGTTGTTTAGTTTTACCTTTTTTAAAAAATTGTGATCCCATCTACCTAGGTATCAAAGTATTCCTTTTAAACTGCATATCGAATAGGCACAAAATGAATGGTTGTATTTGCCATCTCCACAATAGATCTAAAAAAGGGCTCGGATGTAAGAATTTGTCTCTTCAGAGAACATAATGGTGGGAATTTACTGACAAATTATTGTATTTCCACCAATTTTACTAAACAGAGATCTTTCACAGTGCAGGTAATCCCTACTTGAGATGCACATTTTTGTTAGCCCCTGAGTATTCAAAAGAGATCACACTCCTACTTGCTTTGAAAGTTCTCATAATAACCAGTTTACATACAACTTAAAAATAGTACCTTGCCATTCCTCATTAGAGAAATGTAAATCAAAACCACATTGAAGTACTGTTTTACACCCACAAGAATGGCTTTTTGAAAAAAGTGTGGTGAAGATGTGGGGAATTTGGAACCCTCATACATTGTTGGCAGGAATGTAAATGGTGCAGCTGCTGGGGAAGACAGTTTGGCAGTTTCTTAGCTATATGCCCTGGCAATTCCAATCCTAGGTATATAACCACAAGAATTGAAAACAGGAATGTTAAGAGATACTCCTGGGAAGCAGACTTGGCCCAGTGGATAGGGCATCCGCCTACCACATGGGAGGTCCGCAGTTCAAACCCCAGGCCTCCTTGACCCGTGATGAGCTGGCCCATGTGCAGCACTGAGGCACTCAAGAAGTGTGGTACCACGCAGGGGTGTCCCCTGTGCAGGATAGCCCCATGCACAAGGAGTGTGCCCCGTAAGGAGAGCCACCCATCGCGAAGGAAAGTACAGCCTGCCCAGGAATGGTGCTGTACACACGGAGAGCTGACACAACAAGATGACGCAACAAAAAGAAACCCATTCCTGGTGCCACTAATAAGGATAGAAGCAGTCACAGAAGAACACACAGTGAACGGACACAGAGAGCGGACAACTGGGGGAGGGGAAAGAAATAAAAATAAAATCTTTAAAAAAAAGAGAGATACTCATATACCAGTGTTCATAGTACATTATTCACAATAGCCAAAAGGTGGAAACAACCCAAGTGTCCATCAACAGGTGAATGGATAAACAAAATGTGGTATATACACATAGTGGAATACTACTCAGCCATAAAAAATAATGAACTTCTGATTCATGTGCCAAACATGGGTGGTCACCATGTTGAGTGAAATAAGCCAGGCACAAGTAACAATATTGTATGATTCCACTAAAATGAAATACCTAGACTACGAAGATTCATAGAGATAAAAAATATATTAGCAATTACTAAGGGACAAGGGGAGGTGGAAAATGGAGTTATTGCTTAATGGGTACACAGTTTCTGTTTGGGATGCTGAAAAAGTTTTGTAATAGATGATCATAGAGGGTAGCACAACATTGTAAGTGTAATTAATGCTGCAGAATTGTATACTTAAACATGGTTAAAACAGCAAATTTTAATTTATGTTACCACAATAAAAAAATAAAATAAAAAACCTGCCCTGCAACTTAATAGTTTATGTCCTTTGACACAAACCATTTAACCTATCTAAGCTTATCAGTTAAGAGAGATTTAGGGGAAGTGGACTTGGCCCAGTGGATAGGGCATCCGCCTACCACGTGGAAGGTCCGCAGTTCAAACCCCAGGCCTCCTTGACCCGTGTAGAGGTGGCCCATTTGCAGTGCTGATGCGCACAAGGAGTGCCCTGCCACACGGGTATCCCCCACATAGGGGAGCCCCACACGCAAGGAGTGTGCCCCGTAAGGAGAGCCGCCCAGCGTGAAAGGAAGTGCAGCCTGCCCAGGAATGGTGCTGCACACACGGAGAGCTGAAATAGCAAGATGGCACAACAAAAAGAAACACAGATTCCGGGTGCCACTGATGAGGATAGAAGCAGTCACAGAAGAACACACAGCCATGGACACAGAGAGCAGACAACTTGGGTGGGGGGGGAATAAATTTAAAAAAAAAAATCTTATTAAAAAAAAAGATTTAGCAGACTGTTAACCTCATAGGATTTCCAGGCTAAACTCTGATACTCTATAGGAAGATGATTATGATCTGCATTGCTTTCCTCAAATAGTTGTTATAATTTTGAAGCCCCAGGTCATGAAACTCTTGAAGGGACAGAACCAGGACTGGAAAGCCTAGGTTCTTCCCTCAGAGTTCTATGCCTTTAGTTATGCCATGGCCTTGCTTGGATCCCCAGGGTTTCCTGTGGGGCCAGGATTGGTCTAAAGTGCTCACAGCCCCCTGGCGCTCTGCTCTGGCTGTAATCTGCCTCTTCCATCTCCCCCAGTGTACAAAAACGATGTTTTTGATCAGAGCAAAGCGAGGGAGCACTAACTTAGGAAGCCTGGCCCTCTGTCTCCGCCAGCCCCACTCCTGCTTGCCAGACACTTGTTGGCATTCACACTCAAAGGGTTGGAGGCAGAGAGCTGTAGCCCAGAAGCTACTGGCCAGAAGCCCTTAGGGGTCATGAGGGCCTGCTCATGGCCACAGAAATGACTTTGCAGCTAGTTCTGGAGCAGACGTATGGTGCTCTGAAGATGCTGTCTGGATTGTGGACATAGGGCCCAAGTCTCTTTGAGTTTCCCTAGGAAGCATGGGTATGTTCTGTTTTGATTGTTGTTACAGTCAAAGGCTGATGACATAGTTTACAGGAAAAAGAGCTAGCCAAGAGATTTTCTTCCCAAGTTGGAGAATATCATAAAATCACTGAGAAGACTGGGCAGGGAGCAGAAGCCTGGAAGCCCTTGAGTACTCCGCAGTGACAGTGCTCTGATGTTACAAACTCGGTGTTTGGCAGCATGTAATAAGGGTGAGAATAGGTCACCTTTTCACGGAGGATACAGCAGACCTTCCTGCCAGAGAACAGAAAGGCAGGTCCCCTAAACTTTCAGTCCATGGAGTGATGATGGCTTGTCTTGAAGACCAGACAATTGTCACTTGAAGAGACATCAAAATCTCTCCAGTCCCAAATGAATGGGACCATAAACATCTTAGCTTCATCTCAGAAGCATGTAGGACATCAGGCGGGAATAGTTTAGGGTTTTGATGAAAAGTTCAGCTTCAGGGAAGGCCAAAGTTCCTTGTCCAAAAAAATGTTGAATGGAAGAATAGTCAAAGGAAAAACAATGCTTGAAAACTTCACTCAAAGGGAACAGGTTGTAAATGCCAAAGAGGCAGTCAAAATTTCTGAATGTGGTGATACATGGGGAAAATATAATGTAATTTATACCCTATAGTTAACCACAGCGTAATGTTTTTGTAGCAAAGTTGGTACTATATTAGTGCTAAAGGTCAATTAAAAGAAAATTGACTTTGGTTTTGTGAGATGTGAGTATGATTAAGCATTTTTTCTTCATTTTTTTTTCATTAATATGGAGACCTTGACTATGCATTGAACTAATCTGTGTTTATCTGTGTATCTTTCTGAACACTAGAGGAGCATTTGTGTTAATAGATGGAATTAGAGGAGATGAAAGTACCTGGACAGAATTTTTCAGGAGTAATGATTCCATAACTTGTTGAGCTGCCTTGTTCTTTTATTTTTTTTGAATGTGAAATAAATTTTTTTTTAAGTCTCTGACTGAAACTGTGCTAAAGAGATTACATTCACCCCCTCTCTTTGGAAAAGATTACAGAAATGACAGCAACAAGGAATTGCCGAAAGGAGAGAATCAGGAAATGGAAACTAAGATTATTAGAAGTCAATTTGAAGAAATTCATCGATGCTGTTAAATATTTCCTTAAAATTTTTTTGAAAACAAGGAATATTTTTCATGTTATGTAAAGAAACTCAAGTGAACGAGGAATTTCTGTATTATAGTTCACACACAGTCTCCACCCAGAGCAAACATCCTTACAGTGTGAAAATGCACAATCTGAGAAGTTGAAAAGCTTTGCTGCAACTCCAAATACGATGAAAACCATAAAGTACATGAAATACAACCTTGCAAAAAAGTGCAAGGAAGTGGAGAATTTACCACTTAAGAATAGAGGAGACGTTTCCCAGTGTGTGACTACATCAGCCTTACACATCAAAGCCTTAACTCCTCCGGGCAGAGGGCTGAAGAGTCAGGTCAACATTTGAGAAGCACCGTTTTCTTCCTTCAATGTGGATTAGCTCCTATGAGCTGAAGAAAGTTGGTTGGCAGCCAAAAGAAAGCTCAGTAATCTAAGAAAAGAAAAACGGTCACAACAGCTGAATTAGAGAGTTTGAAATCCAGCATTTTCCACGTGCGCCCAGGACAGGGGCGGGAGCTTGAGGCTGAGCTGTGAGAGCACTGGGGTTCGGCGGAATGCCAGTCAAACCAACTTCTGAACAGCCGCGAGACCAGTGGCACGTCTGATGTGATTCCTCTCTGAAGTAATTTTCATTGAGATCTTTTTAGTTTAGGTGGTTAACTGATGAGGCATTTGCTCTTATTAAAGTGTTGTTATTCTTGTAATTCCTGACAGTGTTAACAGAATATAAGTGGTTTAGATACAGTTTTTAAGAATATATCATTTCCATTTTATTGGGCCCTCTAGAATTAGATCATATGTGTATTGTCTTTTAGTTTAGTTGATCAGTCCACTATTACTTAAACCATTACTAAAGTTTGACATGACTAGGTGGAGACATTTGAAACATTAAATACCACTTCTGTGCGCTATGAGGTATAATAAGAAATCTGCAAAAGTAACCTCATGCTGACCTCAATAAATGTTGATTGGTTTTAAAAATAATACAGACAAAAAAAAAATCACCAGCCACCACACTCCCACCTGAATTTATTAGTGTTTTTTTTTTTCATTAGTTTAACCCTAAATTCATAGATTTGGGACAGTAGACATGTAGCAAGCATCTGTTTGTTTTGTTTCTTCTTTTAAACTTCTGTTTTTTGTTTAAAATATCCTTTGCTGTTTAAATGTTTCTAAATTTTATGCAGGTACAGCATCTTTGTATGAAAAAAAAAAAATACTTGGGCCACACAGCTATACACTCAACAGTTAACATTTTGAAATAATCTCATTTAGCTCCCTAGGAAGAGAATGACTGTTCTAGCATGCTTTATTGGGATGCTTCTGTTTCCCAGACTGGTTTCCAGCTGCAGTGAAATGCTTCTCCCATCTTCTTGTGTGGCTCTGCAGCATTCCACAGACTGGAATGCTGTGGAAATGAGCAAAAAGAAAGGGGGTGGTGGTAAGTTGATATATAGAAATGCTCTGGAACTGAGAGTGTCTACAACTGCAGGCCGGAGAATCGCATCCATCAGCCACATGGGATCTAAGCCCCCTCTCGATTTAGAGGTGGAGTGGACATCACCATCCCATGGGTCCACAAGACATAGGAATATAATGAGTGGACTTGTTAGTATTCTACTATAGAACTGTTGTGACTCTAACAATGGAAGGAATTGTATCATTGATATGCAGACATGGCCACAGGAGGGAGTTGCTGAGGGCAGGGAGAGGGAGGAAGACGTGTGATGGGGGTATTTTGGGGGCTTGGAGTTGTCTCGAATGATTTTGCAGGGGCAGATGCAGGACATTGTTTATCCTGGCATAACCGACTGGATGGACTGGGGGAGTGTGTGAACCATAATGTAAACTATGGTCCTTGTGGTGTGGCAGTGCTCCAGGGTTTATTCACCAAATGCAATGATGCTTTATTTATGAAAGGGGTTGTTGATGTGGGAGGAGCGGGGGTGGGGAGTGGGGTATATGAGAACCTTTTACGGTTTGTTGTTTTTTTAAATTAAGTGTTGCGTCATCTTGTTGTGTCAGCTCTCTGTATGTGTGGCGCCGCTCCTGGGAGGGCTGCGCTTTTTTCACGCAGTT
This sequence comes from Dasypus novemcinctus, assembly GCF_030445035.2. Taxonomy (NCBI): domain Eukaryota; kingdom Metazoa; phylum Chordata; class Mammalia; order Cingulata; family Dasypodidae; genus Dasypus; species Dasypus novemcinctus. The sequence goes on from NC_080688.1 coordinate 50,871,915, forward strand.
GGCTCTTCTTGTGGGGTGCACTCCTTGCGTGTGGGGCTCCCCTACGTGGGGCTGCTCCTGCGTGGCACAGCACTCCTTATACAAGGCAGCACTGCACATGGGCCAGCTTACCACACGGGTCAGGAGGCCCTGGGTATCAAACCCCGGACCCTCCATATGGTAGGCAGACACTCCATCAGTTGAGCCACATCCGCTTCGCTAACGTTTTGTGTGATCTATTTATCTTTTTTAAAAAAAGACAAAAAATAATAAAATAAAAAAGAAATGCTCTCAGTGTGCTTATAGAGATAAAGTTATTACAGGCTTTCGAACATTTAGATAAGGGCTCCTGAAGGCTGTACCTACTTTGCCTATAAGGGCTTTCAGCTACCTGGTAGCCCTACTAGTTCTTCCCCCTTGCTGGGAGTCTTGTTATATAGTTTTCCTTCTGAAGTAAAGAAGGTGAAAGAGGACACAGTATGGTCCCTCTTTTCTTCTAAGGTATTTTAAAGAATAACCCTGCATCCTTCCAGTCACTTCTTACTATTTTAAAAACCACATGGTGGGGAATGGCTCAAGCGACTGAGCTCCCACCTACCACATGGGAGGTCCCAGGTTCAGTTCCCAGTGCCTCCTAAAGAAGAGGAGTAAGACAGCGAGCTGACGCAACAGGCAGGCGCAGCAAGATGACACCACAAGAGACATGAGGAAAAAGATAATGAGAGACACAACAAAGCAGGGAGCAGAGGTGGCTAAAGTGATTAGGCATCTCCCTCCCACAATGAAGTTCCTGGGTTTGGTTCCCAGTGCCTCCTAAAAAGAAGACCAGCCCATAACAGACACAAAAAATGTAAACTATGGGGGTGGAGAAAAATAAATAAATCTTAAAAAACACCACCACCACCACCACAGTGGAGGACTTGATAATGTCCTTAGCCCAGATATGGCCAGACAAGAGCCCTCATAGAATGGAATTAATTTGAGGCAGGAAGTGCAAGCTCACTCGACAGGGGAGAACCCAGGCCCCAAGGGGAAGCCAGAGGCCATACAGGTGGGAATGGGGCAGGGCCACAGCAAAGCAGCTCCAAAAAGGCCTCAAGGTCAGCACAGGCGGAACGTGCAGCTTTAAGTAGCTCGTCCATTGTCGGAAGGTGCCTTGGTGGTTTGGCCCATTCATATTACTCTTCTGGAGAAATCCTGGCCCATGAAACCAGAGAAAGAACTGGCTGCTGTTTTACAGAAAGGGTGGTTAGAAGAAATGGAAGGGAAATATTAACAAACCCTGACTCTCTTTGAATGTAAGACATATATCCAAGAAAGCAACTTAAACTACCTCAGAGAGACCCAAAACCAAATTTTACTCAAAAGAAGGGTGGGGTGTGAAAATGAGAGGTTTTCTTTTTTCCTTTAATTCCATTATTTTTAAAAAGTTAAGCACCAACTACGAGCAAAGCACAGCAGTCAGTAATAAAGTTTTACTCATATGTCACTATCCCTAAATTACGCTAGTGGAACTTTGTAGAAAGAGGTATTCTGAATCCATTAAGTTTATCTGCCTAAGTCAAAAGAAGATCTGAAGCAGTTCACATATATATTTTTAAAATAGCATATCACATGGAAGTGAGGAAATCAGGGGGAGAAAAAATGAGGGAAAGGATGAAGTCAAAGGTAGGGTTAGTAGCCTCACACATGCCATAAGGTCTCCTTGACTTGATTAGAACTTAGGGAAAGAAATTACCTCTGAGCCTCCTAGTAACCAACACAGAGAGGAAAGTAATCAATGCTCAATTTGCAGTGTCCTTAAGATGAAAACAACCAGTTGCTTAGGAGGACAGATACTTATGCCTAAGAGATATTTCTCCATTGCAACTCCTAAGAGGAAATTAAATGATGCAGCACACTGACCTTCACAACATCACGCAGCAAATACAGTAACAGCGCAGGAGGCCTGCTTCCAACCATCCCTGATGGCCTAGGGCCAAGATGCACTTCAGCCGGTCATCCTAGAGGGAGCAAGGCGGACTATGCATGCAAACAACTCTTGGAGGATCTGGCTTCTTCCTGAGAGAAAACGTCGAGTGTCTAGAGGAATGTCAGGAAGGCCACTTGCAACAAAAGTTTAGATAAATACTAACTCGGAGAGAGTGTGACCTGGTACCCATTGAAAAGTCCTGGAGAGTAAGTACTGATAGCCTCTTGAAATCAGAACCACCCACCCAGGTTTGTTTGTTTGGGTTTTTCCTGAAATCCAGTTGATCAGCCTTAAAATGTGTCAGAGGTAACTTAAGTGAGTCTCCCTGGCAACCTAAGGCATTCTTGTGAGCTTAAGCTCTTGAGAGGGAATAATGATCCAGTTTATAGAACATAAAGGGACCTTTAAGGTTTTCCAGTCCCAAGCCCAGCTGAGCTCCCACCACAGCCAGCATCATCTGCCAGCCATGTGTGTGAAGGAGCCAGCGCCCTGTGCCTTCAGATGACTCCAGTCATCCACCAACCACAGGAGAGACCAGCAAGCACTGCCCAGCTAAGCCGTGGCCCGTGAGAAACAGACCAAGAGATAACTGGAACAAATAAAGATTGTGGTGAAGAGAGACTTTAGTTTGTTAGGTTGTATAGGCATCATGAAAAGAGAACGTGATTTCAGTAAGACTTCTGCTGGAACTGCTGTAAAATAATTTGGCCATAACACTTCGTTGAGTTTCAGTTTCTTCATCTGTTAAATGAGAGAGTCAGCCTAGGTGATTGCTGAGATCCTTTCCGGTTTTAGAAATTCTGATTCCCAATAAACAACACAGTTGAGAAACATGGACCCTAAAGGATAGTTCCCTGGTCTGGTCATATCTGTCCTATTTTATAAGCAGTGGGGAGGAAAAAAAACCCCAACTTTTTGTTTTAAAGACTGCTTTCTACAGGTAGGAGATGCTCAGAAGTATAGTTTGAATTGAAATGTCACTTTCACGGGAATGTTGTTTTAACTTACTTTTCTCACTTATTTGATCTGAGATCACTTCCCATACAAATAAAATAAGGAAGACTAGTGAATGCAGACTGGTCCAAAGTGAATCTTCAGAATGAATTAAAGAACTCCAGTTGGTTCCTTCACTTTGCTATATAGACTCGTACCTAGTACCAAAAGTTTTCCAGCCACTGGTCATCTCTGACCTGCCCCCAAGTCTCTCCCTCCCAGGGCAGCTGAGCAGATGGAAACCACAGGCAAGTCACACCCTCGTAAAACTCATCTTTCATAGAATAGTCTTTCAGTGAAAAGGGCACGGCCTCGCCCATCTATACTGCTTTTGTGGCAATTTTCTCTTCATCACTGAAAAGAAACAAAAGATCAGATATTCACCATAATACACCCTGTAGTGGACGAGAGCCACTCTTTTCAACGCAGAGACTGGAAAAAGAGGCAATTCTTCCAGCCTTCCTGGAAGTCCCATAACTGCAAAGAGAATGACAAGGACCAGGAGAAACACAGGCCAGTGAAAGGGCTGATCTGGTGTTTCTCACTGGGCAAACGATCACTAGGCACTGTTGAAATAACAAGCACATGTTAAGGTAAGCAGGAAGGCAATGTTGGCTAAAGGAAGCACATTCAAAGTTGCCAGTATCTATAAAAACTTCCTCTTCTTCCTGCCCTGCTCTCTCTCCAAACTTCCTGCTCCTGAAAATGCCTGCCTTGTACTGAGAGCTAGGAAACCTGGGCTTTTTCCAAAGAGAAGTTTATGGGAAATGCTTTCTTTGGCTAGATTTCTTCATCGGTTGTGATTTTAAAAACAGCTCACAGATAATTTAAAACACATATTTTACTGGACATGCTGTTCACTTTCAACACACTGAATACCTTTTTCTGTATTCACAACCATTCTGAATATCCAGGGAGACGGCCCAGGCATTGCCTCATTCATCAGGATAATGGTTCTCAATTGCTTGGTAGACCCAACAGCACATTCTGCTTTAGCCAGCTCCAGTGAAGGCAAGCCAGCGGCAAAGATGGTGAGCCAGCAGTGGTTTATTCTCTGACGCCTTCCATATGCATGCAGCAATCCATCTCTTAGCACACTGGTTTAGGACACATCTTTGAATTCTGGCAAGTTACTGGGTTATTTATTGATTCTGAGTTTCCTTATCTGGAATGCAGAGGCAATATTAGTAGTCCTGTAGTCTGCCCACGGCCTGGCAGATAATAGGTCTCAATAAATAATTGCTGGGAAGTGGACTTGGCCCAGTGGTTAGGGCATCCGTCTACCACATGGGAGGTCCATGGTTCAAACCCCGGGCGTCCTTGACCCGTGTGGAGCTGGCCCACGCGCAGTGCTGGTGCGCGCAAGGAGTGCCGTGCCACACAGGGGTGTCCCCCGCATAGAGGAGCCCCACAACAAGGAGTGTGCCCCGTAAGGAGGGCCGCCCAGGGTGAAAGAAAGTACAGCCTGCCCAGGAATGGCACCGCACACACGAAGAACTGACACAACAAGATGACGCAACAAAAAGAAACACAGATTCCCGTGCCACAGACAACAACAGAAGTGGACAGAGAAGAAGATGCAGCAAATAGACACAGAGAACAACAACCGGGGTGGGTGGCAGGAAGGGGAGAGAAATAAATAAATAAATATTTAAAAAAAAGAAAAGCTACATATGCGAGCATTCAGCACAGTGTATATATACACATGTGTGTGTATCAGTGAAATTATTTGGCTAATGTCTCGTTGTTTTGCTACTAAACTCCATGACAGTATAGACTACGTCTGTCTGGGTCACCATCCTGACCCTAGTACCTAGGACTCAATTGATAGATAGAAGGTGCACAATATACCTACTGACGAATGAAATGAGACTATACATAAGGTTGGTATGCGGGTTTAATAAATAACACATTAGAGAGCTTAGCACTGTGCTGGGCACAAGGTTAGTGCTTAGTATGTTGTTTGCTGCTGTTAATAGCAGTAATATTGGTAGCATTGGTATCAGTATTGGTATTTTTTCTTTCAACCTGTGCCTGAACTAGAGTGTGGTGTGAAAGGAGACACTCTCTCCGCCCTCTAGAGGCCATCATCCAGAGACAATTCCTCTACCACTTATCCTTTTGAGGTCCCCCACCTCCACCATCACCATTTCTACTTCTAAAAAATTCCTGCCTCCCTGCGGGGCCCCGACACACACAATTCAACCACCCACCACACATTCAACTCCTCTGGCTTATGTTCAGGCCCCAGCAGGGTAAAAAGGTTCACAGTCCAGTGGTAAGTGATAAACTTTCTGCTCAATCTAATCCCTGAAATCTTTGGATCTGCACATTCTGAATTATCTCATGACAGAAAGGGGACTAGAGCCCATCAGTCAGTCACCTGCCATTGTCTTAGGAAAGAAGAGAGAAGTGCCTTGCCCGAGTCACACAGCATGCATCACCACAGGTTTCTCTTGAAGGAGTTAGGTCTCTCTTCTCTTAACACATTTTATTGTGATAACTGGAGTTTGAAAGTTCTTTTCTCCACTAGGATATGATTTCAGGAATGGAACCATTTTGTTTACAAATTAAATATCCCCAGGATCTAGCAGTTTCAACCAGATAACAGACACTCAATGCATGCTTACTGAATAAAAGAAGGAAAGGGTGTAGTGAAGGAGTTTATTAACAAAGGTATTTCCTACATGTCCATTTTGTCCTCCATTAACACAAGTAACCAAAATCGATGCTTATATTAGAGAATATTACAGTTGAGATAGACAAAAGAACAAAAGAGATGGGAACACAGAATTGGGAGAAAACAATGAAGTGTGACCTGATTCTCCTGTGTATAGAAGTTCAATATTGTGATTCAAAAAGCTGCCTCTTTATCAAATGATGTGTTTTCAAGCTGTGGGGTCTGGACTCTATTGGTAAATATTATATTCTGATTATATGATTGTATTTAACTATTCTGATATAAATCTCAAAACCAAAATTGAAAGGCCATGAACAAGAAAAGAAAATGTTGAGTTAAGGAAAGATGTCACAATCCTCTACCAATAATTGTTAAAGTGTTATCCCTTTAGGGATCCCCAAGGCCTTTGTAGGGAGTCCATAAAGTCAAAATTATTTTCATTATGATCCTAAGACAGTATTTGCCTTTTTCACTCTCATTCTTTCACAAATGTTAGCAGAGCTTCTCAGAGGTTATATGATGTGTGATATTGTAACAGACAAGTGCAAAATCAGATATAACATATAACAACTCAACTATCTTCTGATAAGCCAGGCATTAAGAAGATTTATAAAAATGTAAAATAATAACACTTTTCTCACCTACATTTTGTATTGAAAAATGTTTTTTCAATTAAAAAAGTTATGTTCACATGCAATGGGTTTATTATTGTTATTTTTAAATTCTCAGTTTTAATTTCTACTCTGATAAATATCAATAACTATAGCCCATATGAACTTTGGAGCCCTCAGTATTTTTTAAGACCAACAAGTGTGAAAACTGCTGTTCTAAACCCATAGTTTTTAACTAGGACTTTCTATTCAAATCAGCAAAATGAGGCTCCCTGGAGTCAGGACCTGGCTTTTCTATAGGATAATTCATAAAGAGGGCAATAAAGCACTCTAAGCCCCAGTTTTCCAATTTCCTTGGATGGTCACAGCAAAAAGAGAGAGGTGGCAATGGAAAGTATTTTAAACTAATTAATAGCAAGCCATCCATGTGAAACTAGATATAAAAAATGAAAAGATATGAGTCAAGGCTCAAAGATTTTTGATTCAAAGATAGGCTGAGGAACTGGCAGAATAGTAGTGCCTCTGATAGTTGAGAACAGCCAGGTTGGGACCAGGGGAGAAGCTGATGCATCCAGTGTTGGATGCCAAGTCCTGAAAATGGAGATGGCCTGTTGACATTTGGAGTGACTACAGCAGAGGTGAGCAGCCAGAGCCAGAGGTACGGCTTTGAGGACTAACCCTCTGCAGTGGCAGGTGGCTTCCGGAATGTGAATAAACCCACCAAATAAGTGAATGTGGAAAGTGAAGCTGTTCAAGGACACAATCAGGTAGGGGATGGACTGTACAATTTGGAGTAGGAATTCAAGAAGACCGTGGAGATGTTGGAAAATGCACACTTGGAGAGTCAGGAAGAGAATCAGATAGTGCAGGACCCTGGAAAGGTTCTTGGCACAACACTGCCAATGGATGGGTGGGAAGATGGAAGGAAGGACAAAAAAGAGAAAGAAGAATACCAAAGGGTAGTTTCAAGGAGGAGTGACTGGTCAACAATGTCAAAGTCATAGAAAAGAAAGGAAGGAAAGAAAAAGATTGAGAGAAAAAAAGTAGAAGAAAAATCCAGCAAAAATTTTTGTTCTTTAAGCCAGTGTAGAGCTTTCATGGGTGAGGTACAAATAGTAAAAATCCAAGTATTGGAATTTTGTGTTTTAAAAAAAAGGAATTGCTATGACAACCACAAATCAGCCTCCACAAAAAATATAAATAGGAATCAGAAAGAGAAAATTATAGCGAAATGTGACTTCTTCCGATTTGGAAGCAATTTCAACTACTGTTCTTTAATGCTTTGCTCATTTGGCTCTGAAATAAGAACATGAAAAATATTCCTCCACTTCAGTAGTTTATTTGTATTACAAATTAAAAATGAGTAGACCACTAATTTATTGAAATGAAGCTGGAAACCAAGGACTATCAAATGAATTACTCCATTAAGATGCCCCTGTCCCCTTTACTATTAATTTCTACTATTTAAGGCACCACACAAAAATTAAAGTGTATAAATGCATTAAATGTACTACATTGAAAGCTAAGTAGCAAAAACCAGGTAACAAGAAATGTGGCGTCAATACATCTTTAGCTGCCACATTGTACTGCTTCAAACCAGTTGTAAAGGACCAAAATTTCCTACTTCTTCTCCAGCATTTTCCTTTAACAAAGACAATTCCTAACTCCTACTGAAAGGTTTGTTATTTATTTGGCTGGTGAGGGAAGGTAGACTAGGGCAGAATCAGATATCCCAGCTTCTCTTTGGAGTAACCTGGGAACGCTGGGGAATCCTCTCTCCCGAAGACAGAATAATCAGGCCTGAATGTGCAAGGCCGCTAGGGATTCAAGGTCAGGGTATCCAATGATTTGATACTGGATGGAGTGTTTGAGATCTAAATCAGTTCTAACTACAGGCATTCTCCAAAGTACTGAGTCTCCTCCCATGTTACCCAAGTTCAACCCTACTCAAATGGAAGAAAAGTGATTCACTGATTCAGTGTGCCTGAAGGTCTCAATAAATTGAAATTATACAAAACACTTTCTCTGATCATAACAGAATGAAGCTGGAAATCAATAATGAACAGAAAAAGGGAAAACTCACAAATATATGGAGATTAAACAACACACTCTTAAATAATCAGTGGGTCAAAGAAGAAACTGCAAGAGAATTCAGTAAATATCTTGAGACAAATAAAAATGAGAACATAACATATCAAAACCTATAGGATAATGCAAAGGCAGTGCTGAGAGGAGAATTTATAGACCTCAATGCTTACATTAAAAAAGAAGAAAAAGCTAAAATTGAAGACCTAACTGCATACCTGGAGGAACTAGAAAAAGAATAGTAAACTAATTCCAAATGAAGCTGAAGGAAAGAAATAGTAAAGAGCAGAGCAGAAATAAATGAAATTTAGAACAACAGCAAAACAAAAACAAAAATAATAGAGGGAATCAACAAAACCAAAAGTTGGTTCTTTGAGAAGGTCAAAAATATTGACAAACACTTGGTTAGACTGACAAAGAAGAAAAGAGAGAAGAGGCAAATAAATAAAATCAGAAATGAGAGGGGGACATTATCACTGACCCTGCAGAAATGAGAGATCACAAAAGGATACTATGAACAATTGTACACCAAAATATTAGACAATGTAATCAAGATGGACAAATTATTAGAAACACGTGAGCAAACTACAATGACCCTAGAAGTAATTGAAGACCTTAACAAACCAATCACAAGAGATTGAAACAGCCATCAAAAACTTCCCAAAGATGACAAGTTCAGTACCAGATGGCTTCATAGGTGATTTCTAGCAATCATTCAAGGACAATCTAATGCCAGTCTTGCTCAAGCTCTTCCAAAAAATTGAACAGGAAAGAATGCTACTAAGCTCATTCTTTGAGGCCAATATTACCCTAATACAAAAATCAGATAAGATATTATGAAAAGAGAAAATTACAGACCAAAATCTCTGATGAATATAGATGCAAAAATCATCAACAAAATACTTGCAAACTACACCCAAAAGCACATTAAAAGAATTATACACCACAGTCAAAAAGGTTTTATCCCAGGAAATGCAAGGGTGGTTCACTACAAGAAAATCAATTAGTGTAATAAACCACATTAACAAACTGAAGAAGAAAAATCACATGATCCTCTTGATTGATGCAGAAAAGGCATTTTGCAAAATATAGCATTCTTTCTTAATAAAAACACTCCAAAAATAGAAATAGAAGGAAGCCTTCTCAACATGGCAAAGTGCATATATGAAAAACCTACAACTAGCATTGTACTCAACTGTGAAAGACTGAAAACTTTCCTGCTAAGATCAGGAACAAGACAAAGATGCCCACTGTCACCACTGTTATTCAATATTGGCTAGAAGTTCTAGCTAGAACAATTGGGCTAGACAAAGAAATAAAAAGTACCCAAATAGGAAAGGAAGAAGTAATACTTTGACTATTCACTGATGATATGATCTTATATCTAGGAAATCCTGAAAAATCCACAACAAAGCTACTTAGAACTAATAGATGAGTTCTGTTTCTATACAATATTAAGAAGTCTGAGGAGGAAATTAGGGGGAAAATCCATTTATAAAGCAACTAAAAGAGTCAAATATTTAGGACTAAACTTAATCAAGGACATAAAGGACCTGTATTCAGAAAACTAGAAAACAGTCCTAAAAGAAATCAAAGCAGACTTAAGTAAGTGGAAGAACATTCTGTGTTCATAGACTGGAAGACTGAATATTGTTAAAAAGTCAATTCTACCTGTAGCAGTTTGATATAATTGATGAATTCCAAAAAGAAATACTGCATTACGCCTGTAATCTGATCTGTACCTGGGCATGATGGAGTTATGATTAGGGTGTTGAGTCCCCACCCACCAAGAGGTAGGGACTCACAGATAAAAGGCATGACAAAGAACAGAGTCCAGGATTTCTGATGTTGGAGTTTTGATGTTGGAGTTTGATGCTGAAGCCTTAAGCTGGATCCCCAGGAAGTCAGCATGCAGAAGGAAAGAGAAGTCAGCCCCAGGAAGAAAAGAACCTTGAACCCAGAGAAAAGCAAACCCCAGGAATGTAGGAACCCAGGAAGCCTGAACCCTCACAGACGTTGGCAGCCATCTTGCTCCAAATAGACTTTGGTGAGGGAAGTAACTTATACTTTATGGTCTGGTATCTGTAAGCTCCTACCCCAAACAAATAGCCTTTATAAAAACCGACCAATTTCTGGTATTCTGCATCAGCACCTTTTTGGCTAACACACTACCCAAACTGATTTACAGATTCAACACAATCCCAATAAAAATCCCAACAGTCTTTTTTTGCAGAAATGGAAAAGCCAATTAGCAAATTTATTTGGAAGGGCAAAGGGTCCTGAATAGCCAAAACTGTCTTAAAAAAGGGTGAAGTTGGAGGACCTTCACTTCCTAACTTAAACCATAATTCTTAGCTACAGTGGTAAAAACAGCATAGTTCTGGCATAAAGACAGACAGATTGACCAACGGAGCTGAACTGAGAACTCAGAAATAGACCTTCACCTCTACAGTTAAGTGATTATTGACAAGGCAGTCAAGCCCTCCCAGCAGGGCCACAGTAGTCTATTCAAAAAATGGTGCTGGGAGAACTGAATTCCATATCTAAAAGAAAGAAAGAGGATCCCTGTCTCACACCTTATACAAAAATTAAATCAAAATGGATCAAGGGCCTAAATATAAAAGCAACAACAATAAAACTCCTAGAAGAAAACGTAGGAAAACATCTTCAAGATCTTGTGGTAGGTGGTAGTTTCTTAAACCTTACACACAAAGCATGAGCAACAAAAGAAAAAAAATAAATAAATGGGACCCCCTCAAAATAAAACACTTTCGCACCTCAAAGGACTTTGTCAGAAGGGTGAGAAGGCAGCTGATTTAATGGGAGAAAATATTTGGAAATCACATATTTGATAAGGGTTTAATAGACATGATATATAAAGAGGTACTATAACTCAACAATAAAAAGACAAACTGCCTGATTTAAAAAAGGGCAAAAGACTTGAATAGGCATTTGTACAAAGAAGAAATACAAATGGCAGGGGGGAAAAAAAAAACACATGAAAAAATGTTCAACATCACTAGCAATTAGGGAAATGCAAATCAAAACTATAGTGAGATATCATTTCACACCTATCAGAATGGTCACTCAATGGTATCTAAACTTCCTCTCAATCAGAAACAGAGTGGGCATCACCATCCCCAAATCCTCAAGATTGAGTAATGAACAATGGACTAAAGTAGACATTATTCTATTATAGACATTATTATTCTAGAAATGGAAGAAACTTGAACCATTGATACAAAGTCAGTGGCCACCAGAGGTTCTGGGGTAAGGGAGAGGAAAGAATAGGTGTAACATGGGGACATTTTGGGAACATTAAAATTGTCCTGCATGATATTGCAATTACAAATACAGGCCATTATACATTTTGTCAAAACCTATAAAATTGTGTGGGGCAAAGTGTAAACTATAATGTGAAGTAGCAATGTGTCAATATGTGTTCATCAATTGTAACAAATGTACCACACTAATGAAAAATGTTGTTAATGTGGGAAAGTGTGGGAGGGGAAGGGAGTGGGGTATATGGAAATCCTCTATATTTTTGATGTAACATTTATATAATTTAAAGTTTTTTTAGAAATTAAAAAAAAATTTTTTTAAAGAATGGCCACTATTAAAAAGTCAGAAAACTACAAGCATTGGAGAGGATATGGAGAAATATGAATACTTGTTCACTGTTGGTGGGACTGTAGAATGGTACAGTCACTGTGGCAGTTCCTAAGAAAGTTGAATATAGAGTTGCCACGGGACCTGGCAATACTACTGCAAGATATACACCCCAAAGAACTGACAGCAGTATGAACAGACATCTGCACACCAACATTCATAGCATAGATATTCACGATTGCCAAAATATGGAAACAATTCAGGTGTCCATCGATGGATGAATAGATAAACAAACTGTAGTATATACACACTATGGAATTTTATACAGTAGTAAAAAATGAAGTTGTGAAGCATATGACAACATGGATGAACCTGGAGGATATTATGTTGAGTGAAGCAGGCCAGACACAAAAGGATAAATACTGTACGATTGCATTATTATGAACTAAATATCTTGTGTAAACTCAATGAGTTAATAATTAGAATACAGATCACCAGAAAATAGAGTGAGGGTGGAGAATGGAAAGCTGAGGGTTAATTTGAGCAGATTTGGTTAAAAAAAAATTATTTGTAAGTCTTTGGAAATGAATAGAAATGGTGAAACACATCATAGTGCTTGTAACTAGCAGAGCTATTATATGGGTATGACATTGGTAGAAAGATAAAATCTAACGACATGTATATTACTAGAAGGAAGGCTTAAAAATGTAGCATGGAACTGTATAATATAGTGAAACCTCATGTGAAATATGAATAAGGGTAATATTGCATATATAAGACTGCTTTTACAAAATATAAATAAACGCAAATAAACTAAAGAGACAAATAGAACAGGAGCTATGTACGACAGGGGAAGCACAGAGAGATTGTGAAGTGATGGGTTTTTGTCTTTTTTTTTTATTGGAATAAGAAAATGCACTAAAAATGATTGAAATGATGAATGCACAACTATGTGATTATATCAAATACCACTGATTATACACTTTGGATGGATTTCTGTTTATTAATATGTATCAATAAAATTGAGTTGCTTAAAAAATTGATTTGTTAAAAAAAACAGGGGAGGTCATCCTGAGATAACTTTAGCCCTCCCCAGCACCAGAAAGCTTGAAGCTCTCTTTTCACAGATAGATGGCTATTAAATGTGGATTCTATATACCAATTGGGTTTCGTCAAAGCAGACTTGGTTCAAGGATTCACACCACCACTTTGGAGGAGCTTCACCTGGGAAACTACATTAATAGACTTCAAGATACTTAGTTACACTAGAGAAAGCCACACTAAACATGAATAAAAACAGTCCAAACTGGTCAATATGTCCAATGGGTTAAGGCCTGTATTAGTTAGCCAAAGGGGTGCTGATGCAAAATACCAGAAATTGGTTGGTTTATATAAGGGGTATTTATTTGGGGTTGGAGCTTACAGATACTAGGCCATAAAGCACAAGTTACTTCCCTCACCAAAGTCTATTTTCACGTGTTAGACCAAGATGGCTGCCGACGTCTGTGAGCGTTCAGCCTTCCTGGGTTCCTCTGGTTTCAGCTCCTCTGTTTTCCCCACAAGGTCAGCTGTAGACTATCAGGGGAACAGCTCTGTCTCTCTCCCTGGGGCTCCAGCTTGAGACCAGCATCAAAGTCCAACATCAAAACTCTAACATTAAGAACCCTCTTACTCTGTCCTTTGCCATGCCCCACCCCTTGGTGGGTGGAGACTAATGATGTGGTCCTAACGATATGGCCCAATCAAAGCCCTAATCATAACTTAATCATGCCCAGGTTCAGACCAGTTTACAAACATAATCCAATATCTACAAACATAATCAATATCTTTGGAATTCTTAACTATGTCAAACTGCTGCACCGCCCATTCAGAAATGAGGGAAAACAAGAAGGCAGGAACCCCCAAAGGGAGCAATGCTTCATAAACTATCTTCTTCAGATAAGCTGCACAAAGAAAAACACAAAAATACACATTAGAAGACTTTCCAGTGATCATGCTAACACTCAGAAATCTTCTATGCTTTCATCTTTGCCACACAGAAGTCTCTGAGCTACATATTGTCTTTGAAGAACATCAGCATTGTTGAGCATATACTGTGTTCCCTGCCACTTTGCTCTTTACCCTTCCCCCCTTTGAACTCCTACAAACCACTGAGCAAGTCAATATATAATTTGAGAAAAGAGGGTGCAAGAAGTTGGGGCATGGCCTTTAATCTACTTCTCTGTTCCTTGTTGCTATAACAGCCCCGGGCCCAGTTGGGAACAATGGTCTCTCTTATGAAACAAGTCTCTCTCTGGATTCAGGCCCTCCTTCAAGGCAAATCTCACAAAGCTCAGGGTCTTTTTTCAAAGAATCTAGGAAGAAAGGTTTTAAACTGCCACACAGCTACTGTTTCATAGCTGAGCTTCGGACCCAGGCTGATCTGATCCATCAGCCCCCTACTCTTTCCACTGAGCTGTGCTACCTCTAGTGCCTTCTATTTTACCTTTTTAAATTTATACTTACATGCAAATGTTATGCAAAGTCTGCAGAGAGGTCTACAGAAAGGCAAGGAATACTCGGCAAGCTGGAAAAAAGAGAACAACAATTTATAATATCTATGAAGATTTGTTAATGTCACAATCATAAGTTGTACCATAATGATAACATAAATATTATACTGTCTTATTAGAATATAATAGAATTCTTGAGCAGTTACACTCAAGTGCTGCTGCAGCAGTAGTAACACCACTAATGTAATAATTGATGATTATTACAGTCATATATATGTTATTTCTAAAGGACCAGTTAATGCAAGTTGTTTGGAGTTTTTTAAACCAGATGCCCAGCATTCCTAATGAGGAGCACATGGTAGAAAATTTAAATTTTAAAGAAAATGTCAACGCCAAAACAATCAATGATTTTAAACGTTCCTGCTACAGAATGCTGCTTCTGCATTACATGGCCAAGTGTACACATGGATCGTAGCAGGTTCGCTGGCACACAGTAGACCAGATATGAACATGACTCCAAGCTGCTCATTTAATAACCATATTCTCCTAACACAGTCAGTCCTAAAAGGACTGAATCAAACTGATGAGAGCATCTAGGAGTGATCACGGGCCACAGAAGTCATCTAGACCAACCTGCCATTTAGCACAGGAGTGTCTTTATAGTATCCCCACCACACAGTCCCCTGGCTGCCCGCGGCTTGCCACCCACCCTGACACATAGCTCACTGCAGCCCGGGAGAGACTGCCCAGCCCATCTTTGGACAGCTCCGACTGTTTCATGATTAGTTGTAGCCTTTGAAATAAACAATCAGTGATTGACCTCAGGACATGGATATGTGTTTATTTTCCCCAGTAATTTGAGAAAACAAGAAAGTCTGTAATCAAGTAAATCTGAAGAGGGTACAAACATAATTGTGGCACATCTGTTTAGACTATCTGAAGCACATCAGGTCCCTCGACCAGGGAAGACCCAATGTGGGAAGTAATCCAGTGAAGAAACAGTACCTATACCAGATGTGCATCCATGTAGGCAGTGCTTTTTCCTCTTAAAAAATTTTGCCACAGACTTGAAAAAAATTTCAGATTGTTGGTTCAGTACTAATAGATAAAAGCAGCCTTTTGACCAAAGGAACTGGGTGTCATTGTTTGTGTCACCAAGTCAGTGAAGGCCATCGTGTCCTTCTATGGCCAGCTGACCTAGAAAAAGATGTATGCCACATGGGGTTGAAATGGGCAATCTCAAAGTTGCTGAGATAGTCAGATGCTGGAATGACACAACTTAAGAGGACTAGCTTTCTAGATAGAATATTGTGACGCTGTGAAGTTGGAATACAGAGTGTTAAAAAATGACATCCCACCCATATCACAGACCTCCCAGGTAAAGAACTGATACTCAGCTCTTTCTCGTCGGCGAGGCGGCCGAGAGGACGCAGCCATGCAGATCTTCGTGAAGACGCTGACGGGCAAGACCATCACCCTCGAGGTGGAGCCCAGCGACACCATCGAGAACGTCAAGGCCAAGATCCAGGACAAGGAGGGCATCCCACCCGACCAGCAGCGCCTCATCTTCGCGGGCAAACAGCTGGAGGACGGCCGCACGCTGTCAGACTACAACATCCAGAAAGAGTCCACCCTGCACCTGGTGCTGCGCCTCCGGGGGGGCATCATCGAGCCCTCCCTCTGCCAGCTGGCCCAGAAGTACAACTGCGACAAGATGATCTGCCGCAAGTGTTATGCGCGCCTGCACCCCCGGGCCGTCAACTGCCGCAAGAAGAAGTGTGGGCACACGAACAACCTGCGCCCCAAGAAGAAAGTCAAGTGAGGGCCCCGCTCCGCAAGGCGCCCCGGCCCCCCCTCCCCCCCACGGGCGGCCTCGAGACCCCAATAAAGCCCCCTGGGTCGACTGAAGCAAAAAAAAAAAAAAAAAAAAAAAAAGAACTGATACTCAGACTAGTCAAAAAAGAACAATTAAGAGGACCATTTCTCAGGTCTTAAACTAATGCATTTTCCATCTTTAGTATTTTTTGTTTGTGTTCCAGTGTCTTTTTTCTTGGGGAAAAGTTTATTTCCTCAAATACTGAAAAAGATTAAGGGTTTATAATCTAAGTAAATGACCTAAATATTTCTTTTGTCCATGTAGATTCTCAAGATTTTCTGAGTTCAATGAGCACTAAATTAGACTGTTTTCCATTAAAAAAGGGAGGAAGACAGAAATTCAATAAGTGCTCAAATAAAATACAGCCATCCTAACATCTGCAGTATATTAGGGAAGACACAAGACAAAACATTGACTCTTGAGGTTAAATCTAAATTTCCTGCTGCAGTTCTGAAAAAGTTTGAGAGTTTATATCAAAAAGGCAATTTTAAAAAGGGACAAAAAATTCTTAAAGTAGGTTTCAAAAACTATTAAATGCCAACACTTAGTAATTTCTTTGAAGCTGGCAATTACTCCGTAACCATAAACAAAAATCAATGAAAAGTCTGCACTGTGCTCAAGTCTTTTTCCAAGTTAGAGGTCTGTGTATCATGGAAGGTGCCAAACCACCCCTCTGATTCCTCTCTCCTACGAGATGTCGTTGGATTTCCACATCTTTCTCCCTAGTATAGTCTTATATGGCACCTGAATTGCCAATGATATTGTTTCAATCTCCCCTGGAATCTACTGGTCTTTAATTTCATAACTCATCTTGTGAGAAGAAATGCCAAACTCCCAAGGGGTCAAAGGACAACAAGCAAGACAGATTATTGTAGCAACAAGTAAAGGGTCTGGCTTTCAAGCCCACAATGCCCTCCTTTACTAAGTTTATCAACCGTGAGAAAAACTAAGTATTATGCAGGAAAACTCTAATGTCCCCAAAATGCCCCCATGCACTTAATCCTTGCTCTCCCTCCCCTCAGAATCTATGGTGGCAACTGCCTTTATATCAATGATACGAGTTCTTACATTGCTAGAATAATAATAAATTCACTTTAGTCCATAGTTGCATTCCCCCCTTATGTTTGCTCCTTCCTTAATCTTGGGGATTTGGGGATGGTGATGCCCACTCTGTCTCTGATTGAAAGGGGGCTTAGATCCGATTGCAATTATACAGGCCATTATACATTTTCTCAAGACCTATAAAATTGGGGCAAAGTATAAAACATAAAGTATGTTTTAGCATAAACTAATTTCTTTTGAGTTTATAAATCATTTTTACCAGAATGTATTAATATATTGCTGTTAGGTTAACATGTTCAGTAGAGCCTTTGCTCATCACTGAGATGATGCTTAACTCTGTAGACCTCATAACTGGTGCCACTCCTCTCCCTCCCTCCCCACTCAAAACTTAATTTCTCACCAAGAACTTTCTTTATAGCAACTTATACACATAAAAGGTAGTAAACATGAAACTCCCCCCAACCCCAGCAAGTCTTCAAATAAAAAGTTAGTTTTGTTCAGATGAAAATGTTTAAACCAAAAAGAAAAAAGAAAAAAAAAGAAGAAATCTAGATTCTATGCCTGATCTTCGGGATCTTTTACAAGTAGTCCTTTGTTCTATCTCAACAGATTATTAACACTTCACTACAGCCAAACAAATCTTAATGCAATTCTTTCTGCCTCACTGTTTAGTACTTTATCTCTTTTGCTGATTTCGTCCCTCAATGTTGGAAGGTACAAGGGCTAAGTCCTTGATCCTTGACTCTTCTCTGTCATCACTCTCACCCTTAGTGAGCCCACCCAGTCTCTATATGCCAGTTAACTTCCCCAACTTTTCTTTCCAGCTCAAACCTCTCTTCTGAACTAAAGACTTATATTTAATATCTCCAAGTGGATGTCTAATAGGCATCTCATACTTAACATGTCTGAAATTGAACTCCAGATTCCTCCCCCCCGCCCCCAAACACACACAAACCTATTTCCCCCTACAAACTTCCTGATCTCAAATGATGAGACCTCAACTCCACCCTGCTGGTTGCTCAAGGCAGAAACCTTTGTGTCATACCTGATGCTCACATTCCTCATGCAATCCATCAGAAAATCCTATTGGCACCAAGAAATCCATCAAGTTAACAGTATTATATCCAGAATCCAGTCCACTCCCATACCACCTTCACAGCTACGACCCTTATCAAGGCTCCATCACTTCTCTCTTGGATTACACCAATCACCTCCCATTTAGGAGGTCTCTTTACTTCTATCCTTGCCTCCTAGAAGGCCAGGAGAATCCTCTTTAAACATCTTTCACATCATGTCATTCCTCTGCTTAAATTCTAGAATGACTGTCCATTTCACTCAGATAAAAATGAAAGTCCTCACAATGGCCTCATTTCCTGCTTCTTCTCCCTCTTGCTCACCCTGCTCCAACCATAATGGCTGCCTGACTGCTTCTTAAACATCTCAGCTTCCCTTAGATCCTTTGTTCTCCTGCATCCCTCCTCCTAGAATGCTCTTTCCAGCTACATGGTTCCCTTGCCTCCTTCAAGTCTTTGCCCAAATGTTCCTTTCTCAATGAGGCCCACTCTGAACACTGCTTAAAATTGCAACCACCCTCTCTTCAATACTCCCAATCATCACTTCCCTGTCATACAACTTTTCTTTTTTGAAATACATATCACCTTCTAACATTCTATGCTATTTACTAATTTGCTTATTTCCTGTGTCCTTCTACCACATACACATACACATTCCAACAATGAGGTCAGTGATATTTATGTTTTGTTCACTGACACAACCCAAGTGCCTAGAATGCAGGCACACAGTCAGTACTCAGTAGCAGTAAAAGTTTCTTGACTTGAGTCCACCAGCCACCAATTTACCCATTCTATTCTCTGAAGTATTGTTTTTGTCATTTTACCCTTTTTAAATTGTCTTTCCCCAATGTCTCTAACAATCTAAATACATCTCTCTCCCTTCGAGTTCCATTTTAAAACCTACCTCCTCTTGAACCTACCTCCTCCTCTGACGAAAGATTTTTATACACTCAATTAAAAAATTTCATTGGGTTCTTTGTTTGCTGACTCTGTAAACCTTCAATAATGCATGTATATGACAAAACTCTATCCTTTGTCACTCAATACATTTTGTTTTTCACCTAATGATTTGAGGTCTTAAAACTATTACATTATCATTTAAATTATGAGAAAATTATAAATTTTCAGCTATTCTCTATAGATTGTAAAACAAAATAAGTACAAAAAAACAAGGACAAGTTCATATTTAGAAAAACTATAGCCACTAGAACTTGTGAATATTTCATATTTTTAAGAGACGGGTATGATGAAGAGAGAGAGAAGAGTATCAGAGAGCTCCTTGGTCCTAGAATAAATACTAAAAGCTCATGAGTCTTCTTTGGTAAAAAACCCAAACCCATTATGTAAGAGATTGAGCTGAAACCTGGTTAAATACCCACATTTTGAAATGATTCAGTTTGCAACATGCACCCTGAAGCTAAAATTTTTCAACTTATTGTCTTGATTATAGTGTGACATTGTAGTCATTATTACATTACAATCATTTCACTGAAAAACATGTAATTGGAGATAAGGGAATTTTCTTTCTATGCCAGTTATCAAAAAGATCCTCCTTTGTGAGTACAGGTGAGTATCGCTCAATGTTCTTGGCATATGAAACTTAAAGTCAGAAAACAATCTGCACTATTAATTAGCAATTATATGATTAAATTGAATATAGCTGGTTCAGAGTTTAGAAAAATGCCTGATTTGAATCACCTGTCCCAACTGTCTAAACAGTTTCTTCCTTTCTAATTGGAAGTACAACCAACCTTTTAGCTTTGGCAGCATGGTCCAAACTGCATTCTAAAGGGGGACGTTATAAGAGCCCCTGCTCAAAGTTTATACTTCAGGTATAAACTCAGTTCATTTCCTTTGCAGGCTAAGAGACTCGGATTACTAGACCTTTCCTAGATGTGAGGGTGAGAACTGCGCCCACCACTGTGTGAGAAGGACTTTAATTGCTCTCCCTACTGTGTCTCCAGATCAGATGGCATCTGCCCAGCTTCATTTCTTCCTTGAGCTAAATGTCAAGAACTCATTTTTTCCTACTACTGCAACGTTCACAGGTCTAGAGAGAGAACAATTAAGGTTTAAACACTCTTGTCAGTTATTGGCTATTTTCCAGTAAATGAAGAATCACCATTAGCAATCAGACACACAAATTCGTTCCTAATACTTCCAATTACAGTAATAATTCTAGCACCTATTGAGCAGTTTTATTAAAGCATCAGATGTTTTCTATACATTTTCTTTAATTGTCAAAAAAACTATGCAAGGAAGAGATTTTTCTCCATTTTGCTAAGGGGAAAAGGAAGTTTCAAACAGGCTAAAAGGCAGCATTAAGGTTTAAACCTAGGTCCACCTTGGCTACAAACTCAGCCACTGAACAGCTAGCATTATGAAAAGCAGATTCCCACTACTTTCCAGAAATTTACTTTATTATTTTTAATTGTCAGAACAACCCTCATCCACACGCATTACTGTGGTCGCCATATCACATGTGAGAGAACTGGAACGCAAAAAGGTTAAGTGACTTGCCCAAGATCTCACAGCTATTGGGCTGTGGAACTAGACTCAAACTCCAGAGCATTTTCTCCCAGTAATGAAAAATAACTCCCCCAGATTAACACCATTCTAAGCAATTTATAAACATAAACCACTTTAAAAGGTAGGTGGTCTTATCCCCGTTTTCTATATGGGGAAGGTAAGGTTTAGAGAAGTGACTAGACTGGTCATATCACAAAGCTATCAAGTGTCAGGGACAGGATCTAAAGCCAAACTTCCCCCTCTTGACATAGATGTGGAATGGACACAACCAAGCCAAGGTCCACAGGAAGGAGGAATACAGTATGGATTAGAGTGGACTTAATGATATTCTATTCATGAACTATTGTGGTTAGTAATCGAGAAAATGTGGCATTGGTGTGGAAAAAGCAGCCATGGTGGCTGCTGGGTGCGGGCAATGGGAGGAAGAGATGAGATGTGGAGGCATTTTCGGGACTTGGTGTTGTCCTAGGTAGTGCTGCAGGGACAATTACTGGACATTGTAGATCTTCCCATGGCCCACTGGATGGAACGTGGGAGAGTATGGGCTATGATGTGGACCATTGACCATGAAGTGCAGTGATGCCCAGAGATGTACTCACCAAATGCAATGGATGTGTCATGATGATGGGGGAGAGTGTTGCTGTGGGGGGAGTGGTGGGGTGGTGGTGGTTGGGGTGAATGGGGACCTCATATTTTTTTAATGTAATATTTTTTTAAAAATGAATAAAAATAAATAAATAAATAAAAATAAAACCAAACTTAAGGACTCCTTGCCACTGCACCAGGCTTCCCCTCCCAGGTCATTTTAGCCCTTAGGCCAATGACTGTCTGTTGACACACTAGGCTACCTTTCAAGAACCTAATGTTAAAAGGAGAGCACTTGAGATACTGCAAAGGATTAAAGTAAGAAAACTTGACACGGGAACAGGAAATAAAAATATGATTCAGGATTGCAAAAAGCCAAGTTCACATAGTCAGTGTACAAAGCAGTAATCATTCTTTATTTTCCAAATTATACTCTTACCCATGGGAGTTATGGTCATGGCCGATGGGGTTAACTACCAGGTCAGATGGCCCCTCTTTGGAAATGGTGTTTATGTGTGATGAATCTGGACTCAGATGGGATCTTCCTTCATAAGACTTTCATGCTAATGTGCTGGAGGTGCAGTTAATGTTGGGGTTTAAGATATATTTAGGGGATTTGAGTCTCTGGACTGACAATGTGATAGCCAGGTCCTGAGCCTCAACAGACTCCAGCACCTACAATCTGATTTATTGGACTTACCACACTTAGCTAAGATGGAGTTGAAGAAGGACAACCACCACACCATGGAGCCTAGAGTGATTACAACTGAAAGTGGGAGGATTGCATCCAGCATCCATGTGGAATCTGAGCCTCCTCTTGACATAGAGATGCAATGGACACAACCAATCCAATGTCCACATAGAAGAGGTGGCATTGGATTGGGAAAAGTGGACATGGTGGCTGATGGGTATGGGGTAAGGCAGGAAGAGATGAGAGGTGGAGGCGTCTTTGGGACATGGAGCTGCCCTGGATGGTGCTTCAGAGGCAATCACCGGACATTGTAAATCCTCACAGGGCCCACTGGATGGAATGGAGGAGAGTATGGGCCATGATGTGGACCATTGACTATGAGGTGCAGAGGTGCCCAAAGATGTACTTACCAAATCCAATGGATGTGTCATGATGATGGGAACGAGTGTTGCTGGGGGGGGGAGAGGTGGGGTGGGGGGGTGGGGTTGAATGGGACCTCACATATATATTTTTAATGTAATATTATTACAAAGTCAATAAAAAAATAAAATTAAATTAAAAAAAATTATACTCTTAATTTGATTTATAAATAGAAATAAATTTACATAAATGGAAACCCCAGCAAGAGGAAAGAAGTATGCATTGCAAGGAAAGAGTTAGCTGTCAAGTGACAGAAGCCAATATAGGTAATTTCTGTTATTTTTATTCATTTTCAGAGGCTCATCCCTGCCCATGTTCTCCCCACTGCTTTCAGTGACAGTATTCCCATACCTTTAACTGAGATATTAATTTGGCAGGAAGAAAGGAGAAGGTTCCTTTCAAATTCAGACTGTTACCCATGATTAACCTTTCTCCTTTAGATCACAACCTGGGGTCCCTTTGCTAAAAAAGGCCAAGAAAAGAGTAAATAATTTCACAGTTACATAAAATACCTCCATGTACGTTCTCTCATTTGATCTTCACATTTAGCCTTAGGAGATAGACAAAGTCTAGATCATAGTCCTCATTTCATTCACAATAAAATTTTAACTCTAATTAGGTGACTTGATCAAGGTCATACAACCAGTAAAACCCAGGCTAAAATCTCAAATTTTTTCCACAGCAGCATCATGTTCTAGATTACTTAATAAATATCAATTTTATTATACACTGCTGAATATCTCCACATCTGCTTTTGCAGTCATCACTTTATCACCATTTTTTATCAGTAAAGAATCTGTAAATTACAATTCTATTAGCATGTTCTTATTAGGTCAAAGCTATGATGTACAAATAATGTAGCTATCCATTATGGAGCACATGCTATGTGATACCTCCTGAATGGCAATTTTCAATGGAAGGGCCCACCCAATCCAGTGCTACAAAGAAGAAACATCTCTCAGTGAGAAGGTGATTTATCATGCGCACACAGGGCAGGGAACTGGGGGAGTCTTCCCCAAACCAGTCAAAGACTGCAAGGTAGGTTTTTATAGGCAAAGAAAATGGGGTAGGGGCTGAGGATTAAGTAATGACCATGTGATGCATTAGGAGATGATATTGGAGCATTCAAAGGGTCTCATGAGGAGAATGTGGGCAAATTTCTCAATCCTGAATTCCGCAGGAGAAGCCTCAAGTTGGGCTTCTAGAGTATAGATAGTAATTCTTCTTCCTGACTACAGAAATCATCAGTTCTCCCTTTAAGATCTTCAACTGATTGGATGAGACCTCTCATGCTGAAAACAATCTCCTTTTTATGATTGTCAATACTAACCAGTCACAGGGGCAGCGGACTTGGCCCAGTGGTTAGGGCGTCCGTCTACCACATGGGAGGTCCACGGTTCAAACCCTGGGCCTCCTTGACCCGTGTGGAGCTGGCCCATGTGCAGTGCTGATGAGCGCAAGGAGTGCTGTGCCACGCAGGGGTGTCCCCTGCATAGGGGAGCCCCACGTGCAAGGAATGCACCCCGTAAGGTAGCTGCCCAGCGCGAAAGAAAGTGTAGCCTGCCCAGGAATGGTACCGCACACACGGAGAGCTGACACAATATGACACAACAGAAAGAAACAGATTCCTGTCCCGCTGACGACAACAGAAGCGGACAAAGAAGATGCAGCAAATAGACACAGAGAACAGACAACCGGGGTCGGGGGGGGGGGGGGGGGTGGCAGGGAAGGGGAGAGAAATAAATAAATCTTTAAAAAATAATAATAATCAGCCATAGATGCAATCAATTGACTAATGATTTAAATCCACAAAATACCTTCACAGTAACAATCAGGCCAGTGCTTGCTTGACCAAACTACTGGACACCATAATTTATCCAAGTTGACACAGGAAATCAACCATAACAGTCATCTAGGATGATATAAAGACTGGGATCATTCACTCAAAAGTTTGGTGGTTGAAGCTGGCTGTCAGCTGGGATCTTTGCTCTGGCTAGAGTCAGAAAACCTACACAAAGCCTCTGCATGTGGCTTGGGCTTCCTCACAACAGCGGGGCTGGGTCCCACAGACGAATATCCCAAGAGAGAGCCAGCTGGAAGTTCTATCACCTTTTCTAAGTTAGCCTTTTAAGTCGCACAGTGTCATCTGAGCCACATTCTATTCTCTAAAATCAAATAACTACTCAAGGCGGGGTGGGGGGGGGCGTGGCGCTAGATTCCACTGTTTGGCAAGAGGAGTGTCAGAGGCTTTGCAGACACATTTTAAAATCAGCCTACTGTACTTGTTCCAAATGTAGATTCCTTGCTGTTCCTTTTAAAGGCAAAGGCATCTCAGGTAATTTAATGGAAGGAGCACTGCATCAGGATGCTGGGAAACTGGTCAGATTCTGATACAGATTTGAGACTCTCAGCATTTACAGGTGCTAATTTTTCCATGTTCAGAACAGAGGCTAGGAAAAGTCAAAGTGGGAGAGGGGAGGGGAAAAGAAGGGAGAGGAAAGGAGGGAATAATAGGGGAGGAGAGGAAAAGGAGGCAGGTTGCAGAATTCAAGTATTTAGCCCAGAACAGCAAAGGCGACAGCAGGAAAAACACAGTATTGACTCCGGAAAGTATGCCTAAAGACACTGGTGGCTCAGCCCATGAAAGCAGAATGAGGAACAGTGGTGGGCAGGCCTAGAGCCACCAACAGGGAGCTCTTGTAGCAGGTGGCAAGTGACTCTCAGGCCAGGACTGAGCTGTGCTACCTCAGTCCCTGTGCTTAACTCTGGACATTAAACATTCGCTCTTATTGTATCAAATCATACAGGACCATACTTGCATTTTATGTGACCAGCTCACCCAATAAACTATCTGATCCATAAGGGCAGGGAACATGTTTTATTCATTTCTGAATCTCACCACCTTGCATGGTGCCTTTTGGTGCTCAGGGCTCAGCAGGCACTCAACAACCAGTGAAATGCAACTGTCAAAGTCAGAGCAGGAAGCCGGACTCCAGAGAGTAAGAGTTTAGGGCGGGGTATCAGGACAGGGTTGAGAACCCAGGAAAATGAGGGCCCAGCTATGAAACTGCTTGGTGGCCTACCTAGGTCCTGAGAACAAGGCAGGTGATCAGTTCCCCAATTCAGTGGCGCGCTTGTGAGTGTGATGGGCAACAAGCTGAACCACCTCAGCCTTTTTCCCCCAAAGGTTAATCCTAAATCTTGGGGTAGGGGTGTGGGGGTCGGGGAGGAGGTCCCAGGTTCAATCCCCAGTACCTCCTTAAAGAAAAAAAAAAAAAAAGGAATGGGGTTCTGAGACATGGTAAGGGGTAGGGGTGGGTGGGGTACGTAAGCCTGCAGGAGGGCAACGATTCTGCCTTCTGCGATCCTTCTGTGGCCAGAGGGGCTGCCTGACACGCCGCCCTCTCACGACACGCCCGGGAGTCCCCCACTGCACCAGAAGGCCTCCAGATCACGTCCATCTGGAGCCCCACAACATCGAACCACCTCGCCCCCTCCGCCAAACCGCCGCGCGCCGCCCGCCCTCCCCGCCCGCGCCGCGGAGCCGCCTCCCCGCCCCCCGCAGCTGCCCAGCCGCCGCCTCGGCCCAACGCCTCGCCCCCCTCGCCCCCCGCGCGCGGGCGCGTCCTGCAGATTCCAGCTCCTTATTATCACTCAACACTGTCTCCTCTCCCAGGAAGCCCTTCCTTGACCCCTGCGAGCTGAAGTCCTGCCTCCCTCCCGCCCCTGCCCTGTCACATCTCCACCCCGTCAAACCTGGGCGGCCCCGCCAGCCCCGCAGCAGCTTCCCGGCCCGGACCTCGCCCGACAACCGCCTGGATGGACTGGCGCCTCAGCAGACGGTGGGCTAACCAGAGGGACAAACTAAAACACCCGGCCACGGCGAACCATCTCCCCCCCGCACGTCCTAGCCCCTTCCCCCTTTCTCCTCCACAGCACTTACCGCCCCCTCACGTACGCTGCCACTTTACCTGTTTCTATTATGTATTGTCTGGTGCTCGCTCCCGCAGCACATACACTGCTATGTGTTATCTGTTTCTCCTCAACACCCTCCTGACTATAAGCTCCATGACAGAAAGGGTTTTTGTTTGTAGGTTTAGTCCTGTGGCCCCGGTACGTGGTATAGTTCCTGGCGCTTAGTAGGCACTTGACGTATTTGATGACTTGATGCGCTTCCGCTGCCTGGCCAGGTTCAGATGACCGTGCGCTTCCCGGGCTCCCTGGCAACCCCTCCTGGGCTCACCTCTCTGAGGTGCCACCCTCTCCCCACCCAGGGCGCACTTTGCTCATTTGCCTGGACAATAGCTTTTTTTAGGGCAGCAGCTGCTGCTACAGAACCGATTACCAAAGGACACACTTCCTTTTTCAACATCTGGAAAACATGCTAAGAAAGTGTCTTAACCTTCATATGCCAGGAAAATAACTTTTTCAGTTCTTACGTTCAGAGTAGCCAAGTGGCTAGAAAAATATCATTTTCAACGGGCGTTTAATGAGACTAGTTGGCACGTTAAAATTCACATGCTTGTCAAAAGTTAACGTTTAAAAGCTTAGTTTTGGGAAATATTGAATTTTGGGTTACTTTTCTAAATTGGTGGTTGAGAAAATCTTTTTGCCTCTGATAAGAAAATCAAGGCCTCAGACTACCTACAGTAAGCAAAATTATGTTTTACTATCTTTTTAAAAATTCTTCCAGAGTTTTAAAAAGGGACAATAAAGTATGATTCATGGTTCTCCATATAAGAAGTGGGAAAAAATGTTTTTTAAGTACTTACCGTGTCAGCCACTTTAGATATGTTCTGCTGTTTAATTGCCATGACTCTGTGATATAGGTGTAATTAGACCCATTTCAGAGTAAAAGAAACCTCCATTCAGAGCCATTAAATAATTGGTGTAATGCTTTGTTTTATAACAGAGATCTGAGGTTAATATGGCGAAATAAGACTTGACAAAGCTAATTGGTAGGGTAACAGATGTTCTTGTTATTCTATATACTTCCCTGTGAGCTTGGCATATTTCATAATAAAAATAAATGAATTAGCAGCAATGAGCTATATATTTGAATGTAGTTAAAAGGGAAACTTTTTGTTGTATATTTGTTGCAGAGCCCAGATTCAAACTCATTTGTTTGACTCAAAAGACCATGTTCTTTCCACAGCATTGTGCTACCTCCCCAAAACGGAAAGTATAACAAATACTTGAATTATTACATAGCCAAGTTAGAAGACCAGCAAGGTAGGTATAACTCATTATTAAGTAGAATTGTCATTAGCAGTGATAATGAACATTGTGACAAATATTTTCCCCAAGGTCTTTGTTGGTTGAGTAATGCTAGGCCAGGAAATCTTTAAAATTATGTCCTCTTCCCAAAAAGCATCCTAGCTTGCAACCCTCCCCCCCCCCCCCCCCAATCCAAGACAGAATTAGAAATAAGGAACATTAATCTCAGGAAATATTATGGACAAATCAGGAAAAGTGAGTAAAGCAAAGAGAGTAGGTGGTTTGGCAGTAACCGTGGGAGAGGCTGGGAAGAGGAGTAGGAAAGAATCTGCAGGAGCCTCGAAGACCAACCGGAAGAGGGGAGAGTGGGAGACATGAGGCTGTGGACAGAAAAGAAGCAAAAGAGGGGGGATAGGTGGACAAGAGATGAGGTGAAATCTGGAGATGGAGAAAGACAAGAGTTGGAGAAAATAAAAGGAGCACAGGAAAAGGAAATATTTTAAAGTAGGGACAAAGAGATAATGAGGTAAAGGGAATGACATAGAAGGGAAGGCAGAGGCAGCCTTCTACTCATTTCATAAATTAGTTCCACATCTGCCATGTGGGTTTTTCCCTCCCTTTCCTGACATTAACAGGATCAGCAATTTTGAGTGATACATTCTGCAATAGCGGGATAATAAATTGAAAGCATCAGTGAGGAAACAGCCCCCTCACAATGAAAATGATGCACCGAGGAATGCAAATTTGATTCCGACCTGACATAATACTTAGAAATGTGGCACGTGGCGCTTAAACATGATGTCCTTCTGGAACCGTTTTCAGTTCTGCAGGGAATCTCCAGACCGCAGGCTGCTGCTACAGATTTTATTCCTTCCATGCTTTGTCCACCAAGCTATAGACTGAAATCCAACTCCATCTTTACTACTGAACAAGACACACCAACGCTTACCAATGATCTAAACTAGCCTGGTGATGAGCTGAGCATCAAGCAGCAGTGACACACCTCCGTGGAAGGGTGTACACTGTTCTGAATATTTTTTTTTCTCTCCCTTTTCCAGAAAAATAATTTTTAAATGACAGTCACAACATGCAGTGTCAGATCCTTTTTAAACCTGCAACCAAAATCTATTTTTCCTTCTAGATTCAGTAAGTTCCTTTTTTTTTTTTTTATTGCCTTTGTAATAATATTACATTAAAAATATATATGTGAGGTCCCATTCAACCCCACCCCCCCACCCCTCCTCTCCCCCCCCAACAACACTCGTTCCCATCATCATGACACATCCATTGGATTTGGTAAGTACATCTTTGGGCACCTCTGCACCTCATAGACAATGGTCCACATCATGGCCCATACTCTCCTCCATTCCATCCAGTGGGCCCTGTGAGGATCCACGATGTCCGGTGATCACCCCCGAGGCGCCATCCAGGGCAGCTCCACGTCCCAAATACGCCCCCACCTCTCATCTCTTCCTGCCCTTCCCCATACCCATCGTCCACCATGTCCACTTTTCCCAATCCAATGCCACCTCTTCTATGTGGACATTGGATTGGTTGTGTCCATTGCACCTCTATGTCAAGAGGAGGCTCAGATTCCACATGGATGCTGGCTGCCATCCTCCCATTTTCAGTTGTAATCACTCTAGGCTCCATGGTGTGGTGATTGTCCTTCTTCAACTCCATCTTAGCTGAGTGTGGTAAGTCCAATAAATCAGATTGTAGGTGCTGGAGTCTGTTGAGGCTCAGGACCTGGCTATCACATTATCAGTCCAGAGATTCAAATCCCCTAACTATATCTTAAACCCCAACGTTAACTGCACCTCCAGCAGATTAGTATGAAAGTCTTATGAAGGGAGATCCCATCTGAGTCCAGATTTTCCTTTTTTTTTTAATGTGACGTTTTTTTGCTTGCTGTCTGCTCTCTGTGTTCGTTTGCTGTTTGTTCTTCTGTGTCTATATGTATTTATTTTTATTTATTCCACTCCCCCTTTGCAGCTTGCTTGCTGTCTGCTCTCTCTGGCCATTCACTGTGCATTCTTCTTCGTTTTTTTGCTTGTCTCCCTTTTTTGTTGTTGGGTCACTTTACTGAGTCGGTTCTCGGTGGCACTTGCGGGCCGGTGGTACTCTGTGGTGTGCGGGTGAGCCTGCCTTCACAAGGAGGCCCCAGACGGGAACCCAGGGCCCCCCATATGGTAGATGGGAGCCCAACCAATTGAGCCACAGCTGCTTCCCAGTAAGTTCCTTTTTGAAGGTTAATATTTCTTTCTAAAGAGTTAAAGGTCAAAATCCATAAGCCATACAGGAAGACTTAGGAAAAATATTAGTTTATATCATCCAATCTAGCACTTGCTCTTCTTCAAAATGGGATTCACTTTTTAAAAAATGTATTAATTGATTTTGCAGCTATTTCATCTGTTCATAGAGAAGTTTTAAGTTCATGCAAGTTAGGGTAATTCAATAAGGATTTAGGTTAAATCCTTAATGACTGCCTACTTAGACCAAAGCACTGTGGTCTAATCCACACAACACTATAATTAAAACGTCAGCCATATACTAGCTGACCTATCTAACGTGAAGATAACCTACATGTATAGGCAGGTCCTAAGTCCAAGTGACAAGGACAAATAAACAGCAAGTGCAACTCACTCGCTCTCCATTATTTCAACCCATATCACTGAGGACCACCAACCCCGAACCTCCCATGGTGCTGTGAACTGCTCTTGGCCCTACGACCACCAGTGTTCACTTATCTCCCTCCGCAGGTGCTGCGCATTTCTATTGCTGACACTGCCTCCCACCTGCACAGTTTGTCCAATTACCTGCTTGGGAGTACGCTGGTCATGGAAGCTCTAAGGTACTGCATTCCCACTGCAACCTCAGTGGAGGGAAAAAACACTGGTGGCAGACTCAGAAGAGCTGGGTTTGGCGAGAGTCCTACACCTGCTAGTTGAGTGTGGCTATGGACAACCTAATTAACCTCTTGGTACTTCAGTATCTTTATCCTCAAAATGGAGACAGGCTCTGCTCTACCATCTTCAGAGGACTGTTGGGAAGATTTTTGTGAGCCTACTACAGGTGCTTAAGCGATATGCACTTATCCAGAAGTTAACATTGTAGAGATATACAATAGTAAACAGTGGTCCAAATTTATAAATTATAGTATAGTGGAAAGGTCACTGTCCTGAAAGTCAGGGGCAGGGATCCAGTCCTGGCTCTGCTGGATAACCTTAGGTAAATCACTTGCCTTCTCTGATCCTTTGTACAATTTAATGGTTTAATTGAACTTGATCTCTGAAGACTCTTCGAGTACTAATAATCTGTGAGTCGAGAGCAGCATCGTTCCTTTGCACATGTGTTAAATGAGCTTTTAGGAGCCAGCCTGGGAACGGAACTAACATTATAGCATTGCTTATATCGAAAGAAGAGTTCTGAGTGATGACAGCCAGCTTACAAGTGAACTTTTGGAACAAAACCAGTTCACCATTTGGAGACAGTTTGAGTCACTGCAATAGATTTCCACTGCAAAAAAAAAAAATTGTTTTTTTTGGTGAAGTGAAGAGGCACCTTCTGTGCTCTTCTGGAGCTAATTTTCCACATTTGTGCTTTGACACTGGTTAAGATCCATGATGTACTAGGGTTTTTATTCAATCAAAGCACAACTATTGCAGTAGATAATGGCTAATATTCCCTTTGGCACATAGTTTCTGTGTGTGTCTGTACACACGCGCATACATGTATTTGAGTGGGGGAGTACTGAGTTGGGATTTTATTTAAAATCTGATATTACATGAAAGTCTTATAGGTTATGAAAAGGTGTTTTTTTTTGATTCTTAGAAAAATAAATCTGCCATATCCAAACATACTTTTATTTTTATTTCTTTTTTATGATATTCTGACATTAACTGTTTAAAGTGAAAATGGAAGGTGGGTATTGCATCCTTTAATCAGTTCTGCTAAGGGCAATGGGATAACTAGCACTCTCTTAAATTAAAAACTAAAATAAAATGAAAGACCTCCCCTCTTGTTTATCCTTCCCAAAACAGGGAGATGTGGCCCCTAACTGCAACATGTTATAGCAAATTTTGGATGACATGAGGAAGTGTGGAGAGATCATGAGATAGAAGTTTGGGGTTCTATAACAAGAACAAAACCTTACAAACCTTCAAATGGGGGACAGCTTGGATGAAGGCAGAATCAATAGACCTAGAAACCTGGTTTTTAAATCCCACACAGTGTGGTTCCCATCAATTTCTGAACCTAGTTCAAATGCAGCCTCTATTCTATCTACGGGTACTATCTAAGTCAAGGAGATTTGGTAAAAGAAGCCCCTCATCCCTCTTCTGGAATCAAAGGTTTTGCCAAACCAGAGCTGAGACTCTCTAAATCGACTGCCTTTCCTACAACAAATAGGTAAGAATTCATCAATACAAGTCATTCCAAAAAGTGAAAAGAAAGGTGTCCGATTTGGCTGGCTCTATATCGATCAATTTCCATGGAGGTCATTTTCTTCCTATGGAAAGGAAGACTCAAACTAAGAGGAAGCACAGAAAAGACCTCATACTGCTGATGGAAAAATTGCAAGTCTACACATCACAGAAATAAAATGCAGTGTTCATAGTTCTCTGACATGTTCCAAGATTAATTTATGTTTAAAAATAAGAACCTAAGAAATCCTAATTATGAAGACCTAAGAAATTCTCTCATACATCTTTCTACAATGAATTAAGCTATATACACTCTTGAGAAGATAATGCTTTCCCATTCAACAAAATCTCACATTCAATGGGCTTTTTATTTTGTTATGAGATGCAAAGAATAAATTTTCCAAAGGCATTTTAAAAACACAACACTTTTAAACATACATAAAATTAATTTCCCACAATCGGTCTCCAGAAAAAGTTTATATGCTGTTTGTCAGAAACTATTCCAAGGATTCTGGCAGTTGATGTATTAAAGTCGATTGTATTTCTAATCTAGACAAAACAACTTTTCTTTTCTTTTCCCAACTATGGTGGCCTTTTGTGTCTTATGGACTTTCCGGAAGTTACACCTGACAATAAACCGTACGTATTACCAATCTAGATCTAGGCTGACAGGCTCTGACAGCATAATGTGTTTGTGGAAAATGAAGAATTAAAAGCAAAAAAAAAAAAAAAGCACAAGATTTTCATTTTATGATGCAATCATAATTATCAAGCCACTGATAAGGATCCAAGGTCTAGCTGGCTTGGGCAACTCTGGGCCAATTGACAACACAAGACCCCTCTGCAAGGGCTCTTAACAGCCCCTAAAGAATCAGCATTTAGTCAATGGATCCTTGCAAGATTTCCAGACCAGGGCAGGCATGCATTAAAAACATGGTCTTTGGGGAATTAAATAAGATGACGGGGAGGAGGAGGAGGCTCATGAAATAGCTAACTTGTACTGATCATTTTCTCTGTGTGAAGCATCACACCCAGGGCTTTCTATAAATTAGATCATTTAATTCTAACCATAACCCTCTGGGGTAATATTGTCAACTCCATTTTACATATGGGGAGATAAGCTTACAGTGCCTGAATAATTTGCCCAGAGGTGCACAGCTGAGAAATAGCGAAGCCGTGACTCACCTGCTGATGGGCATGAGTTCCAGACCTCTTCATGTACCCCTCCGCCCAGACCTCCAAGCCAGGTGGTGGTCCTCTATGGTCTGCGTCAACAGGCTTCCTTGTCTTCTGGGTTCCTGTTGTCTCAGCTGATGGGAGCCCAGGAAGAAGATCAGATGGAGGAAGGAGAGCAGGCTGGGGTGCTTATTCTCCAGGCGCTCTCCCTGCCGAGCCACCGCAAGCTGTGTCTCTCAACTGAAGAAGACCACTGCTCTTCTCAAGAGGAACCTTCCTACACAACTCTTCCCCTCAGGGTTCCAGGAACCAGGCCCCGCCCTCCATCACCCCGAGCCCTTCAGGCCAGAGGTGGTAAGAGCTAAACTGTTGCTTGCTCTGAGAGACTCCACCATCCCATGTGATTTCTCCATACCAGTGTCTTTGTAATAGTCCCTTTACTAAATCTCCCTAAATTACTCTAATTTCAATGTATCACTTGATTTCTGCTAGGTCCCTAACTGATATAGTTTGGCCCCCAAAGCAGCTCTCATCCACCATGTTAAACGACCTCCTAAAATTGTCTGAGAGTAGAGTTTTTAAACTAGTCTCCAGTGTCTGTTAGGTCGTTTTCCTACTCTTTCTCTTTACTACTCTAGTCTCATCTATATCATATTTACATTTTATATTATTATATGGAATTATTTGTTTAAATAGTAAATACCTATGAAATTAATCCTTTCCAATGAAAGGTGATCTCCCAAAAAACTGTATTTTTTCTCTCTAGATCTCAACTCATTAGGACTATCTTCACTTGTTTATGAGAATCTAAGCAGTAAGAGACAGATAGCTGTGAATATTTCTTTTTAAACTCTTTAGAACACTGAAAGGCAAAGATGGTTAAAAAAAAAAAAAAAGAACCAAAAGACCACTTATATTTCCAAAGCCACTATGCCTATGTACCATTTCCCAACCAATACTTAAGAAAAGTTCTGACACATCCTAATCACGAGACCCGACAGTCCATTTGTGATTAGGCATTTTAGTGTGCAAGACATTACATCTTGCCACACAAAAAGGAAGGTAGAGAAAAGTCTGGATGTGTGTGCGGCAAAGGCTGTGGGGTATTTACATGCCCAAGCAGTCCCAAAGAGCTCCTGAGACCTGGATCTCTGCAGAAAGTACTGTCACTACCCTCAGAGGGGTATAAGGTGATTCCAACATACATTTTAGAATGCAATTACCCTTGGAAGTAATCTCAGAGAATCACAATGTTATAGCTAGAAGGGACCTCAAAGATCAAACATGAGCCTGGCCAACCCTTTCAAGAACCTGGTATCTCTTGATCTCCAAATCAGGGGTCTGATATCAAACTCTCTGAAGCCCTGGGATTTTTTTTCTTATTCTCCCAGGTACTACCTCCTCTGTCTGTTACCTACTATCCAATTAATCCTTGAAATGACCCGGGGATTGACAGATGACACTATGGCTAAGAGTATGTACATATCACACCTAAAATATTGTAAATAGCTTTGCATATCATTAAATGTTTTTACTAGATTTTTAATGACTTCATTACCCTTCCTAGAAAGGTATGGATGTAGCATAATTTAATTTACCAAGCCCCTGTTGTTCACATTTCCAAAATTTCACTCTCAGAAACAGAATTGCAGGGGACACCTTTGAGCATCTATCATTTGTAACTATCTCTGGTCATTTTCTTAGGAAAATTCCTCAGTGCTGAACTTAAGTGGGAAAAGCAACAGCAAAACAAGCTGGTTCCAAAAGCAGACACAATGGTGGGGGCTGTATTTCATCCCACACCTGTCAAATAATTGTTTTATTCTAGACAGAATGTTATGTTGCTTTTATTTAACTACTTTGTCATTATAAAACTTATGAATTCTCATAATATTAAAACAATACAAAATGGTATAAAATGAAAAATATGTTTCCCTCTTCTGCTCCCAAGCACCAACTACCTGTTCTCTCCTAGAGCAACCATAAAATGTTTATGGCTATCCAAGCATACATCATATATCATTTTTTAACTATTTCCATAATTGAGAGGGTACTCTACCTTATGCTAAGCCTTGTGTTTTTTTAAAGTATTATTGAGGGGTTAACGTGAATGGCCATTTCCCCTCCTTCCCCTTCCTGTTGATTAGAACTGAGGGAATGGATGGCCTGAACTTGCCAGCAGCCTGGTTGTTGAAGATATTAATAAGAGCAAGGATGTGGTAGAATGCCCTGAGAATCACATGCACGAGCGTAGTCCTTGAGCGTTTCTGTAGCTGTTCTGGGCACTGCCCCCCACCCCCCTCATGCTGTTATACCTTTATAAACCCCTACCCCACAAAGGGTGGTGTTTTATCTCCTGACCAGCCGCCATTGGGTCCTGTAAGGATTACAGCACGTCTACTCCTTCTGGCCTCCCATGTGGTTTCTTTGGAATATCAAAACAGTCTGTCAGCCTCCCTGGGCTGCATTTGAACTAGGTTCAGAAGTGGATGGAAACCACACTGTATGGGGTTTAAAAATCAGGTTTCTCCATCTTTTGATTCTGCCTTCATCCAAGCTGTCCCCCATTTGAAGGTTTGTAAGGTTTTGTTCTTGTTACAAATATTGTTTGCATAACTTTCTACATCAACACATACAGAACTACTTCATTTTTTCAGTGCCTGCCTAAGTACTTGATGGATTCATTACTATAGATTTTGTTGTTTCCAGCTCTTTACTGTTAATATTACAATGAATATTCTTGTATATGTATCTTTACACATATGTATGTATACCTATAATGTAAACTCCTAGAGGTAGAATTGCTGAGTCAAAGGAAAATTTTTTTTGTATATAACCAAATTGCCAAATATAAATTCCACATACAGTGTACAAGAGTAGGCATTTCCCCTCACACACAACATAGGATGTAATCACACTTATTTTCTTCTTTATAAGTAAAAGAAAAACTCATTTGGTTTGCTTTTAATTATCAATGATGTTTTATACAATATGCATTTTATGGTAAGATAACTACCATTCTTTTTTTTCATACATGCTATTATATTTATGCTGATTAGATGCTTACCTTCTATATATTATTTTTGAGAATCAAATCTGCTAAAATGTCTATTTAAGTCTTATAGTCAGATAACTGGAAATTTGATTCTGATGTATCTAATCCAGTTTATTTACTTATTTTTAAGAATTATTTATTTATTTCCCGATCCCCCCGGCCCCCACTGTCTGCCCTCTGTGTCCTTTTGCTGTGTGTTCTGTGTCCACTTGCATTCTTGTCAGTGGCACTGGGAATCTGTTTCTCTTTTTGTTGCGTCATCTTGCTGTGTCAGCTCTCCATGTGTATGGTGGCGCCACTCCTGGATAGGCTGTGCTTTTCTCACGCAGGGAGGCTCTCCTTGAAGGGCGCACTCCTTGAGCATGGGGCTCCCCTATGCAGGGACACCCCTGCATGGCACAGCACTCCTTGTGCACATCAGCACTATGCGTGGGCCAGTTCACCACATGGGTCAGGAGGCCATGGGTTTGAACCCTGGACCTCCCATATGTAGGCAGCTGCTCTATCAGTTGAGCCAAATCCACTTAAATCCAGTTTAAAGAAGCATAGTCATGGCAGCTGACTTGACCCAATGGATAGGGTGTCCGCCTACCACATGGGAGGTCCACGGTTCAAACCCCAGGCCTTCTTGACCCGTGTGGAGCTGGCCCATGTGCAGTGCTGATGTGCACAAGGAGTGCCCTGCCACACAGGGGGTGTCCCCCACATAGGGGAGCCCCACACGCAAAGAGTGCGCCTCGTCAGGAGAGCTGCCCAACATGAAAAAAGTGCAGCCTGCCCGGGAGTGGTGCCACACACACGGAGACTGACATAACAAGATGATTCAACAAAAAGAAACACAGATTCCTGGTGCCGCTAATAAGGATAGAAGTGGTCACAGAAGAACACACAGCAAATGGACAGAGAGAACACATAACTGGCGGGGGCGTTGAAGGGGAGAGAAATTAAAAAATAAATAAATCCGGAAAAAAAGAAGCATAGTCACATATGCTTTGCATAGAGTAGGTTCTAATTAAGTACTTGCTGAATGAAACTGATCACTGATGGCATTTGCTAGCAAAACAAGTCTCTAATTATCAGTACATTAATGAATGGTTATGTGTCTCTCAATAACTCTGAATTAATTTAAAGACATTTTCCTCTACCAATTCCTTTCCATTTGACATGTAGACATGACTTAACCTGGTGTTCTCAAATTGGGTTGAAAGAAAAAAGTTCTTAATTTTAAACTTACATAAAAAGATTTTGTAAATAAATCAAATAGCATTTTTAACCTAAGTCTTGGGTAGACTTAACTGCTTTTATACACTTCTGTGCTCTTGGAGCTTCTACAGGACTAGTTCAAATGAATAGGCAATAAAATACCAAAAGCACAAGCAATAAAAGATACAACAGATAAATTCAACTTCATCAAAATTTAAAACTTTTGTACATAAATATTTTTTTAAGAAAGTTAATAGACAACTGTACTAGTTAGCCAAAGGGATGCTGATGCAAAATACCAAAGTTGGTTGGTTTTTATAAAGGTATTTATTTGGGGTAGGAGCTCACAGATATCAGGCCATAAAGCATAAGTTACTTCTCTCACCAAAGTCTATATTTTCATGTGTTAGAGCAAGATGGCTGCTGATGGCGGCGAGCGTTCAGACTTCCTGGGTTCCTCTCTCCCAGGGTCTTGCTTCTCTCTGGTTTCAGGGTTCCTCTCTTCCCAGGGCTTGCTTCTTCCTGGGTTCAGTTTTCCTCACTTCCTGAGGCTTGCTTCTGTTTCATCTGTGAGCTTACTTCCAGGGCTCCAGCTTAAGGCTTCAGTATCAAACTCCAACATCAGATCTCCAACATCAAAAGCCCTCCTACTCTGTCCTTTGCCATGTCTTTTATCTGTGAATCCCCACCCACCAAAGGGTGGGAACTGAATGCCCTACTGGCACAAGAGGTTTACCTGATTACTTAATTAGGTAACCTTCTGAATCCAATATAATCAAATATACCCAGAGGAAAAGATCAGTTTACAAACATAATCCAGTGTTTCTTTTTGGAATTCATTAATAGTATCAAACTGCTACAACAATCTACAGAATGGGAGAAAACAATTACAAGTCATATAAGGGCTTGATATCAGGAATATATAAAGAACTCCTCCAACTCAACAACAATAAGAAAATGGGCAATTAGAAAATGGGCAGAGACTTCCAGGAAGATGGAGGATTACAGAGATACAGGACTCACTTCTTTTCCAGAAAAATAGCTACAGGACATACAGAAATGAAACAGCCTGGAAAAAAATGTTCTAGCACTTAAGAAACCAGGGGAAGGCTGTATATTGCTCAGAAGAGAAAGGGGCAAAGGAAAAGAATCTTGATGAGGAAAATTCTGTAAGTAAAAGCTGTAGCAGCAGCTGCTGGCACCTATTCCCCCACCCTCAGAGCAGACAGCATTGAACCCTTCAGCCTCTGACCAGTGGCTACAGACTGAAGGGGCCACAGGGGCCCACCTCCCCAAGAAAGGGGAGAAAGACGAATGTAGCCAAAGCCTGATTCAGCCTTTGGTCAACCACAAATTTGATCTGCTGTGTCCCATTAGCCCTTCCAGGTCAGGTGGGGCAACACCATTGCTTGCCCTGGGAGCCAGTGTGGAACTAAAGTGATCCAACCTTCCCAAATACCCTTCCTACTGACCAGGACTGGGGATGAAGAGGGGTGGAATTATTTCCTATCTAT